>NC_042618.1:541968-841968 GCF_901001135.1 Rhinatrema bivittatum | reverse complement strand
GTGTACTGTGGCAATCAAAAAAGCAAACAGAATGTTAGGAATTATTAAGAAGGGAATGGTTAATAAAACGGAAAATGTCATAATGTCTCTCGCTCCATTGAGACCGCACTTTGAATACTGTGTACAATTCTGGTCGCCGCATCTCAAAAAAGATATAGTTGCGATGAAGAAGGTACAGAGAAGGGCGACCAAAATGTTAAAGGGAATGGAACAGGTCCCTTATGAGGAAAGACTAAAGAGGTTAGGGCTATTCATCTTGGAGAAGAGACAGCTGAGGGGGATATGATAGAGGTGTTTAAAATCATGAAAGGCCTAGAAAGGGTAAATGTGAATCGCTCATTTACTTTTTCGGATAATAGAAGGACTAGGGAGCACTCCATGGAGTTAGCATGTAGCACATTTAAAACTAATCGGAGAAAGTTCCTTTTCACTCAATGCACAATTAAACTCTGGAATTTGTTGCCAGGAGATGTGGTTAGTGCAGTTAGTGTAGCTGGGTTTAAAAAAGGTTTGGATAAGTTCTTGGAGGAGAAGTTCATTACCTGATTAATCAAATTGGCTTGGAAAATAGCCACTGCTATTACTAGCATCAGTAGCATGGGATATACTTGGTTTTTGGGTACTTGCCAGGTACTTGTGGCCTGGATTGGCCACTGTTGGAAATGGGATGCTGGGCTTGATTGACCCTTGTTCTGACCCAGTATGTCATTTTCTTATATTCTTATGTTCTTTTTTCAGCAGATGCAGGCTGCGATTTGGTCTGCATCTCGGCTAGAGGAGTGGCTTTGGTAAAAGTGGCCAGGCATCACTTATGGCTGAGAAATTGATTGGCCGATGCAATCTCCAAAGCTAATCTTACAAAATTGCCTTTTAAGGGCTCGCTCTTGTTTGGAGTGAATTGGAGAAACTGGCCAGTGAGTGGGGCGAATCCCCGGTTCCTTGGCTGCCAGAGAATAAGAACCAGTTATCGTGTCCATTTGGTATGAGGGGTCGACTTTGAGCTTATCTCCCTGTGTCAGAGTTCTGCTCTCAGCTCTGCCACTGACTTCAGTTCCAAACTGTTTTGTCCCTACAGAGGGACAACCTTTCAGAGGACTAGGTCTTTCGGCAGGTCTCAGTCCTTTCATCCCAGACAGCCCAAACAAGGTGCAGGCTCTGGTAGTGGAACCTCCCGAGCCTTCCAATGAAGGTTTGCCAACCCACCCCCGGGAACCCACCCCCGGGAGTTATGGGGTTGCCTCTCTCTCTTTTATCAGAGGTGGATTGAGATCACATCAGATTAGTGGGTCCAGGAGATGGCATGAGAAGGATATGCACTGGAGTTTAACAGTGTTCCTCAGGACGTGTTCATGGTGTCCCCCTGCCAATCCCCACAGAAGAAGCAGGCAGTGGAGTGTACACTGTCAAGGCTTCTCAGTCTGAGGACTGTGGTTCCAGTACCCAAGTCTCAAGAAAATAAGGGTCGATGTTCCATTTATTTCATTGTGCCCAAGAAGGAGGGCTCCTTTCATCCCATCCTGGATCTCAGAGGTCAACCGTCATTTGCAAGTGACTCATTTTCTCACGGAAACATTGCGATCAGTGATGATGGCCCTGCCATTTTCTTGGATCTGACCGAGGCCTACCTTTATATTCCCATCTGATTAGAGCACCAACGTTTTCTGCATTTCGCAGTGTTGGGGTGCCATTATCAGTTTCGTGTGCTGCCTTTTGGTCTGACCACCTGTCCCAGAATTTTTTCCAAGGTTGTGGTGGTGGTGGTGGCAGTAGAGTTGAGAGAGGATGAAATCCTAGTACACCCATATTTGGACGACTGACTGATTCAGGACAAGTCTCTGGAAGAAAGCCGCCTGGTGACCCACAAGCTGATCTCTCTGTTGCAAGAGCTTGTTTAGGTGATGAACCTAGCCAAGAGCAGTCTTCAGCCTTCTCAGTCATTGGAGTACCTGGGTGTTCGGTGTGACTCAAGGTCGGGCAAAGTTTTCCTGCCAGAAACTTGTATTCAGAAGTTGATGGCACCAAGTGCATCTTTTGATGAACACTATGGGGCGGATTTTAAGAGCCCTGCTCGCGTAAATCTGCCCGGATTTACGCGAGCAGGGCCCTGCGAGCCGGTGTGCCTATTTTACATAGGCCTACCGGCGCGCGCAGAGCCCCGGGACTCGCATAAGTCCCGGGGTTTTCCGAGGGGGACGTGTCGGGGGGTGGGCCCGATCCGCGCGGCGTTTTCGGGGCGGGATGTAGCGTTTCGGGGGCGGGTCTGGGGGCATGGTTACGGCCCGGGGGCGTGGCCGTGCCCTCCGGACCCGCCCCCAGGTCGCGTCCCGGCGCGCTAGCGGCCCGCTGGCGCGCGGGGATTTACGTCTCTCTCCGGGAGGCGTAAATCCCCCGACAAAGGTAAGGGGGGGGTTTAGACAGGGCCGGGGGGGTGGGTTAGGTAGGGGAAGGTGAGGGGAGGGAACGGAGGTAGGCTGTGCGGCTCGGCGCGCGCCGGCTATACGGAATCGGTAGCCTTGCGCGCGCCAATCCAGGATTTTAGCGGATACGCGCGGCTACGCGCGTATCTACTAAAATCCAGCGTACTTTTGTTTGCGCCTGATGCGCCAACAAAAGTACGCCAAATCGCGCTGTTTGAAAATCTACCCGTATATGTGTGGTCCTACCGTATCTACAGGTATTCAGTTTGATGGCAGCAACCCTAGAAGTGGTGCCATGGGTAAGGGCGCATATGTATGCTCTTCAGTGCTTCCTGCTGTCTTGTTGGAAACCGCAGTCTCACGACTATTTGATTTGGCTCCACCTGCCGATGGAAATCTGCTCTTACCTCCAGTGCTGGTTGCAAGCGGATCATCTGAAAAAGGGAGTTTCCCTGACATTGCTGGACTGGTTGGTTCTCATGACAGATGTGAACCTCCATGATTGGGGAGCTCACTGTCAGGAACTTACGGTGCAAGGGCACTGGACTACAGAAGAGTCTCTCTGGAACATCAATTGGCTGGAAATTCGGGCAGTCCAGTTGGTGTGCTGGCAGTTTAGTGGCAGGCTTCAGGGTCAAGCGGTCCGGGTAATGGAAAACACAACTACGGTGGCTTGCATTAATTGGCAGGGAGGAAATAAGAGCAGCAAGTGTTGCAGGAGATAGACCAACTTATAGAATGGGCAAAAGCACATCTTCAGGAGATCTCGGCCTCGCACATTGCAGGAAAAGACAGACTTTCTCAGCAGGGAGTGTCTGGATCCAGGAGAATGGGTATTGTCGGACAAAGCACTTCAGTTGATAGTGGATCGCTGGGGCCTTCCGTTTCTAGACCTGCTGGGGGCTTCTCACAATGTGAAGGTTCTTTGATTCTTCAGTCGCAGGAGAGATCCAAAGTCCTTGGGTATTGACGCTTTCATGCAGGTCTGGCTGGAGAACAAGCTTCTGTTTGCCTTTCCTCTGTGGTCCATGTTGGGCAGAATAGTTTGGAGAGTTGAAGGCCACAGGGGGATGGTACTTTTGGTGGCTTCAGATTGGCTCACGAGACCATGGTATGCAGATCTGTGAAGACTCCTGGTGGACTCCCCCTCCATCTTCTGGCACACAGGAATCTGTTGCAGCAGGGACCGGTTCTACAGGAAGATCCGACTTGGTTTTGTTTTATGGTCTGGCCCTAGAGAGGGCTCGCTTGTTGAAGTGGATATTCTACAGCAGTGATTGCCATTTTGCTATGAGCACAAAAGTTTTTGACTTCCTTAGCTTATGTGCGGGTTTGGCAAGTGTTTGAGGCTTGGTGTGAAGATCGAGGAGTGCTTCCTATTTCAGTTAAGATCCCGCTCATTTTGGAATTTTTGAAGGATGTGTAGAATAAAGGGTTGGCCTTTAATTCCTTGAAGGTACAAGTAGCAGCTTTTGTTTGTGTTACGACTGTCGCTGCCCGACGTCACCACTCCGCCCTCCTTACCTGTTTGGTGACTCCTCCCGCGGTTGATGGATGTCTGGCTGCCGCGGTGTCTGCCTGCTGGCGTCCCCGGTCCAGCTTGGGCGCTGCATCCCGCCATGTTGTTCAGCTACCATAGGGCATGCTCGCAGCGCGGCCCTGCTTCTCGTTCCTTCTTTGGCACGAACCTCAGGGGCATCCCCCTGTGATGACGTTACGCATCTCGGATACAGAAGCCTACTCTGTTTGCTAGCTATTCGAGTTAGCAAGGTGAAGGGGGTGATGGGACTCCTTAAGGATGGTATTCACTCTCTGTACCTAGCTACTCTGCCTCTCCTTAATTGGACTTACTCTATCAGGGTACCCACTCCTCGGGGGCCTCTCTCTTTTCTTTCAGGTCGCTGTCTGGAACCGGTACTCGCTCCTTGAGGGCCCATGTTCCTGGACTCGCTGCCTGAGCTCACTTCTTGGAAGAAACCGCTGCCTACACCATCAGTGAGTTACCATCTATATTCTCTCAGAGCTGTTCCCTGGAACCAGGTAATCACTCCTCGAGGGCCTGCCTCTATTCCAGATTCTGTGTTACCTTCCGGGAGAAGCCGCTATGTGAGTAATCAACCAACGAGGCTCTATACCAGAACCCTGTGTATGCTCCACTGTACTCAATATCTTAGTTTCTCTCCTCTACAGCACAGCTATTGAGGGATCGCTGTTCCAGTGTCCTGAGGGACTACAAGCCCAGCCGGTCTTCATTTCTACTCACTACTGCCACCTTTGGTGGCTTCTCAACTCCGTTTAATAAAAGATAATTCCCTGTTGTGTATCCTAAAGCTGAGCCTGCCCTGTGGCCCCTCAAGGGACTTCCCCCCCCATGGGCGTGGTCTTCTGCCACAGTGTCCAAGGGTCCACCCAAAACCTTACAAACAATAACAGATTGCTAAGTCCATGGATCCGGCACAGCTCAATGCCCTGCAGGCCATTCCGGGCCTGGCCCGGCGCATTGTTGAACAGCATAAGAACATAAGAAAATGCCATACTGGGTCAGACCAAGGGTCCATCAAGCCCAGCATCCTGTTTCCAACAGTGGCCAATCCAGGCCATAAGAACCTGGCAAGTACCCAAAAACTAAGTCTATTCCATGTAACCATTGCTAATGGCAGTGGCTATTCTCTAAGTGAACTTAATAGCAGGTAATGGACTTCTCCTCCAAGAACTTATCCAATCCTTTTTTAAACACAGCTATACTAACTGCACTAACCACATTCTCTGGCAACAAATTCCAGAGTTTAATTGTGCGTTGAGTAAAAAAGAACTTTCTCCGATTAGTTTTAAATGTGCCCCATGCTAACTTCATGGAGTGTCCCCTAGTCCTTCTACTATCCGAAAGAGTAAATAACCGATTCACATCTACCCGTTCTAGACCTCTCATGATTTTAAACACCTCTATCATATCCTCCCTCAGTCGTCTCTTCTCCAAGCTGAAAAGTCCTAACCTCTTTAGTCTTTCCTCATAGGGGAGTTGTTCCATTCCCCTTATCATTTTGGTAGCCCTTCTCTGTACCTTCTCCATCGCAATTATATCTTTTTTGAGATGCGGCGACCAGAATTGTACACAGTATTCAAGGTGCGGTCTCACCATGGAGCGATACAGAGGCATTATGACATTTTCCGTTTTATTCATCATTCCTTTTCTAATAATTCCCAACATTCTGTTTGCTTTTTTGACTGCCGCAGCACACTGAACCGACTATTTCAATGTGTTATCCACTATGACATATATCCAGCATGACGCACTGGAGAAACTCACGTCAGCGTTTCATCAGCTGCATGCACAGAAGACCCAAGGCGCTACTTCCAGTAATGAAGGTCAGTTACCTGAAGTAACTTTAAAGACTGCTGTACCGCTGGCTGCTCCAGTTCGTTTCTCAGGAGAGATTCAGAAGACCAGGGGCTTTCTAAACCAGTGCTGCATGCATTTTGCTTTACAGCCTTCTCACTTCCCCACAGCTTTTTCCAAGACTACTTACATTCTATCTTATCTTGATGGAAGGGCCTTGTCTTGAGCCTCTACAGTGTGGGAACGCAAGGATCCTAATTTGCAGGATATAGATGGATTTTTGGACTTATTCAAATCTGTTTTTGATGATCCTGCTCGAGTGACCGTTGCCGGTTCTGCTCTGGTGGACCTGAAGCAAGGCAACCGACCACTGGCTGATTTTGCGATAGAGTTTAAGACTCTTGCTACAAAACTCTGCTGGAACCCCAAATTCCTGAAAACTCTCTTCTTCAGAGGCCTGGATTCTCACTTGAAAGACGAGCTTGCCGCTCGTGAAACACCTGACTTGCTGGAGGAACTAGTGGCTTTGGCTACTAGGATTGACCACCAGCTTTGTGATAAGGTGAAAGAACTCCGGCCTAATAGAGGACCAGGTCAGAAGGAGGCTAGTGCTAAACCTGCACCTTGGATGGTTCCAGTAATTCCTGCTGCCAGTGGAGATGAATCGATGCAACTTGGTCGCAGTCATTTGACTTCCAAAGAGAGAAGACTTCGGAAGAGTCATGGTCTGTGTATGCCCAATTTGTCTGGGAAACGGACGGGCCTAAGTCCTGCAGGAGGACTGTTCTTAGGCCTTACTACACCCTCTCCTCCGCTCTCTCTCCCAGTCT
Source organism: Rhinatrema bivittatum (assembly GCF_901001135.1). NCBI lineage: Eukaryota > Metazoa > Chordata > Amphibia > Gymnophiona > Rhinatrematidae > Rhinatrema > Rhinatrema bivittatum. The sequence continues at coordinate 835,384 of NC_042618.1, read as the reverse complement.
CCTTGATCTGCGGACCGTCTGAGTTTCAAACTCTCGCCCTGGTGGATTCAGGGGCAGGAGGCGACTTTATTCTTCGACACCTAGTGAAACATTTGAGGATCCCCTTCGTCACTTTGAAGGTTCCACTTCTCCTATCTTCCATCCATGGGGAGCCCTTACCGGGTGATGTGACTTGCCAAACTGTACCAGTAACTCTTCGCACCGGAGCTCTCCATACCAAGTCAATTCCCTTCTTTGTGTTAGAGAAGGCCATGCACCCTATCGTCCTGGGGTTACCCTGGTTGCAGTCGCACCAACCCCAATTTGACTGGGCATCCTTGGAACTCTCCTGCTGGGGCCCAGGTTGTCATGGAAAGTGCCTTAAGGAGATTGCTCCTGTCATCTGCATGCCTACAACTCCAGTGATGCTGGGACTGCCGCCCCAATATGCATCTTTTAGTGATGTGCTTTCCAAAGAAGCTGCTGACATTCTTCCTCCGCATAGGTCCTATGACTGTGCCATAAGACTGAAACCCAATACTGAACCTCCTGTTAGCAGTTAGCAATCTGTTAGGGAGTTAGCAAACAGATAGGGATATTTGTGGGTGGATCCTTGGGCCAGTGGCAGATGACCACGCGCCTGGGGGAAGATCCCGAGAGGGACCACCAGTCAGGCTCAGAGTTTGGAGACACACACACACTAGATCTTTTATTAAACCATATAAGAAACCACCAGAGGTGGCAGTAGTGATCTGGAGTGCCCGGCAGTGCCATAGTCCCTCAGGTACTGGAATAGCGATCCCTGGATGGCTGAGCTGTTGAGAAACTGAATATAGTGAGTAGGCAGGGTATGCAGAGTTCAGGTAAGGAACCTTGATAGAACACTCACACAATGGTCTCAGAAGCCCAGGAACTGGAATGAATAGGCCCTTGAGGAGCGAGTACCTGGTTCCAGGGAAAGCTCTGAGAGAGCGATGGTAACTCACTGATGTAGTTGGCAGTGATGACTTCCAGGCAGAAGAGAATACAGAGCAAGTCTGGGAACAAGGGCCCTCGAGGAGCAAGGACTGGTTTCAGACTGTCACCTGAAAAACAAAGGAGAGAGCGAGGCCCCCGAGGAGCGGGTACCCCTGGTAAGTCCGAGGAGGCAGAGAAGCTTGGAATCCTAAGCAAGTCCATTCCATTCCTTGCTAACTCGATGTGTTAGCAAATTCTAAGACCTTATATATCCGTCGCGGGTGCCCCTGAGGTACACACCATCGCCGGTACTTCAGTCGGGGCCGCGCACGCACCCCTAGGCCTCCAGGAAACATGGCTGGTTGCAGCGTCTAGCCGGTCCAGGGATGCCGGAGGACCTTGGCAGAAGGACACTGCGGCAGCCAATCCTCCCGCGGTCGAAGAGGGAATCGCCAAAAAGGTAAGGAGGGCGGAGAGAGGGCGTCATGAACCGACGGACACAACACCTCCTGAAGGACTTGTCTATCCACTCTCAGCAATTGAAAATAAGGCGATGTCCGAATACATCGAGGAGAATTTACAGAAGGGGTTTATTAGAACATCGAAGTCTCCAACCGGCACAGGCTTCTTCTTTGTGAGGAAGAAGGACAGTACCTTACGTCCTTGTATCGATTACCGAGGTCTGAACAAGATCACGATTAAAGACCGCTACCCCCTGCTTTTAATCTCAGAGCTGTTTGACCGGCTTCAGGGGGCCAAAATATTCTCAAAACTTGACCTGAAGGGGGCCTACAACTTAGTTCGCATTCGCAGTGGCGACGAATGGAAAACAGCCTTCAACACTTGACGGCCATTTTGAGTGCTTAGTAATGCACTTCGGCCTGTTCAACGCACCTGCTATATTTCAGAACATGATGAACGACATCTTGCGGGACCTGTTGTACAAGAGTGTCATGGTACACCTGGATGATATCCTGATATTTTCTCAGGATCTGCCCACTCATCTAGAGGATGTCAAGCAAGTATTATGCCGACTCCGTGAACACCGGCTCTACGCCAAACTATCCAAGTGCGAATTCCATAAAGACTCCGTGCCTTTTCTTGGCTATATCGTGTCTAAAGATGGCTTCCAGATGGACCCTCAAAAGCTAGAGAGTATCAAAAATTGGTCCCAACCTACCAGCCTGAAGGCTCTGAGACTATTTTTGGGGTTTACCAACTCTTATAGAAGCTTTATAAAGAACCATTCTTCTTTAACAGTACCCTTGACTGCAATGACCCGCAAGGGTGCCAACGCTTCAAAATGGTCTGCGGAGGCCATTTCCACTTTTGAGAAATTAAAGACTGCCTTTTCCACTGAACCATGCTTGCGGCATCCTGACCCCAACAAGCCATTTATCGTAGAAATTGATGCTTCGGTTGTCAGCGTGGAGGCTATATTGAGCCAAACTGGAGACTCTAGATCAGGGGTGGGCAATTCCAGTCCTCGAGGGCCACAAACCTGTCGAGGTTTTAGGATATCCTAATGAATATGCATGGCATAGATTTGTATACAACTGAGGCAGAGTGCATGCAAATCTCTCTCATGCATATTCATTAGGGATATCCTGAAAATCAGACTGGTTTGTGGCCCTCGAGGACTGGATTTGCCCACCCCTGCTCTAGATCCTTAAGTCTCTGCTCTTTCTTCTCACGACGTTTCTCCCCAGCAGAGAAGAACTATGGGATCTGAGATAAAGAGCTCTTGGCTATTAAGCTAGCATTCAAGAAATGGCGGCCTTGGCTCGAAGGCGCCCAACATCAAATAACCGTATTCACGGACCATAAAAATCTAGAGTATCTCCGCCATGCGCAACGTCTTAACCACAGACAAGCTAGATGGTCCTTTTTCTTCAATCGTTTTGACTTTGTGCTTAAATATCGCCCCGGAGACAGAAATACCAGAGCTGATGCCTTGTCACGCTCCCTTCTCTTGGAGGATGTGCCTGAAGAACCTCAACACATAATTGACCCGAAGAGAGTCATCTTGGCGACTACACATTCTGTGTCCACTGGTAAGACCATCGTGTCTAAACACCTCAGGAAAAAAGTGCTCTTTTGGGTGCATGATTCCAAGCTGGCTGGCCATCCTGGTCAACGTCGCACCCTGCTCAAGATCCAGAAGTTCTATTGATGGCCTACTATCAACAAAGATACCCTATCCTACGTGGCATCTTGTACCAACTGTGCCAAACACAAACCTGCTTCTGGCCAACCTTGGGGATTGCTGCAGCCACTGCCAGTTCCAGAACAGCCCTGGTCCCACATCGCTACTGACTTTGTAGTCGATTTACCCCTTTCTGGAGGAATGAATACCATCTGGGTAACAGTTGATCGCTTCAGCAAGATGGCCCATTTCGTGGCGCTGCCTGGCTTAACTTCAGCCTTGGAGCTTGCGAAGCTCTTCATATCGCACATTTTTCGCCTTCACGGCCTACCAAGACACATTGTTTCAGACCGAGGATCTCAAATCAAGGCAAGATTCTGGAGGGCCTTGTGCAAGTTATTCGACATCTCTCTAGACTACACTTCAGCCTATCATCCGCAATCAAATGGCCAAACAGAACGGATGAATAGAACCTTAAAACAGTTCATTCGAGCCTACGTGATTTGCCGTCAGAATAACTGGGCCGAACTGTTACCTTGGGCTGAATTCGCCATCAACTCTCATCCAGCAACATCAACTGGATCAATACCTTTTGAAGTGGATTATGGACGCTCTTCAACACCGCCACTTCCACTGAAGCTCTCAGTGATGTCCCCAGCAGCTCAATCTACTCCTGATGAAATCCAGAACCTGTGGACTCAGACGAAAGACATGCTAGTTAAAGCGAGTGACCGTGCTAAGAAGTTTTATGACGCTCACCATTCTCATGCGCCTGTCTTCAAACCTGGTGACAAAGTCTAGTTATCTACCAAACATCTCAGACTGAAGTTACCCTCCACTCGTTTTGCTCCTCCCTACATTGGACCATCTATTCCTCTGATGTCTTGGCAACATCACTTACAGTTTGAAATGTTTGTATGCTAATGCCAGAAGTCTAAGAAGTAAGATGGGAGAATTAGAATGTATAGCAGTGAATGATGACATAGACTTAATTGGCATCTCAGAGACATGGTGGAAGGAGGAGAACCAATGGGACAGTGCTATACCGGGGTACAAATTATATCGCAATGACAGAGAGGAGCACCCGGGAGGCGGTGTGGTGCTTTATGTCCGGGATGGCATAGAGTCCAACAGGATAAACATCCTGCACGAGACTAAATGCACAATTGAATCTTTATGGGTAGAAATCCCTTGTGTTCCCGCCATTTCCTCATTCCAAAGAAAACCGGATACCTACATCCCATCCTAGACCTCAGAAATCTCAACAAGTTTCTGAAGAAAGAAAAGTTCAGGATGGTATCTCTAGGCACCATGCTTCCACTTCTTCAAACAGGAGATTGGCTTTGTTCTCTGGATCTTCAAGACGCTTACGCTCACATACCAATATTCCCTCCTCATCGCAAGTATCTGCGCTTCATGTTGGGTCATCAACATTTCCAGTACAGAGTACTACCATTCGGACTTGCCTCTGCTCCTAGAGTATTCACCAAATGTCTGGCAGTAATAACAGCACACTTGCACAAGGAAAGTGTCCATGTCTTTCCCTATTTAGACGACTGGCTCATCAGAAGTCAATCTCAACAAAGAGCTCTGGATTCTCTCAGTCGAACCATTACTCTACTTCACTCCATGGGCTTTCTCATCAATTATCAAAAGTCCCATCTCATTCCGTCTCACCTGCTTCACACCATACTTTCAAAAGCTTTTCTACCCATGGATCGGGCAGACACATACTGGCAAACTTGCTTCACTCAAAGAAACAAGGAACAGCTCATCAGTTTCTGACCTTACTAGGCCACATGGCCTCCACAGTTCATATCACCCCTATGGCAAGACTAGCCATGAGGGTAACTCAGTGGACTTTAAGATCACAATGGATCCAAGCCATTCAACCACTGTCTTCTCCAATTCAAGTAACCCACCAGCTATGTTAATCTCTACTTTGGTGGGCAAACAAGGACAATTTGCGCAAGGGCTTACCCTTCCAGCAACCAGTCGCACAGATAACTTTAACTACAGATGCATCCACCTTAGGTTGGGGAGCTCACATAGACAATCTCCAAACCCAGGGTACTTGGACAAAACTCGAAGCAACATTTCAAATCAATTTCCTGGAGCTTTGAGCTATACGTTATGCGCTGCATGCGTTCAAGGACTGCCTTTCACACAAGACTGTTCTGATCCAAACGCACAATACAGTAGCCATGTGGTACATCAACAAACAGGGAGGTATGGGCTCGTATCTCCTTTGTCAAGAAGCCGCACAGATTTGGGATTGGGCCCTGACACACTCCATGTTTCTCCGGGCCACTTATCTGGCAGGCATTCACAACGTAGTGGCAGATTGACTCAGTCGTCAATTCCAACCGCACGAATGGTCCCTGGATCCCTTAGTAGCGACCAGGATATTTCAACGTTGGGGGCAACCAACAATAGACATCTTTGCATCACACCTGAATCACAAAGTGGACAAGTTCTGCGCCTTGTACAGACAGAAACACCAGCCAGCCAAGGACGCCTTTGCTCGCCCTTGGAACTCAGGCCTTCTATATGCATATCCTCCGATACCGCTCATAACCAAAACTCTAGTGAAACTACAACAGGACAAGGGGTCCATGATACTCATAGCCTCGTATTGGCCTCGACAAGTATGGTTTCCCACACTTCTAGACCTCTCGATCAGAGAACCAATTCGCCTGGGTGTAGCTCCCACTTTCATAACTCAGGATCAGGGTCGGTTGCGCCATCTCAACTTTCAATCCCTATCCCTGACAGCATGGATGTTGAAAGCTTGATTTTACAACCACTCAATCTTTCAACCAATGTATCTCAAGTGCTTTTGCTTCACGTAAACCTTCAACACGAAAGAACTATTCTTCGAAATGGAAAAAGTTTACTTTGTGGTGCAAGCAAAAGAACATTGATCCTTTCTCCTGCCCCACAACTGCTCTATTAGACTATTTATGCCATCTTTCAGACTCTGGTCTCCAGACTTCATCGGTCAGGGTACACCTAAGTGCAATCTCAGCTTACCATAACAAGATGGGAGATACACCAATATCCATACATCCTCTTATCAGTAGATTTATGAGAGGTTTAATTCACCTTAAACCACCAATTTGACCACCTGTCACAGAATGGGACCTGAATTTGGTCTTAACAAGACTCATGCATTCTCCATTTCAAGGTTTAAGGTTTATTATTATTTATATACCGTTGTCTCAGCGAGCCTTCACAGCGGTTTACAATACAAATAAATATACAGTGAAGAAATTACATTCAGTCATAAAAGATAAAATCAGCTAAATTTAAAAGAAAGAAATTACAAAAATCATAGCTGTTAAAATATAGCAATGTAAATAAAAACTATAAGAACAATAAAAACAATAAAACTATGTACATTGCAACATTGCCTGTGGATTAATAAAAAGCAGCCTGCGCTTAATTTTCAGTGTATGCTGCATTGAATAACCACATTTTCAAGTCTGCTTTAAACTTGCTTTTTTCTCGCTGTGTCCTTAATTGAGTTGGTAATGAGTTCCACGTTTTTGAGCCTGCGATGGATAACGCTCTTTCTCAAATTTGGCTGAGATGTGCTGACTTTATTGTGGGGATTGATAAAAGACCTTTGTCCGCCGATCTCAAGTGACGTTGTGGAGTATGCAGTCTTAAAGCTGCATTTAACCATTCTGTTCTTTCTCCGTAAATTATATTATGAATTATACATGCAGCCTTATACAGGATTCTATAATGGACAGGTAACCAATGCAAGGTTATTAATGTTGGAGTAATGTGATCAAACTTCTTTTTTCCTGTTAAAATTCGAGCCACTGTATTCTGAAATACCTGGAGAGGTCTGATGGTGGATTGAGGTAAGCCTAAAAGAAGAGCATTGCAATAATCTAAATTGGCGAACAGTAAAGCCTGTAATACAGATCTAAAATCGGAAGGTTCCAGTAGTGGCTTCAATTTTCTTAAAGTTAAAAGTTTAAAATAGCCATCTTTTAACTTGGTTGCGATATGTTTTTTCATATTAAATTCTGAATCTATTATTACTCCTAAATTTCTGGCAGTAATAATAGATTCAGAATTTAATATGAATTTAATATGAACCCATGAATTCCTGTGATCTTAAATTTCTTACATGGAAACTATCTTCCTTATAGCCATTACATCGACTAGAAGGGTTAGTGAGTTGCAAGCACTTGTCACGTACTCACCTTATACAAAATTTCTACATGACAGAGTGGTTCTCCGAACACATCCAAAATTCCTCCCCAAGGTAGTTACGGAATTCCACTTGAACCAATCCATAGTTTAGCCCACATTCTTTCCAAGACCTCATTCTCACCAAGGAGAACGGGCCTTACATACCTTGGACTGTAAACGTGCGCTAGCATTCTACTTAGACCATACTGCAGTCCACAGGAAATCCACTCAACTTTTTGTATCTTATGATCCAAACAAACCGGGAAAAGCAGTGGGTAAACATACTCTATCCAATTGGTTAGCAGATTGCATACAGTTTTGCTATGAAAAAGCAGGCCTTCCTCTCCAAGGGCAAGTAAAGTCGCATTCAGTAAGAGCAATGTCAACTTCAGTAGCACACTATCGTTCAGTGCCAATTCTTGACATATGTAAAGCAGCAACATGGAGTTCTCTTCACACCTTTGCAGCTCATTACTGTTTGGACAAACAAGGACGACAAGATTCAGCATATGGACAATCTGTCTTAAAGAACTTGTTTCCAGTTTAATCCCAACTCCTTCTACATCCAATCTGCTGTGATCTTTGGCTGCCTCATTTCCAACAACAATACTTCACTGTTGCTTCACTACAAAATGACTCAGCCTCTAGCTTGCTAATCACTCATATCTGAGGACTAGCATCCTGCTTGTCCTGGGATAAAGCAAAATTGCTTACCTTGTAATAGGTGTTATCCCAGGACAGCAGGATGTAGTCCTCATGAAACCCACCCGCCACCCCGCGGAGTTGGGTCCGATACGTTTTATTATTTTATTTTTTGCTAAAGCTTATTGCTACATACAAGACTGAAGAGAGACCCCTGTGGCAGAGAATATCATGGCATGCTGGGCATGCTCAGTGGCCTCACAGGGCCAGTCAAAAGTTTCTAGAAATTTTGACAGAACGTTTTACGCAATAGGGCTCCATCAATTATGTCACCCATATGTGAGGACTACATCCTGCTGTCCTGGGATAACACCTATTACAAGGTAAGCAATTTTGCTTTCCTGTTGTTTGAGTACTGAAATGGTTGTCTGTTATTAATCAAGTATTTGCTAGTCTGTCCACAGTTGACTTTTGAAGAGAATACAGGCAGGCTGATGTCATGGCAGAAGTATTATATACTGTGACATCAGTTTACTCCATCTCCATCTGCTGGTAGAGGTGCATAACCTACTGGTCCTGAATCCATCTGTCTATATTAAGGAAAAGGAAATTATCAGGTTTGTAGTAATTTCTCACTCTTGTTTCGAGTGAGCTGGAAAAAAAGGGCAATAACTATAAATGGGGTGAGTCCCAGGTTCCACTGTTATGAGAGGATAAGAAGCAGACACCGCGCTCCTTCAGCACGAGAGGTTGTGCTAGGGGTTTCAGATGCTTTCGGCCCTATAGAGGAGTAGCTTCTTAGAGGACTTGGCCTTTTGGTAGGTCTCAGTCTTTTTGTCCCAATGAGCCCAGAAGGGGTGCAGGCACAGGTAGTGGTGCTCACCTGAGCCTTTCAATGCAGGTGTGCCAACCCATCCCCGGGAACAGTAGATAGGGGGTCACCTGGCTCTTTTTTTTTTTTTTTTTTAATCAGAGGTGGGTCGAGATCACATCAGACCAGTGAGTTCTCCAGGTGATAAGAGGTGGTTACGCTCTGGAGTTTCTCAGTGTCCCTTGGAACGGTTTCATGCTGTCTCCCTGCAACTCTCTGCAGAAGAGACAAGCAGTGGAGTGTACGCTGACAAGGCTCCTCAGCCTGTGGGCTGTAGTTCCTGTGCCCATGTCACAAGAAAATATGGGCCAGTATTCCATTTATTTCATTGTGCCAAGAATGAGTACTCTTTTTGCCCCATCCTAGATCTCAAGAGAGTCAACTATCAATCACGGGTGACTCGTTTTTGCATGAAACCTTATGCTCAGTGATAATGGCAGTACATTCGGGTGGGTTTCTGATGTCCCTGGATTTGTCAGAGACATACCTTCATATTCCTATCCATCTGGAGTATCAATGGTTTCTGAGTTTTGCTGTTTTGGGGCGACATTTATCAGTTTTCAGCATTGCCTTTTGGGTTGGGCACCACACCCAGAACCTTTTCCAAAGTTATGGTGGTGGTTGCGGCAGTGTTGAGGAAGGTTGGCATTCTGGTTCACCTATACTTAGACGATTGGCTGATTTGGGCCAAGAGTCTGGAAGAGTGCCTTCAGGTCTAATGCTAGGTGATCTTGCTACAGGAACTGGGTTGGGTGGTGAACTTGGCCAAGAGCCATCTCCAGCCATCCCAGACACTGGAGTATCTCGATGTTCGGTTCAACATGAAGCAAGATAGGGTGTTCCTTCTGGAGGGATGCATTCAGACGCTGATGGTGCAGGTATGACTTTTGACAGAAACAATACTCCTGACATTATGGTCTTATCTACAGGTGCTCGGTTTGATGGCGGCCATCCTAGATGTGGTTCCGTGGGCAAGGGTGCATATGCGCCCTCTGCAGCACACTCTGCTGGCTTGCTGGAGTCCACAGTCTCAAGACTATTCGATATGGCTTCACTTGCGGTGGAGATCAGCATACAGCTGCAGTGGTGGTTGCAAACGGACCATCTAAGGAAGGGGGTTTCCCTACCATCACCGGACTGGATAGTACTCAATGCGGAAGCGAGCCTCCTGGGTTGGAGGGGGGCCACTGTCAACTCCTGATGGTGCAAGGGCACTGGAGTATTGAAGAGTCTCTCTGGAGCAACAATCATCTGGAAGCCCGGGCCATCCAGTTGGCTTGCTTATGATTCGTCGACCGATTGCAGGATCGAGCAGTCCGGATAATAGAGATGTGAATCAGAACTAGAATCGGTTTGGATTTCAGTTCCGATTCACATCTCTACCGGATAATATCAGACAATGCAACGACAGTGTCTTACATCAATCGCTAGGGTTTGGAGGGAGGTATCTTCAAAGAATACTAATGAAGCATTAGAGTTAGGGGACCCCAACAGAGAGGTTCCACTAATAGCAAAAATAGTCCAAGTGCCTGTAATTAAAAAATCACCTAAGTTAAAAGATTCCAATTTATCCCTGGCAACTGAAAAGCAGAATGTTAATACAAACAAAAAACACACTTTGAAATGTTTGTATGCTAATGCCAGAAGTCTAAGTAAGATGGGAGAATTAGATTGTATAGCAGTGAATGATGACATAGACTTAATTGGCATCTCAGAGACATGGTGGAAGGAGGATAACCAATGGGATAGTGCTATACCGGGGTACAAATTATATTGCAATGACAGAGAGGAGCAGCTTGGTGGCAGAGTAGCGCTGTATGTCTGGGATGGCATAGAGTCCAACAGGATAAAGATCCTGCATGAGATTAAATGTACAATTGAAACTATGGGTAGAAATCCCTTGTGTGTTGGGGAAGAGTAAAGTGATAGGAGTATACTATGATCCACCTGGCAAAGATGGTGAGACAGACAGAGAAATGCTAAGAGAAATTAGGGAAGCTAACCAAACTGGTAGTGCAGTAATAATGGGAGATTTCAATTACCCCAATATTGACTGGGTAAATGTATCATCGGGACATGCTAGAGAGATAAAGTTCCTGGATGGAATAAATGACAGTTTTATGGCGCAATTGGTTCAGGAACTGATGAGTGAGGGAGCAACTTTAGATCTAATTCTCAGTGGAGCACAGGATTTGGTGAAAGAGGAAATGGTGGTGAGGCCTCTTGGCAATAGTGATCATAATGGGGTAGATTTTTAAAAATGACGCGTTCGCGTACTTTTGTTCGCGCTCCAGACGCAAACAAAAGTACGCTGGATTTTAGTAGATACGCGCGTAGCCGCTAAAATCCAGGATCGGCGCGCGCAAGGCTGCCGATTTTGGGCAGCTGGCGCGCGCCGAGCCGCACAGCCTGCCTCCATTCCCTCTGAGGCCGCTCCGAAATCGGAGCGGCCTCGGAGGGAACTCTCTTTCGCCCTCCCCTCACCTTCCCCTCCCTTCCTCTACCTAACCCACCCCCCCGGCCCTATCTAAACCCCCCCTACCTTTGTCCGGGGATTTACGCCTCCCGGAGGGAGAAGTAAATCCCCGCGGGCCGCTGGCACGCTGAGACGCGACCCGGGGGCGGTTCCGGAGGGCGCGGCCATGCCCCCGGGCCGAAACCACGCCCCCGGGCCCGCCCCCGAAACGCCGCGTCCCGCCCCCAAAACACCGCGTCGATCGGCCACGCCCCCGACAAAAAACCCCGGGACTTACGCGAGTCCCGGGGCTCTGCGCGCGCCGGCAGGCCTATGGAAAATAGGCGCGCCGGCGCGTAAGGCCCTGCTCGCCTAAATCCGGGCGGATTTAGGCGAGCAGGGCTTTTAAAATTCGCCCCAATATGATCAAATTTGAATTAATGACTGGAAGGGGGTCAGTATGTAAATCCACGGCTCTAGCGCTAAACTTTCAAAAAGGAAACTTTGAGAAAATGAGAAAAATAGAAAAAAACTGAAAGGTGCAGCTATAAAGGTAAAAAGTGTGCAAGAGGCGTAGACTTGTTAAAAAAAATACCATTCTAGAAGCACAGACCAGATGTATTCCATGCATTAATAAAGGTGAAAGGAAGGCAAAACGATTACTGGCAAGGTTAAACGGTGAGGTGAAAGAGGCTATTTTAACCAATAGTTCTTCATTCAAAAATTGGAAGAAGGATCCTTCAGTTAATGTAAGAGAAAATTTCAAAAGAATTTAGCCATAGAGGCAAAAAACTGACAATAAAATTTAAAAAAATATATCTGAAGTAGAAAGCCTGCAAGTGAGTTGGTTGGACCGTTGGATGTTCAAGGGTTAAAGGGACACTTAGAGAAGATAAGGCCATCGAGGAAAGATTAAACGATTTCTTTGCTTCAGTGTTTACTGAAGAGGATATTGAGAGATACCTGTTCCAGAGAACGGGTATCTCTGAACCAAATCACAGAGAACTTGGAAGATGTGGTAGGTCTGATTGACAAACTGAAGAGTAGTAAATCACCTGGACTGGATGGTATAACACCCCAGGGTTCTGAAAGAACTAAAAACTGAAATTTCAGAACTATTAGTAAAAATTTGTAACCTATCATTAAAATCATCCGTTATACCTGAAGATTGGAAGATGGCCAGTGTAACTCCTATATTTAAAAAGGGATCCAGGGGTGATCCGAAAAACTATAGACCGGTGAGCCTGACTTCAGTGCCTGGAAAAATCATGGAAATTGTTACAAAGAATAAAATCAGTAAACCCTAATAAACCTTCAATCATTCTCGGAGATTTTAATCTGCATATAGACAAAAAACCTTTAGATAATACATGTACCACGTTCCTTGATTCCTTTCTCGCTTTAGGATATAAACCTATCTCTGATACTCCTACACATAAAGCAGGGCATTCTCTTGATCTAATTTTTACGAATAAAAATTTATGTAAAAATAGATCTTTGAAGACCTTTCCAGTACCATGGTCCGATCATTTTTTAATCTGCTCTGACGTTGAATTCATATGCCCTGAAAAAATCTGTACCAAGAGTGACTCCTACATAACTTTTAGACCACAGATACAATCAGAACAGCTTTAGGTAGAATTTTCAAATATAATAAATAATTTTAAAGTAAAAAATTGTACCGAAGCTACAGGAGAATGGATACAAGAAACTAATAAGATTGCTGATAAATTATGCCCTATAAAAAAAAATCAGAATCAAACCAAAAAATAACCAGAACCCATGGTATACCAAACAAATACGAGTACAAAAAATAGTATTACGTAAATTAGAAAGAAGTTGGAGAAAAAAATTAAAATAATTATATGCTAACCTCCTTCCGCTTAGCCTTGAATCAATATAAAAAAAACATTGATGCAGCAAAAAAAATTATTACAATAAAAAAATGCAGAAATATCAGCATAATCCTAGAATGCTTTTTTCTATTGTTAAACAATTAAACAACCCTCACAAACAAATAGCTTTTTGTCAGAAGACAAGTGTGACAATATTGTCTTGTACTTTAAAAACAAAATTGATGCTTTGAATGCAAATTTTAATACAAGCCCTTATCAAAACATAAAAATGATTAGGAAAGAAGGAACATCCTGGGCTACGTTCGATCTTTCATCAGCTTCTGAAATAGAAACTTTAATAAAAATTTTTTAATACAAGCCCTTATCAAGACATAAAAATGATTAGGAAAGAAGGAACATCCTGGGCTACGTTCGATCTTTCATCAGCTTCTGAAATAGAAACTTTAATAAAAAAAATTAAACCCAGCTCAACACCCGATTGATCCTATTTCTACCTTAAAGACAATTGCCAATACAATTGCTTTCCCGATTGCTGAAATTATTAATCAATCATTAATTGAAGGGATAGTACCTGAAATATTAAAAAACACCATTATTAAACCTATTATAAAAAAGCCACATCTTGATTCAGCCCAATTAAGCAATTACAGACCCATTTCAAATGTATCTTTCATAGCGAAAGTGACTGAAAAAATAGTTCAAAATCAATTAGCTGATTTTTTTAGAGTTTAATAACATTATATTTCCAAACCAATATGGGGCAGATTTTCAAAGGCTATAAGCATAACCCGAGAAAATCTGCCCCTGCGTGCGCCAAGCCTATTTTGCATAGGTTCGGCAGTGCGCGCAAGCCCCGGGGCTCTGAAAAAGGGGCGTTTTGGGCAGGGCACTGGCCCGGGGCAGGGCAGAGGCCTCCGGAACAGCTGCCGTGCCAGGGGATGGCGCGCCAGCAGCCGGCCGGCACACACAAGTTACGGTAGGGGGGTTTTAGATAGGGCTGGGGGGCGGGTTAGATAGGGGAAGGTGGGGGGACGGAGGAAGCCTGTGTGGCTCGGCACGCGCAAGGGGTACATGTGTGCACCCCCTAGCACGCGGCGACCCTGGATTTTATAACATGTGCGCGGCAGCGCACGCATGTTATAAAATTGGGCGTAGATTTGAAGATCTGCCCCTATGGTTTTAGGGAAAATTTTAACACAGAATCACTTTTAATCGCTATGACAGATACCATTTTAAGAGGCTTCGATTATGGACAAAGCTATTTTTTATCAGCAGCATTTGATACTGTTGATCACTGCATTTTAATAGATCGCTTGAAGGAAATTGGCATTAATGGTATTGTTTTAAATTGGTTTTCATCTTTACTCAACCATCGGGCATTCCAGGTTAAAATAGAAAATTCATTTTATAAAAAATATCCTCTTAAAACTGGGGTACCGCAGGGTTCTGCTCTTTCGGCGACCCTTTTTAATATTTATGTTTTACCTATCTATCCTTTTTTAAGTGGTTTAGGATTGAATTTTTATATGTATGCCGACGACATACAATTTCTTGTCCCTGTTAAGGACTCAATTGAACAAACTTATAAAGTTATAGCAGTTTATCTATCCACTTTGCAACAACTTTTGAGACATATGAAGTTGATACTGAACATGAATAAAATAGAAACAATATTATTAGAATGAAAATGTAGACAAGAGGAACTTCTGCCTTTAAAAATTGATAATGACACAAAAATTACACCTTCCCCTTATGCAAGAGATCTGGGAGTCATTATTGATTCAGAATTATCCTGGAATTTTGCCAACTTCATAAAAGAGATATCTGAAACCATCCCTTTTAAACTGCAAACTGAGGAGGATGCCAGGCATAAAATGCTGGAGGTGCTTCAGTTCATGGATGCCCCCAAGGAAGTGATGGCAGTCCCAGTCCACGAAGTGCTCCTCGATTTGTTACACTGTACCTGGGAACATCCTGGTTCAGTTCCACCAGTAAACAAGAAAACTGACGCCACATACCTGGTTCAGTCAGCTCCAGGTTTTCAAAAAAGCCAGCTACCCCACCTCTCTGTGGTGGTTGAGTCCGCCCAGAAGAAGGCCAAGCAGTCCCAGCCTCATTCTTCTGCCCCTCCTGGTAAGGAACAGAAGTCCTTGGATGCCTTCGGCCGAAGAGTGTTCCAAGGATCTATGCTTATGGCACGTATAGCAGCCTACCAGCTATACATGACTCAATACTCGAGGAATCTCTGGAAACAAGTCCAGGGCTTCTCCGAGACCCTGCCGGAGGAATGTCAGGAGGGACTCACTAAAATCCTCCTAAAAGGACTTGATGCTGGAAAGCATGAGGTCAGAGCAGTGTATGACATCTTTGAGACTGCCTCCAGAGTCTCAGCGACGGGAATACCGTATTTTTCGCTCCATAAGACGCACTTTTTTTCCCCCAAAGGTGGGGGGAAAATGTATGTGCGTCTTATGGAGCGAATATAAAAAAAAAACCAAACAAAAATCTAACAAACACCCCCCCCCCCCCGACTCCCCCAAGACCTGCCGACTTAATTTCCTACAACCCCCCCCCCCAAGACCTGACAAATTAATTTCCTGCAACCCCCCACCCTCCTGACCCCCCCCAAGACCTGCCAAACATCCCTGGTGGTCCAGCGGGGGTCCGGGAATGATTTCCTGGGCGTGGGCCGTCGGCTGCCAGTAAACAAAATGGCGCCGACGGCCCTATGCCCTCACTATGTCACTGAGACCGACCGCTGCTATTGGTCGGTCTCAGTGACATAGTGAGGGCATAGGGCCGTCGGCGCCATTTTGTTTACTGGCAGCCGACGGCCCTATGCCCTCACTATGTCACTGAGACCGATCGCTGCTATTGGTCGGTCTCAGTGACATAGTGAGGGCATAGGGCCGTCGGCTGCCAGTAAACAAAATGGCGCCGACGGCCCTATGCCCTCACTATGTCACTGAGACCGACCAATAGCAGTGGTCGGTCTCAGTGACATAGTGAGGGCATAGGGCCGTCGGCGCCATTTTGTTTACTGGCAGCCGACGGCTCACGCCCAGGAGATCGTTCCCGGACCCCCGCTGGACCACCAGGGACGTTTGGCAGGTCTTGGGGGGGTCAGGAGGGTGGGGGGTTGCAGGAAATTAATTCGGCAGGTCTTGGGGGGGTCAGGAGGGTAGGGGGTTGCAGGAAATTAATTCGGCAGGTCTTGGGGGGGTCAGGGGGGTGGAGGTTGTTAATTTAAAGGGTTGGGATGGGGGGGGGGGTTTTGGGGGTTCCCACAGAAAGAAAAATTTTCTGATCTGGGGAGTGGACCGAAATGGCCCTCCCCAGACCCGAAAACAAAATGGGGAGAAAAAAAAAAACTATGCACTCCCCTAATTTGCTCCATAAGACGCCCAGACGCAGAGCCGGTTTAGCACAATTTTTTTTTTTAAATTTTCCCCCTCTGAATCCTAGGTGCGTCTTATGGTCAGGTGCGTCTTATGGAGCGAAAAATACGGTAAGTGCCAGACACTGGCATATGAAATAGCAGCCTTTTTTAGGACTAGCCCGCGAACCTTTCGATCCCGTCCGTATAGGGGTCGGGCACGGAACAGACCATCAGATTGGGCAGGCCCGAACAGACCATCAGGATTGGACAGGGCCGATCACACGAGCACAACAACGGAATAAACAACAATTTTGAACCTCTCCAAAGAAAAGTTTTCTAATGAGACTTACACTGCATTGGAAAAGGGTCTTTCATATGTGCCTTGCAGTAGGTTTGATTCCTTTCAAGCATATATTGACTTACATCGTTTTTTTCGTCGTCTCCAGTTGAAGTTATTCTTCAATGATTAGAGTGATCAAGTTGGAGACTTTTCTATTATCACGCCTAAATCATCATGGATACCTCATGGACCTGTGGATCCAATTATTTCAACATTCATGCAGTTAGTTTTGAAGGATGTTGATAATTTGGAAAGTGTTCCTTCTAACTACAAGAGTCATCATGCTCCTGATTGGTCCTATGGCCAATATTGTGCCATGAAAGAGCTTGTGGATAATCCCAAAGTGGTTGTAAAACCTGCCGATAAAGGCGGTGCTATTGTCATACAAGATACGAGTGATTATGTGGCCGAAATTCATCGACAACTAAATGACTCTAAGTATTATCAAGAGCTAAATTCCGATCCTACCGAAGACCTTCAAGATGTAATTAATGATTTGGTCCTGGAGGGCATATCTAAAGGCTTCTTGTCATCTAGAGAGGCACGGGCTTTAAAGGTAGCTCATCCGACACATCCAGTGTTATACACTCTGCCTAAGATCCATAAAAGTCTGACATCGCCTCCTGGGCATCCAATAGTGGCAGGCAGAGGCTCAATTCTTGAACCTCTTTCAGATTTCCTGGATTTTTTTCTTAAACCCATTGTGCGAGAAGCCACTTCTTTTCTTCAGGATACTTCTCATATGCTACGTTTATTACATGACTTACCACTGTTACTGGACGATTGTTGGCTAGTAACTTTAGACATAGCCTCATTGTACACCAATGTGCCCCAGGACGAATCTTTTGCTTTGGTGGAAGGCCTTTTACATTCACGCCCCTGCCTCCACAGGGTTCCTACCAATTTTCTTTTAGAGCTGGTCAAACTTGTTCTTTTTAAAAACTTTTTCAAGTTTGATAACTTTAGGAAAAGACTCAAGACATGGCTGTTCAGGCAAGCCTTCCCGAACCCCAACTAATACGCCTCACCAGCAAACACTCAACACAGTAGCTGTATATATTGTACACTGTATATATTGTATATTTGTAAATAATTAACTTCTTCTATCTCTCTTTATTCCTCCACCCCAGTTCAAAAGCCCTTGTTAATTGTAACTACATCTCTTCATCACGTTTATTTATGTTCGTTGTTGTATTCATCGCACCCCTGTTTTTTATGTAAACCGACATGATGTGAATTTTTCATGAATGCCGGTATAAAAAAACCTTAAATAAATAAATAAAATAATGTGTTTTATCTTCAAACACAAGGGGTGGTTATGGGGGCTACGGTAGCTCCTGACATCGCAAATCTATATGTCGCCAATTTTGAAGCTCAGTGCCTTTATCCATCTAGGTGGTTCTCAAATGTTTTATTATGGCGACGGTATATAGATGATGTTCTGCTCATTTGGAAGGCCTCCAAAGAAGATTTAATTGATTTTCTTCAGTGGCTTAATGAACAAAATCTTCATCTTCAATTCACTGCGCATTATCACCAACATACTGTATCTGTTTTGGATATATTAATCCAGCGCGATGGTTGCAAAATGATGACTACATTATTTAGGAAAGCAACCGATCACAATCATTTTCTTCGTTATTCGAGCTACCATCCTAAAAAACTAAAAGATGGCCTTCCTATCTCCCAGTTTTTACGGTTGAGAAGGATATGCTCTAATAAAGCAGACTTTTTGAAACAAGCTGTGGATCTTAGTGAACGGTTTACCCAGAAAGGGTACCCTAAATCTGTTATCAAAAAATCTTTGAAACGTGCTCTGTTTGCGAATCGGGACCTTCTTCTTCAATATCAGCAAAAACCCTATAGTCAGGATTTGACATGTGTCTTGCGGTATTCTTCTCGAAGTGATGAGGTGGTGAAGATTGTGAGATCGCATTGGCAAGTGTTAGCCTTACACAGTGTATTTCAGTCTACCCCTAGGTTTGCCTTTTCACGAGCATCCAACATCCGTGATTTAGTGGTGCGTTCTAAGTTTGAATCTACAAGGCCAATTTTGCTATAGGTGGACATCAAACTTGTGGGAAATGTGAGATGTGTTCTTTGGCCATCACAGGGACCCAATGGAGTGTGCCCAATTCAAGTTTTACAGTTCAATAGACAGCGCTTACCAATTGCGAATCTGATTGTGTCATCTATGTGATTCAATGCCCTTGTGACAAGATTTATGTGGGTCGCACGAAGAGGAAAATTAGGACAAGACTTATTGAGCATAGAAGCTGCATTAAAACCACCAAATTGACTGCGCCCCTTGTCCAACATTGTCTACAGACCGGGCATACTTTTACAGATTTGCGCTGGTCAGTGCTAGAGAATCTCCATAAGAGCACCCGTGATGGAGACATTCAAGTTCGCCTTAATCGCCATGAACATTTCTGGATTTTTAAGCTCCATTCTGTACATCCCCAGGGGCTTAATGAAAAGATAAATTGGTACTCCTTGATTTGATTCATTGCCTTCTTAGATGGACTTAATTGAAAACTGCCTGTTTTGATATGCTTTCTTTCTGTGCTTCCAGAACATAATGTGCCACTTGTTTTTCATTTTGAGCACTTCGGGTTAATTTTGTTTTATTTTTTTCTGCTGTGATGGACATTGGATTGTCGTGTACAAAGGCATTTTAATTTTTGCCGTTCTCTATAACCTACCTGATTGGGAACTTTTGATGACGTAATAGCATTTCCAGTTTTGAGTGGATAAAACCAAAGGATCTGCCATGTTTTTGTTAAATTGCGGTTTGAATGCAGACCACCATGGATAACAACTGTCTTAACCATCAAAGTGCTATGTTTGTGGACAATGAAGAAACGAAGCCGAACTGAAGTTTGAGTGAAGAGCAACCTCAGAGAGTCATTGGCCCCTGAAGCAGGACCCAGTGTGGTTCGAAACACGATCGTGTCGGGACACTTTTTTTGCAGTGGACTTCTGCCTTCAAATGAATAGATGAGTATTTTTCCAGTTTTCTGGGCATTTGATGCTTTTTCCATATGCGTTTATGAGAATCTTTTTCTAAGTAGATAGAGGTTATTCCATCATTTTTGTGAGCATTTGCCTCTGATATTTTGAAGTGTTCTAAGAAATGTGTGGTTTTTTGAAGTACTCTGCGAGGCAGTTTCAGTTCTTTGATTTAGAATTTTATTCAAGAGAGCTCTGTTGAGTTCTATAAAAAAAAAAAAAAAAAGTTTTTAAATTGAGTGTGTAAAAAATAAAGTAAATGGACCTTCTACTTAATGTATGAGCTTGTATGACAGCCAAACTCATCAAGTCATAGGTCCTACAAATGAATATATTTGACATTGCATATGTGGTTATATCTTATTGTTAATTAATTTTGACCAGTGATACTCCCTTCTTTTGATGTGTGTTTACAGTGTGTGAGGGTTCTGAAATACATGGGTTTTCAAGGGCTTATTTTTTGTGATTCAAATCTGACCTACGCCAGGAAGTCCTTGGTAGACCTTCCATGCACAGGGGACAACTTGTTTGGTGAGAAGATTCAGGAGACAGTGGCGCAACTCAAAGATCACCATGAGACCTTGTGCCAGCTGTCCATTGTTCCCCCCTAGACTTCATCTACCACAAGGAGGTCATTTTGACGGGAACCTAGGAGGCTATCCTATAAACCACGTAGGTATTACCCTCCTCCATCCCGTGCTCGACCACGACAACACAGGGCCCCAAAACCCTAACCAGCTCCACAGATTGGTCTAGCGTCTGGGTTTTGACTCCCTTCTAGAGAGCAGCAGTCAACCCCCCGCCTCCAACACCTTTTCTTGTGGGAGGCCATCTGTGCCACTTTGCCAGCACATGGCACACAATCACCACACAATCACCACACAATCATCAGTGGTTACCCACGGTTATCATATGAACTTCCTTACACTACCATCGGACTCTCCACCATGTCCGGCGTGGAGTCTAACAGACCATACTCCACTTCCCAAGGCAGAACTCTCGAACCTCCTATAGTCCAACACCGTGGAACCGGTTCCCCGACTGCAGCAAGGAAAAGGGTCCTACTCTCGATATTTTCTGATTCCAAAAAAGTCAGGCGGCATACGTCCTATTCTGGACCTCTGTGTCCTAAACAAACATCTCCACAAGGAAAAGTTCAGGATGGTTACCTTGGGCACCATGTTCCCTCTCCTACAAAAGGGAGATTGGCTCTGCTCTCTAGATCTTCAGGAGGCATAAGCCCAAATAGCCATATACCCTCCTCATCGAAAAAAACCTCAGATTCATAGTAGGTCACAGACATTTCCAATACCGAGTTCTGCCGTTCGGGCTAGCGTCAGCACCTCAGATATTCACAAAATGCCTTGCAGTAGTAGCAGTTTATCTAAGGCAGCGCAGTATCCACATCTATCCGTATCTAGACAATTGGCTGCTCAGGAGTCCATCCAAGGAGATAGTACTTCAACCCCTCCATATTACCATACGCCTACTACAATGCTTGGGGTTTCTCATAAACTACCCCAAATCACATCTGACTCTGTCACGCACTCTCTCGTTCATCTGAGCAGATCTCAACACCACTCAAGCCAGGGCATTCCTTCCGAAGGACTGACCATGCACACTGTCAACCTTAGCAAAAGCAATACGGACTCACCGCAGTACTACAGCGCGTCACCTGCTAACCTTGCTAGGACACATGGCTTCTACTGTTCACGTTGCCCCAATGGCTCTGCTAGCCATGAGAGTAACACAATGGACTTTAAAGTCCCAATGGTCCCAGTCACATCAACATATGTCCCACATTGTCCATGTCACCAGCCAGCTTCGATTTTCACTAGCTTGGTGGATACAGGAGTCCAATCTTCAGATAGGACTTCCTTTTCAACCTCCAGAGCCTCAGATTACATTAACCACAGATGCCTCCAACCTGGGTTGGGGAGCCCATGTCAACAACCTTCAAACCCAGGGAACCTGGACCTCAGATGAATCAAACCACCAGCTCAATTTTCTGGAGCTCAGGGCAATACGATATGCCTTATTTGCATTTCAGGATTGCCTATCCAACAAGACAATCCTAATTCAAACAGACAACCAGGTAGTGATGTGGTACCTCAACAAGCAGTGGGGCACAGGCTCTTACCTGCTATGCCAGGAGGCAGTGCAGAACTGGGCCTGGGCTCTCTCCCATTCCATGCTACTGAGAACAACCTACCTGGCAGGCATGGACAATGTCAGCCGGACCTTTCATCCCCACGAATGGTCCCTAGATCCTACTGTAGCGAACATGATTTTCCACCAGTGTGGCCGCCCACACATAGACCTCTTTGCATCAATTCACAACTGGAAAGTAGACGCAGTAGCACAACACCTCCAAGAGATGCCTTCACCCACTCATGGACAACAGGTCTTCTATACACATACCCTCCGATTCCACTCATCAGCAAGACTCTCATGAAGCTACAACATGACCAGGGCACAATGATTCTCATAGCCCCATACTGGCCGCGGCAGGTTTGGTTTCCCATCCTACTTGACCTCTCAGTCTAACAACCAATTCGTCTGGGCACAGATCCAACTTTAATAACGCAGAACAACGGGCTTTTGTGTCATCTGAACCTCCTCTCCCTGTCTCTGACAACATGGATGTTGAAAGGTTGATTCTGCAATCACTTGACCTTTCTAACGATGTGTCCCAGGTCCTCGTAGCTTCACGGAAGCCTTCTACTAGGAAATCTTATTGTTCCAAGTGGAAAAGATTCTCCTTGTGGTGCACGACAAAAGAAATAGATCCTTTTTCCTGCCCCACAACAAGGTTCCTGGACTACCTCTGGCACCTCTCGGAATCTGGCCTACAAACTTCCTCCATCCAAGTGCATTTAAGTGCCATAGCTGCTTACCACAAAGATATAGGAGATGCCCCAATTTCGATGCAACCCCTGGTAGGGTGCTTTTTGAGAGGCTTACTCCAGTTGAAGCCTCCACTGTGTCTCCCAATTGTGTCATGGGACCTCAATGTTGTACTAGCATGGCTCATGTGACCTCTGTTCGAGCCCCTACACTCCTGCGAGCTCAGGAGTATAGGTGCTTGAGTGAGGACTACCAGGACTACCATCCTGCTTGTCCTAATAGTCCTCACGAAACCCCGCCCGCCACCCCGCGGAGTTGAGTTCGCTTATGTTTTCTTTTATTTTTCGCTCGTACTTTTTGCTACAAATGAGACTGAAGGGGGACCCCTGCTGGATGCAGGGTTAGTGCCATGCTGGGCATGCTCAGTGTGCCAAAGTTCTAGAAACTTTGACAAAAGTGTTCCGTGATAGGGCTCCATCGATGATGTCACCCATATGTGAAGACTAACATCCTGCTGTCCTGGGAGAACACCTATTACAGGTAAGCACCTCTGCTTTCTTTATAGGAATATGATTTTACTATTATTATTATTTATATTTCTTGATTTTATTTGACATTTAATGAGAAATGGTGGTTTTTTTCCATTGCACTGCATACGGAGACTGGTTTGTTTGAGATATATATATATATATATATATATATATATATATATATATATATATATATATATATGTACATCTGTATGTACACACATTCATGTTTTTTCTTTTAATTTTGTGTATTAGCTTGATTTTACATTTTCTTAATACTATATTATTTTTATCTGTCATTTAATTTTATACTGTCTGATCAAATTCTATTTTAGATTCTATATTTTATTATTGTTACCTTATTATATTTCTATTTAATTATGTAAACCTTTGTGATGCTACGCCCGAACGACGGTATATAAAAATCCATAAATAAATCTATAAAATATCTTATAAAGATATATGTAGATTTGTCGGGGGCCCAA
This sequence comes from Rhinatrema bivittatum, assembly GCF_901001135.1. Taxonomy (NCBI): domain Eukaryota; kingdom Metazoa; phylum Chordata; class Amphibia; order Gymnophiona; family Rhinatrematidae; genus Rhinatrema; species Rhinatrema bivittatum. Next base: position 811,676 of record NC_042618.1, on the reverse strand, counting down.
CCAAATTGCATGGATGAAGTGGGGCTCTGTTTGCTCACCCTTGGTCTAGTTTGTACTCTCTTTCTTAGTTATTTTAGGAAAAATTTGAAGTTTATTTTGGAGATATTTTGAGTCAATTCTGCAGTGTTCCAGGGTTGACTTTGTGTGCTTGTGGGACCTATTGATGCATATGCTGCAAAGAAAGTGTACAAGGGAGTCAGATACCCTGTGGGCCGGTTTTGAAAAAATCCCCTGGGCTGATATTTTCCTGCAATCCACCCCTGCCCCATCGTCCACATTATACTGGGGGTCCAATGTATAAGAAAAGAAGAGAGAAAAGGCAGTGAGTGAAAGGCAGGTAGTCCTTCAGTGTATGGAAAGAAGGTTTCCAGGACCCTCCACGTGATGGCAGCAAAACTCCTAGAAAAATGATGGAATTAGCATGTGTGAAACAGGCGCTAATGCTATTGGAAAGGCTTCTACTTTTTGTTATTGTTCCATTTACTCACCTCTCCTTAATATTCAGTGTCCATATCCTACTCACAAACACCAGAGTTAAAGCAGAGAGAACTACTGGGTGAACTGAGGATTGTTAAAGATGAGGCTCTTTCTTATAAGGTGGATAAACTGAATGGCACTAGGGTGTGACTGCATTCTGGGTAATGAAAAGAGAACCCTGAACAGGCACCGTTTGGGGTGTGAGAAAAGGAAGGGAGGAAGGAAAAGGTGCAAAACATCAGCATATAGGAAGAATCCTTCAATACCACAGATTATGCCACAATTCTCATCATTGCACCAGGCTGAAGAGCAGAACTGTGACCCAGGAATTGAAGAGGCCTGCATACTCCCACTGATTCCCTGAACCTGCCCTTTCTTCTGACTGATGGTCACACCAAATCTGTGTGTTTTGCAGAATCCATGATGCACTAGGATACTTGCCTGGCAAACACTGGTAACATTACAAACTGGGCTTTCTTAATCACAACGCTCTACAACCCAAGAAGGAGTGAGACTTCCTGTTTTCCAGCCACAACCAGGCTCTGCAATTATGGAGAGAAACATTGCTGAAATTTCTATTTGTTTTTATGGGCAAGTTGTTAAAATTGTAAAATTCACTAGTTGATTTTGGGTTTCTCATTTTGGTGCAACCAATGTCTTTGTTGCACAGTGTGACTTTTTAAAATTATTAATGGGGGCAAATTTCAAAGTAAACTATTGCTGCAAGACACTAGATACCTTTTACCCAGGTCTTTGCAGTAGTTTTCACAGAGAAAGTACATGAAGACTGACACATGTACAGAGTACTTGTGGCCATTTGCGTAACATGCACAGAATTAAAAGTGCATTATTTTCTTTCCCACCCTAAATACCCAGCCGCAAAAGTAGCCCCCTAATGTAGATAAATGTGTAAATTGTGGAATATCTTGCTTACTTTTAGCTGGGTTAAGGGCAAGTGATTTTCAGACAGCCCTTCTTCCTGGGTAAATACATAGTAACATAGTAATGATGGCAGAAAAGGACCAAATGATCCATCCAGTCTGCCCAGCAAGCTTCTTATGCAGTAGTATCTGCCTTGCCATGCAGGTTACCCCATGTTTTTCTTAAAGGTAGTAACTGCCATTCCATGCAGTTATCCCCAAGCTTTATGATATCCCATAAAAAATTTCTGCTAGCAACATTTGTAATAGGTTATGAGCCTTCTTGAAAATTCAGAGAGTGCTGCTTGACATGCTTTGCTTAGGGACTTGTCTGTAGACGCAGTCCTGTGCTTCCCCCATGTAAAAGACAGGGCCCATATTGGTTGTCGTCTAAATCCAATTCCCCTCTCCCCCCCCTCCCCCCCCCCCCCGCCATTGAAGTGCAGAGCAATGTTGCAGTTGCAACAAAGGCATCAAGGTTTATTGGTTAAAGGTAGTAACTGCCGCACTAGCAAGCTACCCCCATGTATCCTAAAATTTAAGGATCCACAGTGTTTATCCCATGCTCCTTTTGAAGTCTTTGACTGTTTTCATCTTCACCACCTCCTCCGGAAGGGCATTCCAGGCATCCACCACCCTCTCCATGAAGAAATATTTCCTGACGTTGGTTCTGAGTCGTCCTCCCTGGAATTTCAAATCGTGACCCCTAGTTCTACTGATTTCTTTCCAATGGAAAAGGTTCAAAGTTTGTGCATCATTAAACCCTCTCAGGTATCAGAAGGTCTGTATCCTATCTCCCCTGCTCCTCCTCTCCTCCAGGCTGTACATATTCAGATCCTTCAGCCTCTCCTCATTAGTCTTCCGATACTGACCCCACAGCATTTTGATCACCATTCTCTGGATTGCCTCCATCCTGTTTCTATCCATTTTTAGACGAGGTCTCTAGAAGTAAACACAGTACTCCTGGTGGCTTTTGAAAATTGAACTAATTACAATATATTCTATTCAGTATTGCAGTACAGAAATATATCCATTACATGTATCATAAACATATAATCAATTATCTGGTTCTTGTAGACAAACATAACAAAACTACATTGACAAAACCAAAATAAACAGAGTCTGTAAACAGATTTTACTAAAAAAAAAAAGAAGCAAAGGACGACTCTAACATGTTTTGATGGGATCTGTTATCACCCTTTGCCAAAATACCACTACAAGTTTGCTGGAAATAGGGATGGATTTGTAAAAGGGGAGCCCATAGGCAACAGGGGGTGTGGGGAACAAATACCATTCCCAGAGGTCACTGGAGGCTTCGGGGACCTAAACTGCCCTGCCCAGATTCTCTCCTCCCTGGCATCCTCTCCTAGCCTCTGTTGGCCTTGGTCCTGCAGCATAGCCCTACCCCCTTTTCTGGCTTGTGTTTCAAATGTAAGGGGCAGGGCTCGGCACTGCCAAGCCTGTCAGCTCACTGGGAACTCTCAGGTCCCGTGCGCTGAATTTGCTGCATTTCCACTGAGCTGCATGGTGTTGGCAACACTTTGGTGCCTATGAAAATCCTGGTCTGGCTGAAAATTTTGTTAAATGGAGTTGGAATGTAAAAAGGGTTCCAGGGAACAATCCAAGAAACTACGGAGCCTGATATCAGTCCCGGCAAAAATGGTTTAAAGTATTCTAAAGGATAAAATTACTGGACATGTAGATAGACATAGTTTAATGGGACAAAGTCAACATGGATTCAGCAAAGGAAGTCTTGCTTCACCAATTTGCTACATATTTTTGAAAGCATGAATAAACATGTGGTAAAGGTGAGCCAATTGATATAGCGCAGACGTGGCCAACTCTGGTCCTCGAGAGCCATAAACAGATCAGGCTTTTAGGATATCCACAAAGAATGTGTATGAAATAGAATTGAATACAATGGAGGCAGTGCATGCAAATCAATCTCATACATATTCATTGTGGATATCCTGAAAACCAGACCTGTTTATGGCTCTCGAGGACTGGAGTTGGCCATCCCTGATATAGTATATCTGGATATTCAGAAAGCATATGACAAAATACTTCATGAGAGACTCTTGGGGAAACTAAAAAGTCATAGGCTAAGAGACAATATACTGTTGTCTATTGAGAACTGGTTAAAAGATAGAAAATAGAGAGTAGAGCTAAATGGTCAATTTTCTCAATGGAGAAAGGTGAATAGTGTGTCCCAGGGATCTGTACTAGGACTGCAACTTTTTAACATTTTCATAAATGACCTAGATAAGAGACCAATGATTGAGGTGATCATATTTGCCGATGTTATAAAATTATTAAAAGCTGTTCAATCAGAGGAGGATTATGAGAAATTGCAAGAGGACTTTGGGAGACTGGGCATGCAAATAGAAAATGAAATTTAATGTGGACAAGTGCAAAGTGATGCACTTAAGGAAGAGAATCCCAAATTATAGCTACAAAATGCAAGATTCCACATTAGGCGTCACCATTCAGGAAAAGGATCTAGGTGTCATCATTGAAAATACATTGAAATCTTCTGCTCAGTGTGCTGCAGCAGCAGCCAAGAAAGCAAACAGAATGCTGGGGATTATTAGGAAAGGAATGGAGAATAAAACAGAGAATATCATAATGCCTCTGTATCACTCCATGGTGCATCCTCATCTTGTGTTCATATATCATACACAAACAGAATGCTGGGGATTATTAGGAAAGGAATGGAGAATAAAACAGAGAATATCATAATGCCTCTGTATCACTCCATGGTGCATCCTCATCTTGTGTTCATATATCATACACAAACAGAATGCTGGGGATTATTAGGAAAGGAATGGAGAATAAAACAGAGAATATCCTAATGCCTCTGTATCACTCCATGGTGCATCCTCATCTTGTGTTCATATATCATACACAAACAGAATGTTGGGGATTATTAGGAAAGGAATGGAGAATAAAACAGAGAATATCCTAATGCCTCTGTATCACTCCATGGTGCATCCTCATCTTGTGTTCATATATCATACACAAACAGAATGCTGGGGATTATTAGGAAAGGAATGGAGAATAAAACAGAAAATATCATAATGCCTCTGTATCACTCCATGGTGCATCCTCATCTTGTGTTCATATATCATACACAAACAGAATGCTGGGGATTATTAGGAAAGGAATGGAGAATAAAACAGAGAATATCATAATGCCTCTGTATCACTCCATGGTGCATCCTCATCTTGTGTTCATATATCATACACAAACAGAATGCTGGGGATTATTAGGAAAGGAATGGAGAATAAAACAGAGAATATCACAATGTCTCTGTATCACTCCATGGTGCATCCTCATCTTGTGTTCATATATCATACACAAACAGAATGCTGGGGATTATTAGGAAAGGAATGGAGAATAAAACAGAGAATATCATAATGCCTCTGTATCACTCCATGGTGCATCCTCATCTTGTGTTCATATATCCTACACAAACAGAATGCTGGGGATTATTAGGAAAGGAATGAAGAATAAAACAGAGAATATCATAATGCCTCTGTATCACTCCATGGTGCATCCTCATCTTGTGTTCATATATCATACACAAACAGAATGCTGGGGATTATTAGGAAAGGAATGGAGAATAAAACAGAGAATATCATAATGCCTCTGTATCACTCCATGGTGTGACCTCATCTTGTGTTCATATATCATACACAAACAGAATGCTGGGGATTATTAGGAAAGGAATGGAGAATAAAACAGAGAATATCATAATGTCTCTGTATCACTCCATGGTGCATCCTCATCTTGTGTTCATATATCATACACAAACAGAATGCTGGGGATTATTAGGAAAGGAATGGAGAATAAAACAGAGAATATCACAATGTCTCTGTATCACTCCATGGTGCATCCTCATCTTGTGTTCATATATCCTACACAAACAGAATGCTGGGGATTATTAGGAAAGGAATGGAGAATAAAACAGAGAATATCATAATGCCTCTGTATCACTCCATGGTGCATCCTCATCTTGTGTTCATATATCATACACAAACAGAATGCTGGGGATTATTAGGGAAGGAATGGAGAATAAAACAGAGAATATCATAATGCCTCTGTATCACTCCATGGTGCATCCTCATCTTGTGTTCATATATCATACACAAATAGAAAGCTGGGGATTATTAGGAAAGGAATGGAGAATAAAACAGAGAATATCCTAATGTCTCTGTATCACTCCATGGTGCATCCTCATTTTGTGTTCATATATCATACACAAACAGAATGCTGGGGATTATTAGGAAAGGAATGGAGAATAAAACAGAGAATATCATAATGCCTCTGTATCACTCCATGGTGCATCCTCATCTTGTGTTCATATATCCTACACAAACAGAATGCTGGGGATTATTAGGAAAGGAATGAAGAATAAAACAGAGAATATCATAATGCCTCTGTATCACTCCATGGTGCATCCTCATCTTGTGTTCATATATCATACACAAACAGAATGCTGGGGATTATTAGGAAAGGAATGGAGAATAAAACAGAGAATATCATAATGCCTCTGTATTACTCCATGGTGTGACCTCATCTTGTGTTCATATATCATACACAAACAGAATGCTGGGGATTATTAGGAAAGGAATGGAGAATAAAACAGAGAATATCATAATGTCTCTGTATCACTCCATGGTGCATCCTCATCTTGTGTTCATATATCATACACAAACAGAATGCTGGGGATTATTAGGAAAGGAATGGAGAATAAAACAGAGAATATCACAATGTCTCTGTATCACTCCATGGTGCATCCTCATCTTGTGTTCATATATCATACACAAACAGAATGCTGGGGATTATTAGGGAAGGAATGGAGAATAAAACAGAGAATATCCTAATGCCTCTTTATCACTCCATGGTGCATCCTCATCTTGTGTTCATATATCATACACAAACAGAATGCTAGGGATTATTAGGAAAGGAATGGAGAATAAAACAGAGAATATCATAATGTCTCTGTATCACTCCATGGTGCATCCTCATCTTGTGTTCATATATCCTACACAAACAGAATGCTGGGGATTATTAGGAAAGGAATGGAGAATAAAACAGAGAATATCATAATGCCTCTGTATCACTCCATGGTGTGACCTCATCTTGTGTTCATATATCATACACAAACAGAATGCTGGGGATTATTAGGAAAGGAATGGAGAATAAAACAGAGAATATCACAATGTCTCTGTATCACTCCATGGTGCATCCTCATCTTGTGTTCATATATCCTACACATACAGAATGCTGGGGATTATTAGGAAAGGAATGGAGAATAAAACAGAATATCATAATGCCTCTGTATCACTCCATGGTGTGACCTCATCTTGTGTTCATATATCATACACAAACAGAATGCTGGGGATTATTAGGAAAGGAATGGAGAATAAAACAGAGAATATCATAATGTCTCTGTATCACTCCATGGTGCATCCTCATCTTGTGTTCATATATCATACACAAACAGAATGCTGGGGATTATTAGGAAAGGAATGGAGAATAAAACAGAGAATATCATAATGTCTCTGTATCGCTCCATGGTACATCCTCATCTTGTGTTCATATATCATACACAAACAGAATGCTGGGGATTATTAGGAAAGGAATGGAGAATAAAACAGAGAATATCATAATGTCTCTGTATCACTCCATGGTGCATCCTCATCTTGTGTTCATATATCATACACAAACAGAATGCTGGGGATTATTAGGAAAGGAATGGAGAATAAAACAGAGAATATCATAATGTCTCTGTATCACTCCATGGTGCATCCTCATCTTGTGTTCATATATCATACACAAACAGAATGCTGGGGATTATTAGGAAAGGAATGGAGAATAAAACAGAATATCATAATGTCTCTGTATCGCTCCATGGTACATCCTCATCTTGTGTTCATATATCATACACAAACAGAATGCTGGGGATTATTAGGAAAGGAATGGAGAATAAAACAGAGAATATCATAATGTCTCTGTATCCCTCCATGGTGTGACCTCATCTTGTGTTCATATATCATACACAAACAGAATGCTGGGGATTATTAGGAAAGGAAAGGAGAATAAAACAGAGAATATCATAATGTCTCTGTATCACTCCATGGTGTGACCTCATCTTGTGTTCATATATCATACACAAATAGAAAGCTGGGGATTATTAGGAAAGGAATGGAGAATAAAACAGAGAATATCATAATGCCTCTGTATCACTCCATGGTGTGACCTCATCTTGTGTTCATATATCATACACAAACAGAATGCTGGGGATTATTAGGAAAGGAATGGAGAATAAAACAGAGAATATCATAATGCCTCTGTATCGCTCCATGGTGCATCCTCATCTTGTGTTCATATATCATACACAAACAGAATGCTGGGGATTATTAGGAAAGGAATGAAGAATAAAACAGAGAATATCATAATGCCTCTGTATCACTCCATGGTGCATCCTCATCTTGTGTTCATATATCATACACAAACAGAATGCTGGGGATTATTAGGAAAGGAATGGAGAATAAAACAGAGAATATCATAATGTCTCTGTATCACTCCATGGTGCAACCTCATCTTGAGTACTGTGTGCAGTTCTGGTCACTGCATCTAAAAAAAACCAGGAGAATTAGAAAAGGTACAGAAAGCGTGATCAAAATGATAAAGGGATGGAGCGATTCCTCTGAGGAAAGACTAAAGAGGTTAGAGCTGTTCAGCTTGGAGAAAAGACAGCTGAGGGGGGATATGATAGAGGTCTTTAAAATAATGAGTGGAACAGGTAAATACAAACTGGTTGTTTACTCTTTCAAAAATTACAAAGACTAGGGGATATGCAATCACATTATTAAGCAATACATTTAAGGAAATAGGAGAAAATATTTTTTTACTCCATGTATTATTAAACTCTGGAATTCATTGCCAAAGGATGTGTTGAAAGTTGTTAGTGTAGCTGTGTTTAAAAAAAAGGTTTGTACTAGTTCCTGGAAGAAAAATCCCTAAACCATTTTTAAGGTGGACATGTGGAAATCCACTTCTTATCCCTGGGATAAGCATCATTTGGGGTTCCTGTCAGGTACTTGTGACATGGATTAGCCACTGTTGGAAAGAAGTTACTGGACATAATGAACCTTTGGTCTGACCCAGTATGGCAAATCTTATGTCCTTATGATCAAATTACCATTTCTGTATTTTTTTACCCTTCCTATTTTATATCCCATCCCAAGTCATATTTATATATATTTATATAAATATAAATACTTGGCCTCCTACTTGGCCTCCCAACCTCCTACTTGGCCTCCCAACCAACACAATAAAACCATTACAAATGCTCCAAAACGCTTCTGCCAGGATTCTAACTAAATCTAACAAAAGAAATCATATTACCCCCATCTTGAAAAACCTACACTGGCTCCCAATCAAGTTCAGAATCTCCTACAAAGTACTAACAATCATACATAAATCTATACACAAGCTCATTCCTCTGGAACTCAATATCCCTCTGCAGCCACATATACCCTCCAGACCGGTGAGAACAGCCTATAAAGATACTCTCCTCGCCCCAACCATCAAATCCTCATTAAATAAATGCACTCTATCCACAGCAGGCCCCGCGCAATGGAACTCTCTACCACCAGACCTCCGGAAAGAACCTTGCCCTATTGCCTTTAAAAAGAGACTCAAAACTTGGCTATTCGAACAAGCCTTCTATCCATACCAATAATTTTACTCTAAATCTTCCCAAATATGTGCACCTTGTAACGTGTCTACTGTATATTTAGCCAGGTCCTTTCGAGTACTACATTATTTATTGTATCTTCTTGTTCTTTAATCCCCAGTTCTTGATCCAAGTTTATCCTCCTGTTCGATGTAATTGCACTCTGTCTTGCCTGTTTAATGTTATAATGTAAACCGAATTGATATGTAACTTTTGTTACATGAATTTCAGTATATAAAAATGTTAAATAAAGAAATAAAGAAATAAATATATATATTTATAAATGATCTGGAAAGAAATACGACGAGTGAGATAATCAAATTTGCAGATAAGATGACACAAAATTGTTCAGAGTAGTTAAATCACAAGCAGATTGTGATAAATTGCAGGAAGACCTTGTGAGACTGGAAAATTGGGCATCCAAATGGCAGATGAAATTTAATGTGGATAAGTGCAAGGTGATGCATATAGGGAAAAATAACCCATGCTATAATTACACAATGTTGGGTTTCATATTAGGTGCTACAACCCAAGAAAGAGATCTAGGTGTCATAGTGGATAACACATTGAAATCGTCGGCTCAGTGTGCTGCTGCAGTCAAAAAAGCAAACAAAATGTTGGGAATTATTAGAAAGGGAATGGTGAATAAAACGGAAAATGTCATAATGCCTCTGTATCGCTCCATGGTGAGACCGCACCTTGAATACTGTGTACAATTCTGGTCGCCGCATCTCAAAAAAGATATAATTGCGATGGAGAAGGTACAGAGAAGAGCTACCAAAATGATAAGGGGAATGGAACAACTTCCCTACGAGGAAAGACTAAAGAGGTTAGGACTTTTCAGCTTGGAGAAGAGACGACTGAGGGGGGATATGATAGAGGTGTTTAAAATCATGAGAGGTCTAGAACGGGTAGATGTGAATCGGTTATTTACTCTTTCGGATAGTAGAAAGACTAGGGGGCACTCCATGAAGTTAGCATGGGGCACATTTAAAACTAATCGGAGAAAGTTCTTTTTTACTCAATGCACAATTAAACTCTGGAATTTGTTGCCAGAGGATGTGGTTAGTGCAGTTAGTGTAGCTGTGTTTAAAAAAGGATTGGATAAGTTCTTGGAGGAGAAGTCCATTACCTGCTATTAAGTTCACTTAGAGAATAGCCACTGACATTAGCAATGGTAACATGGAATAGACTTAGTTTTTGGGTACTTGCCAGGTTCTTATGGCCTGGATTGGCCACTGTTGGAGATGGGATGCTGGGCTTGATGGACCCTTGGTCTGGCCCAGTATGGCATTTTCTTATGTTCTTATGTAAATTGGCCTGTAGGGGTTGCTGTTACACGATGACGGACTCCCTCTTCACCCTCCTCCCCCCAGGGGCTGTGACTGCTTCTTTCATGACATCCTCAACCTTGGTTGGCTTGGGAGGTGAAAGACCTGACTTGCAAATTCAGCGTGGCAGTGCACATTCCTGCCACTGTGAGGCCTGTTCTGTGTAAACCAATAGCAAAATACTAAGAAACCAGGGAAGAGGAAGAGTGGAGAAGCACAAGGAGATAGCATACCATTCCTCTCCTCATACCAGCTGTTTCTCTGTTTTCCTCCTTTCTCTGGCCTGCCTATCTCTTGCATTTAATATTGCATGGATTTATTTAAACTCTGATGGCCCCATAACAGATTTTCTTCTAAAGAATAGCTTTATTATTATTATTTTATTTTTTTTGCAGAGGTTTGATTTGCTTGGTTCATAAAAATAAAAGTCAGTCCCTATTTCAGCATATCTAAGTGGACTAACATAGCAACCAAATTATGTTGTTCAAGGTTCACTGAGTAGAATCACTGCTAGAAATTCCTTGCTGTGGGGAGGAGCCTTGTTCTTTGATTTAGTGTATAAGCACTGCCCCCCCCACTTCCCTGGTATAGTGCTTTTGCTGCTGTTGCTAGGATGAACACTCTGTTAATGGCAAATCCTGCAGCACATACAGTGACATTACAGAAGCTATTTCAAACATTCCCCAAAAGTACAACCGGGAAATGAATAACTGCCATTGTAATTAAAAAGTGCAGAGAGAAATAACAAAAGCTCATGGTGTAACAACAAAGAAAGATAAAAACAAAAAAAAAAAACCACCACATGATGACAGCTGAACTGGCATCAGAATACAGTCTGATTCATCTGAGGATGAATACATGAGTAAAGTGATTGATAAATAAGAACTGGGCAGGAAACAAATAGTTGCCCCTGACTGTGAGTTTAGTAGCTTAACATTCCCAGGTCCCCCAAATGTTCAACAGGGTGCCTGCTGCTGAATAACATTGAACATGCAGACTTAATGGTAACCTTTCCCATCTCCAGCTGCTGCTGCACTGAGCATGCAAATGTATTTTATTGTGATAAGAGGAGTGGGCTGTGTGTGTGTGTGTTATATTGTTTCATAATTATTTTGCAATGCAATTTGCCAGAGATTTAGAGCACAGAAAAGGGAGGGGGGGGGGGGGGGTGACGCTAAGGGAATTGCACTGTTTATTTTATGTGATTGCCTTGTGAAAACAGGTTCCCTCCACATGCTTTCTCCAAAGAAACAAGATCATTAAATGAAAACATAGCCCATCCGACTATTTCATTTCCTTTTGAGAGGATTAGAAACATCAGATACTGGTTCCCTAATATTAGTCAAACCAAAAACTATCTTTTAGTGAAAACAGTAGAAGATGAAAGAGGAGGAGATCCCTTAAAGTACTGAATCACGTGGATGAAGCAGACACATGGGGCGGGGTACAGAGCAGACTCCTTTCACAGTGAAAAAAGCCCCCCTGGAAAAGAACCTCTGATTATCTGAAATTTTCCAGGCACTGGGAGCTTTAGAATGGTTGGAAATATTGTTCTTTTCTAACCTCTGCCAATTGTTGTTTTCAGATATGTCAGCAATCTTTGAATTAAATGTGTGCATCAGACTGTAGCATTCTTGCAGTTATTAAAAAAAATAAAATAAACAGTTTGTCCTAGTGGTGCTGCTTTCTCAGGTTTTGTGCTTTATTTTCTTTTTGCTTCTCATCCTTTTCTGGTGTAAGATTGATGCCTTATTGGGCTTTTGTTGTTGTTGTTGTTGTTGAGATTGAGATCCCTTGTAATATGGAAGTGGAACACAGTTTTCATAAAAAAAAAAACATGGGACTACTGGCCAACCATGAGGATTAAATTTCCAATTTCTTTAAAAAAAAAAAAATGGTTTGCAGCCATCCCTCTCATGAAAGCTTCTTTGTCTGTTGAGGCAGCAAGGTAAGAGGAGGCGGAGAGGTAGTTCAGGGTTTTTCTGGGTAGAGACCAGCAGCAGCAGCAGTAATTTGTTTGCTGTTTTTTTCCAAGAGCTGCTCCAGTAAGGTCACACTGGGGCTGTCTTACGTGCAGTCTGAAGGCTCATACCGTTTTTCTCATACAATTTAATCTGCTGGCTGGACGGCATCCAGTTTACAAGGAACTGGCAATCGTCAGCACTTGGGATTGATTTCCTGGAATTGTATGTAGGGCCCCCGGATGCCTGCTCGCTATTTCTGAAACAAATATTATCTCCAGCCCCAGAATCTCCTCGTTTAAAGAGATATTTTGAAGCAGCCTTTTCATTTGCTTTCTTATTAACCCTTTTTTCCCCCCCAAATGTATAAAACAAAACAACCAACAGCAGGATGGATTCCATTCATGGTCATGCTTAAAAGTACAATGTGTAGGGTTGAAAAAGCCAATTTCATCTCCATCCCCATCCCTAACATACACCTACACACACACCCACGAGAGGCATTTATAAAATTCCAGTCACCAGATCCGATTATTTATGCTGAATGAAAGATGTGTCCCATTCAGCCATCCTGCTGCATTGTGCTGTAATATTCTCTCGTACATTGCCCCAGCGCAGAACAAGTACAGCAGCAGCAGCAGCAGTGTGAAATTCACATGCACACACAAACTCTGCGGCAGTATTTTTATAAAATGTGATCGTATCCAGTCTTAGTTTACACGCAACCTCTTCCAGAGTAAAAAGCAAGGCAGATGCTACTGCTTCAGTGTACGTATATGCAGAAGAAAAAAAAAAAACAACAACCCCTACTAGCTACCATAAATGATGTGACTAGTTCACAAAATGTCTGACTACATGTTATTTGGAGCAAGTAGGAAAGAATGGAAATAAGCATTGAAAACCAGAAATGTTTAATTTATAGCATGGTTTTGTTGCTTTTGTTTTACATTCCACACTGATTAAAGCCAAAGGAAATGGCATGTCTCGGTGAAACCTGCTTGAACTTCTCTAGTTATTTGTTTTTTAATCTTGCAGTCCAAGCAGGCTTGGCTGGAAAGGAACTGAGCAACGAGAGACAAAGAAGAAGAAAAAAAATTGCCTGTCATTGATTGCTGTTTGTCCTGGTTAAAGTGTTTCCGAACAAAACCCTCTGTTTGCTGATGGGTGTCTGGTTCACTTGTTTTAGGGGAGATAAGGCAGAAAACAAGCTGAATTGTAACTGGTAAATATATAAAGCAGGCTTGTGATTTTCATGTTGGGAGGAGCATCCTGAATGCATTTAGCTTCCTCCCTGCAACTACATTAGGTAATACTGTGTTTAACATTAGATAAATGGCTGACTGTTCATCAGACTATATCAAAGATTTATCGGTTATGCCACGCATCAGGTCTGCTGGGGTTGCTGACTTTTCAGGCTTGTTGATGTGTTTGCAAAGAAAAACAAAAGTGGTTTAATGCAGTAGTAACTTAATAATGAGGGCAGATGGAGAGAATTAGAGCACCAAGAGAAAAAGAGAAATAGAAAGCCACTCCACACTGACACAGCCCTGCTAGATTAATGGCTGCCGGAGGGAAGAATTCTGTTTCTGCTGCTGCAGCAGTTCCAGCAGCTACAGGAATAGCAATGTTGGCATAGGGTCAGTGCCAGCTGGAGCTAGAGGAAACCAAGGTTGGGGTTGTTTTGCCAGGATAAGTAAGGCAGACATAGAATTCTCTGGATTTGACATATACTCTGGTGCAGTATTGTTATTGTAACGCGCTGAACTTGGCACACTGTAGTGCAGTATTCCCATGGTATTGCTCTGGAACTGATGCACACTGTATTGTGGTAATCCCATGGTAATATTGTGACTTCATTGTCCTCACCTAATACTTTACTGCTTGTTTTGTGGTGTTGGCTAATTTTCCCTAGGCTGTGCCTCCCTTTTAGCTTAAGGCTAATCAAAAACAGTTGGCAGGAGATGATTAGTGCACAGAGCTGCTGCTGGGCTAAGGTAGGCTGTATGCGGTAACTCTGATTGATCCAGTTCACACAACAAGAACAATCTTTTTGTAGCTTATTCTGTTTTATTTGGATCAGTGGGTTTGAGGAGGTTCCATGGATCTGCATTCTGTCCTTGCAAAGTTTGCAAGTCAATCTTTAGATATTATTATGTGAGTATGATGTGAACAACAGTCCTTCAGATAATGATTATGGTTTATCTGTTGTACATAAGTAGCAAGGTTATTAGCAAATTATTTGTTGTTTTTGCTTATATTTCTTTGGATGTTTATGAGTGTTTTTTCCATCGATAAGCAGGCTGAATTAGCCATGCTTTCTGGATGACGTCATCTGATAGCACAAAGGCAGAGTCATCCCCAAGCTTGCAGTTTGCTCTTCTGACCATGCTCAGCAGTTCCTGTGTGATTCTCTGCTATTAGAACTCCTCAGTTACTTCTTTTCCGCACTACGCATGGACATGTGCAGCACCATCTCTCCATTTTTTTATTCATCTCAAAATTCTTTCGCCTCAGCAAACCCCAGAAAGCACTTTTCAGTGCTTCAGTGTCTAAAAAAAATCTCCTGGGCATATTATTGTAAACCTCTCCCCTGTTGTGGGATCGGCCACAAAAATAACTCTACCATGTGTTTAGGAACAGACATGCAATGCACCCTCACAACTAAAGGGTCTCCCAGGGATGGGGAAGAGAGGCTGGAGCAGAGAATAGAACAATAACAAGTAGGTTTTAAATGCCCGTGCACATAAAAAAAAAATGGGGGTTACGTGTGTGGCTGGGCCTTGTGTGTGGCGTGCACATTTTACAAATGGCCCAGCCATTCGTGTAAGCCCAAAAGAAAGGGGCAGTCCGGGGTGTGGTCTGGGCGAGAAGGGGTGGGGCGGGCTGGGACAGCGCGCACTGGCAGGCGGCTGGCGCACGGAATCTGCTGCTGCTACAGAGAAGCAGCAAGATAAAAAATAAAAATAATTCTAAGAGGTAGAGGGTAAGGAGAGGGGAGGAGGTAGGAAGGGTAGGGTTAGGGATAGGAAAGTTCGCTCCTTAATTGGGGTCCACTTGCTTAAGGCGGACCGCTTGATCTCCAGATCTGCCACTGGAGTGCCCTCACTCAAAGGGGGACCACTCCACCTCCCAGCTTGTTGCTGTCCTTCAGTTCTACTCCCTCGGTAGGAAGTTTTTATCTGGCTTGGGTTTACAGCTTTGCTAGGCTCATGGCTGTTTTTAGCATTCAGTGTTTCTGGCTCTCTGCAGTCTCACCTTTCAGTGATTTTAGCTCCGCTAAGCTCATGGCCAGTCCTGTGCTGATACCCAGCCTGGATAAGTCACCGAATTCTTTATCTGTTGTCTGACCCCATATGGGTCACATCCTTTCAGCCAAAAGGCCAAGACCCAGGCAGGACCAAGGAGCAAGACCATGTGCATGCTCCTCCATCCTGCCTGGCCATCCCCACTGTTGTCTGTGAACTTTGTACCCACGTAGCTGAATACTTTTGTTAGTCAGGGTGAAAATCCGTTTGCTTCCTAGGACTGTTTTCCAGTACATTTCTCTCATAAATCCCCTTTGCCATTCATGGTTCTGTAATTTAGGAGTTTGAATCCTCAGTTTTTGTTTATGATATTTCCTACAAAATTTCCAGCAGAAATCCAGGGGGCTGTGGCATGCAAATCCTCTACCTGAATCTCTGACTAATCTATTCAATGGAGGTATGACTTGGACCATGTATAAGAATCAGGCAGTGATTAAGGGGGAGAGAGAGAGAACAGAGACGGAAGGATGAGGAGCTTCCCGCCCCTGTAAGCGCTTGAATTTCCTGCAAAAGTTTACCTGCTACAAGCTCTCAGCAACGGAGGTTTCTGCTCTACTTCCTGGTCAATTGAGCCGTGATGTCATCGAGGGGAGGGACCAATAGGGCTAAAACTGCCCCCCCCCCTGCGGCGCACAGTCGTCGCCAGCGCACTGCCAAAGGGGCGTGCGGCTTTGGACTGGAGGGAAAACTTCCTCAAAGTAAGTTTGATTTCATGCACTAACTCTCTCTCTACCCCCATTGGAGATCCTAGATTTTAATATTAGGTGTGGGTTGAGAAAGAGAGTAACCTATTACCACTGAACTATGCCACACACACAGAGAAAGGGCAGATTACGTCCAGAGACCCCGACTGTTCTTAGTTCTGCCCTTTCTCAACCATTAATTGAAAACTTTCTCCAAGTTTTAATTGCCAATGTTCCGGGAGCAAGTTCCAAATTGGATACAGAACAGGAGCAGATTCTGTTATCTCAGGAACAGCATCAGACCTTATTAAGCCCCGGAGCACCTTTGACTCCAGACCCGCCTAATCCTACATATAACCCGAATCCAGAGGTGACAATCCCTACCGAAGATGTGGTTTTGCTGCCTAGCATCAGGGGAGGAAGCGGGCTAGATGTGGGTATAGGAGGAAGTTTCAGAGACACCCCGTTGATAGGGGATGAGAAGACCAACGGAGAAAGATATCTGTCTCTGGATCCCTCAACTTCAACACCTAATGGCGCTAAAGGAGGGGTAGTAGCCCCAGTATTGAGGACAGATAACTACCCGCAATCTGAGCAAAATATTGTTACGAAGAAGAGCTTGGAAAATATATGGGAAGTCTTAATGGACTTGAAGGTTTCTATGAATAATATAGAAGTAAAAATGTCTGAGGTACAAGAACAAGGGAAAATAATAGATGAAAAAGTAAAGAAAAATTCAGAGAAATGTGAGAGTCTAGAAAAAAAGCTAAATCAAGTTCAGGAGGTTCAAATAGGATTCATAAAGGGGGAAACAGTAAATTCAAGAAGATTAGATTTGATAGAGAATAACTTACGATATAATAATATTAGGATTTTAAATTTCCCTTCTGTAAAATTTATATCTCCTTTGGAACAGTTTAAAAGATTTTTAGGTGAAAATGTATTAATTACCCCGGAAAAAAATCCTTTAATAGAAAAAATCTTTTATATTGTAACAAAAAAGAAGGAAAATGTTAATGCATTAAATCAATCTCAGCAACTAGACAATCTTACTAATTTCTTTAGAAGAGTTAATGGAAGATCAAATTGAGTCAAGAGGACACACAGCAAACCAGCCTCACATGCTCTCACCTGGCATTGGGGCAAGGGTCTCCTTGATGAGTATTCTCCAGCTCCACTGATAGTGAAGACTGTTTTGGAGCTTCATGAGAAGAAAAGGATTATGATCCTCATAGCCCCTTACTGGCCAAGACAGGTCTGGTTTCCACTCCTCAGGGAGATGTCCACCCGGAAACCAATCAGACTGGGAACTTCCCCAGATCTCATCACACAGGATTGAGGCAGATTGTGACATTCCAACCTCCAGGTCCTGTCGCTCACAGCTTAGATGTTGAGAGGCTAATATTGCAACCACTTGATCTCTCAGAAGATGTGTTTCAGGTCCTGGGGGCTTCCAAAAAGCCTTCCACTAGAAAGTCCTGTGGACTGAAGAGGAGGTTTTCTGTGTGGTGTGAGCAGAAGGGCCTAGATCTGTTTTCCTGTTCCTCGTAAACACTGATTGACTACCTTCTACACCTATCGGAGGCTGGCTTAAAGACCAACTCCATTAGAGTTCATCTAAGTGCAATTGGTGAATACCACCATGAGGTAGATGGCATGCCCATCTTTGTACAGCCTGTAGTTGCACGTTTCAAGCGGCCTGCTTCAGTTGAAGCCTCCCCTAAGGCCTCCTGCTATGTCTTGGGAGCTCAATGTGATATTAGCTCAGCTGAGGAAAGCTCCTTTTCAGCCACTGCACTCCTGTGACCTTAAGTACCAGACCGGGAAGGTCAATGAGTTCCAGGCCTTAGTGATTTATCCACCTTATACTAATTTTTTCCATGCATCTTACGTACGCACCCTAAATTCCTGCCTAAGATGGTGTTGGATTTCCACCTTAACCAGTCCATCATCCTGCCAATATCCTTTCCCAGGCCCCATTTGCACCAAGGCGAGCAAGCTCTGCACAGCTTGTACTGCAAAAGAGCCTTAGCCTTCTATCTGGAGTTGACAGAAGCCCATAGGCAGTCCACCCAACTTTTCTTTCCTTTTATAGGAATAAGCTGGGTATTGCTGTTGCCAAACAGATGCTTTTTAATTGGCTAATGGACTGCATCTCCTTCTGTTATGCCCAGGCGGGATTGCATCTCGGAGGCCATGTCAAAGCTCACTCTGTCAGAGCCATGGTAGTGTCTGTGACCCATTTGCAAACAGTTCCCATGGAGGAGATCCTCAGAGCTGTGACGTGGAGTTCTCTCCACACTTTCACATCACATTATCATTTGGATAGGAGTTATAATTTGTGATAGTTGTAGATGGATCCTTGGGCCGGTGGCAGCTGACCACGCCCTCGGGGGAAGATCCCGAGAGGGACCACCGGTCAGGCTCAGAGTTGGGAGACAGACACACACAAGTTCTTTTATTAAACAGTTTTGAGAACCACCAGAAGTGGCAGTAGTGAGCTGGAATAGCCTGGCTGGGCTGTAGTCCCTCAGGCACTGGAACAGCGATCCCAGGAAGGCTGAGCTGTAGAGAAACTAAGATAGTAGACAGAGGATGCAGAGTTCAGGAACAGAACCTTGATGGTAACACCCACACGATAGTCTCTTAGAATAGCCCAGGAGCTGGAATGAAGTAGGCCCTCGAGGAGTGAGTACCTGGTTCCAGGGAAAGCTCTGAGAGAGAGATGGTAACTCACTGGTGTTATAGGCAGCGGAGACTTCCTGGCAGAAGTTATATTCAGTAGCAGGTCTGGGAACGTGGGCCCTCGAGGAGTGAGTACCGGGTCCAGACTGCGATCTGAAAAATAAAAGAAAGAGTGAGGCCCCCGAGGAGTGGGTACCCCTGGTAAAGTCCGAGGAGAGAGAGTAGCAAGGTATGCGGAGAGCGAATCCCATCCGCAGCGATACCTGGAGGCAGCTAGGTAGGAAACTC
The DNA here is from genome assembly GCF_901001135.1 of Rhinatrema bivittatum. Lineage (NCBI taxonomy): Eukaryota > Metazoa > Chordata > Amphibia > Gymnophiona > Rhinatrematidae > Rhinatrema > Rhinatrema bivittatum. Next base: position 792,279 of record NC_042618.1, on the reverse strand, counting down.
TTTGCTAACTTGATTAGTTAGTGAAATGAAAGACCTTTAAATATCCGAAGATGATGACGTCATCTCAGGGGGACGTCCCTGAGGTTCGTGCCACTGCTGGTACTTGAGTCGGGGCCGCGCCGTGTGCGCACCCTTAGGCCTCAGGAGAACATGGCGGAAGGCAGCGTCTAGCCGGTCCGGGAATGCCAGAGGAGGTCGGCAAGATGAAGCTGCGGCAGCCAAACTTCTATCAACCCAGGAGGGAATCGCCAAAGAGGTAAGGAGGGTGGAGTGGAAACGTCGGGCAGCGATGGTCACAACAGTACCCCCCTTCAAAAGGCGATCTCCTCTTCGGGTACCAGGTTTAAGTTTTGAAGGATGAGCGATGTGGAACTGACAAAGCATCTCTTTGTCCAAGATATTGATCTGATGCTCCCAAGAGTTTTCTTTGGGGCCGAAACCTTCCCATGATAGGAGGTATTCATAAGTATTGCCTCTTTTCCGAACATCCAGAATCTCTTCGACTTTGTACTCTAAGTCTTCTGCATTGATGACAGCTGGGTCATGAGATTTGGAAGTAAATTCGCTGAGTATGAGCGGTTTCAGAAGTGAAACGTGGAAAGCATTATGGATGTTGAGACCAGGTGGTAGCTTCAGACGGTAGGTGACTTTGGAATGGTCCCACGTAGCGAGGAGCAAACCGAGAGGAGGGTAGTTTAAGTCTGAGGTGCTTGGTTGACAACCAGACCTTGTCTCCTGGCTTGAAGACAAGCTTGCGAATGATGCGCATCGTAGTACTTCTTAGCACGGTCACTCGCTTTGAGTAGCATGTCCTTTGTCTGACCCACAAATTATGGATATCATCAGCAGTGGATTGAGCTGCTGGGGACGTCACTGAGAGCTTCAGTGGAAGTGGTAGTGTTGGGGAACGTCCATAGACCACTTCAAAAGGTGACAATCCAGTAGATGTTGCTGGATGAGAGTTGATGGCAAATTCAGCCCATGGAAGCAATTCGGCTCAGTTATTCTGTTGGGACGTGACATAAGCTCGAATAAACTGCTTCAATGTTCGATTCATCCGTTCTGTCTGGCCATTCGACTGCGGATGATAGACTGAGGTGTAGTCTAGAGAGATGTCAAACAATTTGCACAAGGCCCTCCAGAATTGTGCCCTGAGTTGGAACCCACGGTGGGATACCATGTGAGAAGGTAGTCCGTGGAGGCGGAATATGTGCTTTATGAAGAGCTTTGCAAGCTCTAAGACTGAAGGTATGTCAGGGAGCGCCACGAAGTGTGCCATCTTGCTAAATCGATCCACTGTCACCCAGATGGTATTCATTCCTCCAGAAGTAGGTAAATTGACTACAAAGCCAGTAGCGATGTGCGACCAGGGTCGTTCTGGAACTGGCAGTGGTTGCATCTGACCCCATGGTTGTCCAGAAGTGGGTTTGTTCTTAGCACAATTGGTGCAGGATGCCACGTAGGAATAGGTATCCTTTTTGATGGTAGGTCACCAGTACAGTTTCTGTATCTTGAGCAGGGTACGGCATTGGCCAGGATGGCCAGCCAGCTTGGAATCATGCGCTCAGAAGAGCACTTTCTTCCTGAGTCTTTTTGGAACAATAGTTTTACCAGTGGGTACAGACTGAGTGGATGCCAAGAGGATCTTCTTCGGGTCAGTTATGTGCTGTGGCCCATCAGGCACATCCTCTAAAAGAAAGGAGCACGACAGAGCGTCAGCTCTGGTGTTTTTATCTCCAGGGCGGTACTTCAACACAAAATCAAAACGATTAAAAAATAAGGACTATCTAGCCTGTCTGTAATTCAGTCGTTGTGCATGGCGGAGATACTCTAGATTTTTATGATCCGTGAATACGGTTATTTAATGTTGAGCGCTCTCGAGCCAAGGCCACTGTTCCTCGAATGCGAGCTTTATTGCCAAGAGCTCTTTATCGCCGATCCCATAGTTTTTCTCAGCTGGAGAAAATCTTCGTGAGAAGAATGAACAGGGATGTAAGGCTTTTGAGTCTCCTGTTTGGCTCAACACAGCCCCTACACCCACATCTGAAGCATCAACTTCAACAATAAAGGGCTTGTTTGGGTCTGGATGCTGCAAGCACGGTTCTATGGAGAAGGCAGTCTTCAATTTCTCGAATACAGAAATGGCCTCCGCTGACCATTTTGAAGCATTGGCACCCTTGCGGATCATCGCAGTCAAGGGTAAGGTTAAAAAAGAATAGTTCTTTATAAAGCTTCGGTAATTGTTGGTGAACCCCAGGAATCTCCTTAAAGCCTTTAGGCTGGTAGGTTGGGACCAATTCTTGATACTTTCAAGTTTGTGAGGGTCCATTTGGAAGCCTTCTTTTGTCACGATGTAGCCTAAGAAAGGCACTGAGTGTTTGTGAAATTCACACTTAGAGAGTTTGGCATACAGCCAGTGTTCGCGAAGACGGTGGAGTACTTGCTTGACATCTGCAATGTGGGTGTCCAAATCCTGGGAGAAGATTAGTATGTCGTCCAGGTAGACCACAACATTCTTGTACAGCAGGTCCCGCAAGATGTCGTTCATCATATTTTGGAAAATGGCGGGTGCATTGCGCAACCCGAATGGCATTACAAGATACTCGAAGTGGCCGTCTAGCGTGTTGAAGGCCGTTTTCCATACATCGCCATTCCGAATGCAAATGAGGTTGTAGGCCCCCTTCAGGTCAAGCTTTGAAAATATTTTGGCCCATTGCAGCCGGTCAAACAGCTCCGAGATTAATGGCAAAGGGGTTACGGTCTTTGATTGTGATCTCATTAAGACCTTGGTAATCGATACACGGACGTAGGGTACCATCCTTCTTCCCCACAAAGAAAAAGCCTGCGCCGGCTGGTAACTTTGATGGTCGGATAAAGCCCTTCTGGAGATTTTCTTCAGTGTATTCTGACATTGCTTTATTCTCAATGGCTGAGAGAGGATACACCCATCCTTTCGGTGGCTCAGCATTGGGATTCAGTCTTATGGCACAGTCATAGGGCCTTTGTGGAGGAAGAATATCAGCTGCTTCTTTGGAAAATACGTTCGCGAAGGAAGCGTATTGGGGCGGCAGTCCTGGCATCACTGGAGTCATAGGCATGCAAATGATAGGCGAGATTTCCTTAAGGCACCTCCCATGACATTCTGGGCCCCAATGGGAGAGATCCAAGGATGCCCAGTCGAATTGGGGTTGGTGCACTTGCAACCAGGGTAACCCCAGGACGATAGGGTGCATGGCCCTTTCTAATATCAAGAAGGAGAGCAATTCAGTATGGAGAGCTCCGGTGCGGAGAGTAACTGGTACGGTTTGGCAAGTCAAGTCGCCTGGTAAGGGTTCTCCATGAATGGAAGATAATAGTAGTGGTCTTTCAACTTGGTTAGGGGAATCCTCAGGTATTCCACTAGATGTCTAAGAATGAAGTTGCCTCCTGCCCCTGAGTCCACCAGGGTATTACAACACAAAGGGTAATCTTTAAGATACCACTCCCTATCTCACTATCATAAACTAAACCACAAATTTTAGAGAGACACCAATTTTAACCAATATATTATTTATTGGAAATACCCACATATATCCCTACATAGACATTTAAAACTAAGCTAGTACATTCACACATTCATACACCAAGTAAAAACAATAAATGTTGTTTGAGATGTTAAATTGAAATTGACATATCTTCTTTTTGTAATAGATACACTTATTGAACTGGTTATTGAACCATACAGAGTGTAAACCTTATAAATTATCACGTACACAATTGTCAATACATCTCATTTCCCTCAATTACATATCATGATCAGTTATCACCTTAAGTAACCACATTCATTTAGTCAAGATCATATGTTCACTGGGTCCGACAAAATATATCTTCGTTTCGCCCCTGTTATTGGGGGCTTCCTCAGGGACTTATATTTGCAAATTTTTTGATTGTATTCATACATGAGCTCACAATCCAGAGTCCATGTTGTACGGCATTTCCTTAAAGATTATTGCTTACTGAGCTCGCAATGCCATATTGTACGGCATTCCCCTTAAAGATTATTGTACTCTTCACTTTCAAATCACCGTACTTTTAAGCGAAATCGCCAACCTGCATACTCAAACTAACATGATTGTCTCGTCGGAAGTGATGTCGCTCGCCGTCACCCACAAAAGTCGACATCACTTCCGACGAGACAATCATGTTAGTTTGAGTGTGCAGGTTGGCGATTTCGCTTAAAAGTACGGTGATTTGAAAGTGAAGAGTACAATAATCTTTAAGGGGAATACCGTACAATATGGACTCCGGATTGCGAGCTCAGTAAGCAATAATCTTTAAGGAAATGCCGTACAACATGGACTCTGGATTGTGAGCTCATGTATGAATACAATCAAAAAATTTGCAAATATAAGTCCCTGAGGAAGCCCCCAATAACAGGGGCGAAACGAAGATATCTTTTGTCGGACCCAGTGAACATATGATCTTGACTAAATGAATGTGGATACTTAAGGTGATAACTGATCATGATATGTAATTGAGGGAAATGACATGTATTGACAATTGTGTACGTGATAATTTATAAGGTTTACACTCTGTATGGTTCAATAACCAGTTCAATAAGTGTATCTATTACAAAAAGAAGATGTCAATTTCAATTTAACATCTCAAACAACATTTGTTGCTTTTACTTGGTGTATGAATGTGTGAATGTGCTACCTGAGTCCACCAGGGCAGGAGTCTGAACCGTGACTGGTCCATAGGTCAAGGAGACTGGGAGAGAGAGCGGAGGAGAGGGCATAGTGAGGCCTAAGAACAGTCCTCCTGCAGGACTTAGGCCCGTCCATTTTCCGGATGAATGGAGCATGTAGAGACATCGTGGCCGGGCTGACCACAGTACATGCATAGGCTGCGCCTCTTCCGGAGTCTTCTCTCTTTGGAAGTCAAACTTCCATGACCAAGTTGCATCGGTTCATCAATATCAGCAGCAGGGATTACTGGAACCATCTGAGGTTCAGGTATAGCACTAGCCTGTTTCAACATAGGTAACACCTTAGGCCAGAGTTCCCTCACCTTGTCCCGGAGCCAGTGATCAATCCGAGTGGCCAAGGCTACTAGTTCATCCAGCGAGTCAGGTGTTTCACGAGCAGCCAGCTTGTCCTTTAAACGGTTATCCAGGCCTCTGAAGAAGAGAGTCTTGAAACATTTAGGGTCCCAGCAGAGTTCTGCCGCAAGAGTTTTGAACTCTATGGCAAATTCAGCCAATGATCTGTTGCCTTGCTTCAATTCAACCAAAGCAGAAACGGCAACAGCAGTTCGGGCAGGGTCATCGAAAACGGATTTAAATAAGTCCATAAATCTTTCTATGTCCTGCAAAATGGGGTCCTTGCGTTGTCACAAGGTAGATGCCCAAGACAAGGCCCTACCATCCAAGTAGGAAAGGATGTAGTTAATCTTGGAGAGAGCCGTAGGAAATAAAGATGGCTGTCAGGCAAAATGCATGCAGCACTGGTTTAAAAAGCACCGGGTCTTCTGGATTTCTCCGGAAAAGCGGATTGGAGCCGCCAGTGGGACAGCAATCTTTAAAGTTACCTCCTCCAACTGACCTTCATGGTTGGAAGCTGTGCCTTGAACCTTCTGTGTGTGTAGCTGATGGAACGCTGAAGTAAGTTTCTCCAAGGCGTCTTGCTGCTCCGAAATGCGCAGGGCCAGGCCCGGTATGGCCTGCAAGGCATTGAGCTGTGCCGGATCCATGGAGTTAGCAATCTGTTATAATTTGTGATAGTTGTGGGTGGATCCTTGGGCCGCTGGCAGCTGACCATGCCCTCGGGGGAAGATCCCGAGAGTGACCACCGGTCAGGCTCAGAGTTGGGAGACAGACACACACAAGTTCTTTTATTAAACAGTTTTGAGAACCACCAGAGGTGGCAGTAGTGAGCTGGAATAGCCTGTCTGGGCTGTAGTCCCTCAGGCACTGGAACAGCGATCCCAGGAAGGCTGAGCTGTAGAGAAACTAAGATAGTGCGTAGGCAGAGTATGCAGAGTTCAGGAACAGAACCTTGATAGTAACACCCACACGATGGTCTCTTAGAATAGCCCAGGAGCTGGAATGAAGTAGGCCCTCGAGGAGCGAGTACCTGGTTCCAGGGAAAGCTCTGTGAAAGAGATGGTAACTCACTGGTGTTGTAGGCAGCGGTGACTTCCTGGCAGAAGTTATATTCAGTAACAGGTTCAGGAACGTGGGCCCTCGAGGAGCGAGTACTGGTTCCAGACTGCGACCTGAAAAGTAAAAGAGAGAGCGAGGCCCCCGAGGAGCGGGTACCCCTGGTAAGTCCGAAGAGGCAGAGTAGCAAGGTATGAGGAGAGCGAATCCTATCCACAGCGATACCTGGAGGTAGCTAGGTAGGAAACCCTTTGCTAACTCGATTAGTTAGCGAAATGAAAGACCTTTAAATATCCAAAGATAATGACATCATCTCAGGGGGATGCCCCTGAGGTTCGCGCCACTGCTGGTACTTGAGTTGGGGCTGCGCTGCGCGAGCGCCCTTAGGCCTCAAGAGAACATGGTGGAAGGCAGCGTCTAGCCGGTCCGGGAACACCGGAGGAGGTCAGTCAAACTTCCATCAACCCAGGAGAGAGTCGCCAAAGAGGTAAGGAGGGCGGAGTGGAGACGTCGGGCAGCGACGGTCACAAGAATAGGATTGGCTGATGTGACAGCAGTTTTGGCCAAACTGTCCTTCGGAACTAGTTTGAGGTGTAGAACCCAACTCTGTCCCCATCTAGAGCCCGTTGTTTGTGTTCAGGCTACCCCCATTACCAACAAAACTAGAGATGTTATTGTGCCCATTGTCACTTCTTTTGTTGTTTTGTTGGTCCTCTTTTATATTAGGAGGCAACCTGTATCTAGGGATTCACCCATGTGTGAGGACTGCCATGTTGCTTGTCCTCTGAGAAAGCAGAGTTGCTTACCTGTAAAAAGTGTTCTCTGAGGACAGCATGATGTCAGTCCTCATGAAACCCGCCCACCATCCCACAGAGTTGGGTTTCCAATACATGGATTTCTTCTCCTTTATTATTATATTCTATTGAATTCTATATTATAAAACTGAAGGGGACCTCACGTGGACGTGTGGTATAATGCATGCTAGAGCATGCTCAATGAGGCTTAGGCTGGTTGCAGTAATGGAAGCCGAGTCCGAGAGACAATCCAGGTTAGCAGGCAATCCTAGACAGGCAGGCAGTGAACAGCAAAATCCAGTAGGCAATTCGGATCGAGCAGGCGGCAGGCAAACAGAGTCTGGGCAGGCAGCAGCAAAGCAGAATATCGATGGCACCCCACGTCTGGGCAGGTGGCAGGCAAGCAGAATATCCGAGGCAGTCCAAGTCTGTGTTGCGTCTGTCACTGCTCGACGCCCTCACTCCGCCCTCTTTACCTCTGTGGCGACTTCCTCCAGGTCTGATGGACTGTTTGATGCCGCGGCACCTTCTTGCTGTCTCCCTCCGGCGTCCCTGGACTGGCACGATGCTGCGGATCCGCGCACGATGCTGCCTGATTACGTAGGGCACGCGCATGCGCTCCGATTGATGTACCAGCAAGAGCGCGAACCTCGGGGGCTTTCTCCGATATGACGTCATCCGCTTCCAATATAAAAGGTCTCAGTATTCGTTAACATATTGAGTTAGCAAGGAGATAGTCTTCGCTTCAATGCGGGGATTTGTCCAAGCTACTCTGCCTCCTCGGACTTACCAGGGGTACCCACTCCTCGGGGGCCTCGCTCTCTTTTCTTTATTTCAGATTGCCGATAGGAACCGGTACTCGCTCCTCGAGGGCCCATGTTCCTGGACACTCTGAAGATTCTCTATTGCCTGGAAGCTATCGCAGATACAGACAATTGTGAGTTACCATCGCTCTCTCAGAGCTTTCCCTGGAACCAGGTACTCGCTCCTCGAGGGCCTAACCCTTTCCAGCTCCCTCGCTCCCCGAGGGCCTAACCCTCTCAAGACCTTATGTGAGTTTTGTTATCTAGTTCTGGCTATGAATGCAGCATACCCTGTCTACTCTCTATCTATAGTTTCTCTACAGCTCAGCAACCCTGGGATCGCGGTTCCAGTACCTGAAGGACTTCAGCCCTGCTGGGCATATCATCTCACTATTGCACCTCTGGTGGTTCTACTAACCTGTCTAATAAAAGCATTATCTGTGTCTGTCTCTCTACCCAAGCCTAGCCTGTGGTCCCTCTCAGGATATCGTCCTGGGGGTGCAGTCATCTGCCATCGGCCCAAGGATCCACCTATCTACATTCCTCTACAGCTGAGTGCCCTCTTCAAGCACTCCGCTGGTAACAGATTGCTACTCCATCTCCATCAGGAGTCTTCAGCTACAGATTCATTACAGATTGCTAGCTCCGCAGTCTAACCTCTATCAGATTGTTATCTACTCCCTCTACAGGAGCTGAGCATATCAGATTGCTAACTCCTCCTTCCCCAGGAGCAGTTCCATACAGATTGCTAACTCCGCCCATGGAGCATAACAGTTTGCTAACTCCTCCTTCACAGGAGACGTATTCATCACAGATTGCTAACTCCTCCCCCAACAGGAGTATCCAGCAACAGATCTACAACAGATTTACTACAGTCTGGGCAGGTGGCAGGCAAGCAGAATAACCAAGGCAGTCCAAGTCTGGGCAGGCGGCAGGCAAACGAGAGTATCCAAGGCAGTCCGAGTCTGGGCAGGTTGCAGGCAAGCAGAATATCTGAGGCAGTCCGGGTCTAGGCAGACAGGCAGGCAAACAGTAAACCAATGCGTCAGACAAGGAGCAGACCGGTAGCTGAGGCAACGTCATCAAGGGCAGCTTGATGACGTCTAAGCTGTGCGCCACTGAGAATTCCCACCGTGGGCCCTTTAACTGGAGCACAGCCTCCCATGCGCTAGCCGAGAGGGAACCGTGGGAGAACGTCTTAGACGTGGTGTTTTGGCATTAGTCAGTTGGGCACGTCTTCCGGGAACTTGCATTGGCGAGCCTGTCAGGGGGGGGCCGGCCCATCTCAGAAGGCGAACCGCGACAGTTAACAGTTTCTCAAACCCGTCTGCATATGCAGTGCTTACAGCGGGGTCTGAAACACCAATGGTCACAGTATCTACAGCCACTGTCCATCAGAGTAACAATAACAGAATCAATAAAAATAGACATCACATGGTGGCTAATACCAAACATCTTAAGCACAGGACCCCCCTACAGCCAACTCCCCATCAGTTGATTCTTACAACAAATGCTTCAACCCAGGGGTGGGGTGCTCATGTACTTCAGTACAAGAGGCAAGGACTATGACCCTGGGAGGAGAGTTCCTACCAGATCAGTCTACTAGAGCTGAGAACAATATGGAATGCCTTACATTTCACGACAAGGTTGCTAACATCATGGCCCGCTTTTCTACTCCCACGCCATCAGGATCACTATTTTCCACGAACACTTTGACTACCTCAGCCATTCTCACAAATTTCGAAACAACAACAGCATCAGAAATTGAAGGGATCCTCAAAAGAATTAAACCAGCCATGCACCCGATTGACATAATGCCAACAAAAACACTACTCTCCATCCCTACAAGGATTGCCTCTCCCATTACTAACATCATCAACAAATCCATATCGTCGGGTGTATTTCCTACGCAACTCAAGCACGCTATTATAAAGCCTACACTCAAAAAATCAGACCTGGATCCATCTAAACCGACCAACTATCGTCCAGTCTCTAACCTCCCATTCTTATCTAAAATCCTGGAGAAAGTCATCAACAAGCAACTCACAAACTTCTTAGACGAAAACCTACTACTCTTCCCATCCCAATATGGCTTCCGTAAGAACCACAGTACAGAAACCCTTCTAGTAACACTCTCTGATTCGATTCTAAAAGCTCTCGACTCCAGTCATTCTTACCTACTGGCACTTCTTGATATTTCTTCGGCATTTGACACGGTCAACCACAATACCCTCCTATGCCGTCTAGCACAAATTGGCATTACAGGCACTGCCTTATCCTGGCTCCAATCATTTCTGTCGGACAGGACATTCAGTGTTAAAACAGACAGCAATATATCGAAACCCAGAAAACTAGCTCAAGGTGTTCCTCAAGGATCCTCGCTCTCTTCTACTCTTTTCAATATATACCTTTCTCCTCTCTGTCAGCTGCTGGTGAAACTGGATCTTCCACACTTCATTTACGCAGATGATGTTCAGATCCTAATCCCCATCAATGACTCACTACCTAATGCTCTAAAAATCTGGGACACAGCTCTGGTGGAAATAAAAAAATCTCCTTACTGAAAACTACCTTGCAATAAATACAACCAAGACAGAGCTCCTCATCATCTCTTCACACAATAACCCCTACTCTAAATCTACCCCACATGCATCATCAGACTCCCTCAATTTACAACAAGTCCGCAGCCTTGGCGTTATCATTGACAATCAATTCTCTTTAAAGAAATTCATCACGGCTACAATTAAAAACGGATTCTTCAAGCTACACACTCTAAAAAGAATCAAACCGCTTCTTCATCCATACGACTTCCGAACAGTATTACAAGCAACTATTATGTCAAAAATCGATTACTGCAATGCCATTCTACTAGGTCTCCCTAAAAACACTATACAACCATTACAGATGCTTCAAAACGCAGCTGCTCGCTTACTTACTAACACCCACCGCCATGAACACATCACACCAGTGCTCATGTACCTTCACTGGCTGCCCGTAGCTTCTAGGATTCTATTCAAAGTTCTCGCCCTCATCCATAAGTCGATTTACAACCAAGATATGCAATGGTTCTCCGATCAATTCTTCTTCCACACGTCAATGAGACCAATAAGAAAAATATACCAAGCCAAACTCGCGTCTTCTTCACTTAAACACATCAAACACGTTGCTACAAGAGACCGCGCTTTCACTATTGCGGGAACCAATATCTGGAACAAAATGCCCACTGACCTGCGTTTTGAACCCTGCCATAAAAAATTCAAGCAGAACCTCAAAACTTGGCTGTTCGAACAAGCATACTCACAATGATCTTCCCCATGTTCTGAAATACCTATTACTTGTTCTGCATCTCCGATTGATCATTTGGGATTATATTATTATTATTTTCAATAGATTATGATTATCTTTAAGTTAATTTGATTAGTGCTTAACTATGTCATTAATTTGTTCTTAATTGATTTATTATGTACACACGAGTTTTTTCTCTTTTCGATTGTAAAGCTTGTTGCTGATTTACTGTTGATTGTGAACCGAGGTGATGTTATTAACGTGCCGCGGTATATAAAAAACTTTGAAATAAATAAATAAATAAATAAATACATACTGCAAAGCAGATTTGTCATGATTCATACAGAGAATCAAGTGGCAATGTTCTATATAAACAAGCAAGGGGCGTCCAGTTCATGAATCCTCTGCAGAGAAGCTGTTCACATATGGGACTTGGCAGATAAACACTCAGTCTTCCTTCAAGCCACATACTTACCAGAGATAGCAAACACAGAAGCTGACAGGCTCAGCAGAGTCTTTCACCTACACAAATAGTCCCTCATTCAGGTAGCTGATGATGTCTTTCACCACTGGGGCCAGCCGTTGTATAAATCTCTTTGCAATGGAACAGAACAAGAAACGAGAAGTTTTGTTCCATTCATCCCAGTCCCGACAAAGGGGCCCAAGATGCTTTTCTTCTCTCTTGATCGAGGAGGGCCTACTTTACACCATAACAGTTCAAAAGTGTATACAAGACAAAGCAAAGATGATTATAAAGACTAAAGAGGTTAGGACTTTTCAGCTTGGAGAAGAGACGACTGAGTGGGGATATGATAGAGGTGTTTAAAATCATGAGAGGTCTAGAATGGGTAGATGTGAATCGGTTATTTACTCTTTCGGATAGTAGAAAGACTAGGGGGCACTCCGTGAAGTTAGCATGGGGCACATTTAAAACTAATCGGAGAAAGTTTTTTTTTACTCAACGCACAATTAAACTCTGGAATTTGTTGCCAGAGGATGTGGTTAGTGCAGTTAGTATAGCTGTGTTTAAAAAAGGATTGGATAAGTTCTTGGAGGAGAAGTCCATTACCTGCTATTAAGTTCACTTAGAGAATAGCCACTGCCATTAGCAATGGTAACATGGAATAGGCTTAGTTTTTGGGTACTTGCCAGGTTCTTATGGCCTGGATTGGCCACTGTTGGAAACAGGATGCTGGGCTTGATGGACCCTTGGTCTGACCCAGTATGGCATTTTCTTATGTTCTTATAAAGCTCCAGCATGGCCAAGATAACCATGGTATGCATATCTCATACAGTTTTCAGTGCGAACTCCGAGACCTCTGATCTACAGTCCAGACCTCTTAACCCAAGAGGAAGGATCACTTCTTCATCCACTACACACATCCCTACACCTCACAACTTTGATGTTGAATGAACAGTGTTAACTCAGTTTGACTTACCAGAATTGATTCAGGAAATTATCATTTCCACAATGAAGCCATCCACCAGATTAAACTATTTCTTTAAATGGCAATGATACTCAACATGTGCATCTCTAAGTCGATCGGTCCTTACACTTGTGAACCTATGCAATTTGTATCATGCTTACACCACCTGTTTCATTCTGAACTAGCCACTACATAAGTAAGTGTACACTTAAGCACTGTTGTAGCTTATCACAGTTGGAACAAAGGACCACCAATTTCATCCCATCCTCTCATTTCCCGTTTCATTAGAGGACTTCTAAATACATGCCCACCATGGCAGAAACCTCCAGGGCCATGGGACATTAATATGTTTCTATTTTCTATTAGTTTTAATGGCATTAATGAAGCCCTTCTTGATTCTTTGGTCTTTACATCATTCAAGTATCTGACTTGAAAGGTTCTATTTTGTTGGTGATAATTTCTGCCACAAGAGTAAGTGAACTTCAAGCTTTGGTGCATTTTCCTCCATATTTGGAGTTCTTCCATGATAAAGTGATACTTCGGACACATCCAAAATTTCTACCGAAAATAGTGTCCCCTTTTCACCTCAACCAATCTATTACACTTCCACCTTTTTCACTAAGCCACAAAAAAATGAAAGAGAAAAAGTACTACATACATTGGATTGTAAACAAGCCTTAGCTTACTACAAATGCAGAACTCAAGGCCTATAATGCAAATTTCTTAGGAGGAGTGGTGAAAAAGAAGACCTTGTCAAATTGAATTACCTACTGTATACAGTACTACTATAATGCTAATTCATTGCCTTTATCAGGTTCCAAAAGGACACATCAGCTGTGTGCACCTGCTTCTTCCACAGCACACCGACACAATGTACCAACTCAAGACATTTGCAAGGCAGCAACGTGGTCAGTTCATACTTATCGGCCTCAGACAGTTCCATGGGTTAGGCGGTTTTGAATCAGGTGGCGAACATGTAATTACTGCCCATGTAGGAGTCTGCATTGCAAGAAGACAGAGAATAAATACATGGACATATGTAACAACTCTATAACTACCCTTAGCTTAGGTCTCCCAGAAAGCATGGCTAATTCAGCCTGCTTATTGACAGAAAAAAAGCAAGTTTGCTTACCATAAATGGTGTTTTCCGTAGATAGCAGGATGAATTAGCCATGTGTACCTGCCCATCCTCCCTGACAGCCCTTTTCCAGGTACTCAACTTCTACAAGCTTTGATATAGACTGAGGAGATCTTACAGCAGATCGCGCTGGAACTGCCACACATGCTCAGTAGAGCAAAGCTCTGCAAGCTTGGAGAGATGACAATGCCTTCATGCCATCAGATGACTTTACCCAGAAAGCATGGCTAATTCATCCTGCTATCTGCGGAAAATACGGTTTATGATAAGCAAACTTGCTTTTATTGTATACTGCCTTGAGCAGTGTATTATGAGCGGGTTACACATTTTTAAAATAAATATTATTATTATGAACAACAAGGCACTGTTGAAGGCAGCCATGGGAAGAGAAATTCCAGTGTGAATTTTTTTTACTGAATGAGAAGAGTGAATGGAATGATGAATGACCTTTCCAGATGCTTCCTGATGTTTCTAATACATATTTGATTGCACACTCAGAAAGGATCACACTGCACTCTGACTTTAACATTCCCATTGTTTTTGCACATAAACTTGCTTTATTCTCATACCAGGATGGGAGTGAAGATAATTTTTGTGCCAGAGTTTACAATATAAGCTTTAAGCAGTTGTTCTGTAAAGAAAAAAACTATTTCCATCATTTCATTTTTGCATGGATATTAGGCTGTAAGTAATTTTATATTTCTTAGCTATGATCTGAAGGGTTTTTCAAGGAGACCAAAAATATGATTCTTACACATTGTTATGATCTATTGAGAGCAAAGTTCTTAAAATTAACAGAATAGAAATGATTGCAAATAAATAAATGTATAGATATCTGATTAGCTGTCAGAAGTCTTCTCTGTTAAAACTGTTATACAATTGTATATTGACTGTTTCCTTCTACTGATATTTTAGCATCAGCTATACTTTCACCTTTCTTGTTTGACTTCCAAGTGATTCTTGTTTAACATAAGAACATAAGAATCTGCCATGCTGGGTCAGACCAAGGGTCCATCAAGCCCAGCATCCTGTTTCCAACAGAGGCCAAAACCAGGCCACAAGAACCTGGCAATTACCCAAACACTAAGAAGATCCCATGCTACTGATGCAATTAATAGCAGTGGCTATTCCCTAAGTAAAATTGATTAATAGCCATTAATGGACTTCTCCTCCAAGAACTTATCCAAACCTTTTTTTTAACTAATCTACACTAACTGCACTAACCACATCCTCTGGCAACAAATTCCAGAGCTTTATTGTGCATTGAGTGAAAAAGAATTTTCTCTGATTAGTCTTAAATGTGCTACTTGCTAACTTCATGGAGTGCCCTCTAGTCTTTCTACTATCCAGAAGAGTAAATAACCGATTCACATCTACGGGTTCTAAACCTCTCATGATTTTAAACATCTCTATCATATTCCCCCTCAGCCGTCTCTTCTCCAAGCTGAAAAGTCCTAACCTCTTTAGTCTTTCCTCATAGGGGAGCTGTTCCATTCCCCTTATCATTTTGGTGGCCCTTCTCTGTACCTTCTCCATCGCAACTATATCTTTTTTGAGATGCGGCGACCAGAATTGTACACAGTATTCAAGGTGCGGTCTCACCATGGAGCGATACAGAGGCATTATGACATTTTCCATTCTATTAACCATTCCCTTCCTAATAATACTTAACATTCTATTTGCTTTTTTGACTGCTGCAGCACACTGAGCCAATGATTTCAAAGTACTATCCACTATGATGCCCAGATCCCTTTCCTGGGTGGTAGCTCCCAATATGGAACCTAACATCGTGTAACTACAGCAAGGGTTATTTTTCCCTATATGCAACACCTTGCACTTGTCCACATTAAATTTCATCTGCCATTTGGATGTCCAATCTTCCAGTCTTGCAAGGTCCTCCTGTAATGTATCACAGTCTGCTTGTGATTTAACTACTCTGAATAATTTTGTATCATCCGCAAATTTGATAACCTCACTCATCGTATTCCTTTCCAGATCATTTATATATATATTGAAAAGCATCGGTCCAAGTACAGATCCCTGAGGCACTCCACTGTTTACCCTTTTCCACTGAGAAAATTGTCCATTTAATC
This sequence comes from Rhinatrema bivittatum, assembly GCF_901001135.1. Taxonomy (NCBI): domain Eukaryota; kingdom Metazoa; phylum Chordata; class Amphibia; order Gymnophiona; family Rhinatrematidae; genus Rhinatrema; species Rhinatrema bivittatum. Next base: position 776,600 of record NC_042618.1, on the reverse strand, counting down.
CTACTCTCTGTTTCCTGTCTTTTAACCAGTTTGTAATCCACGAAAGGACATCGCCTCCTATCACATTAAACTTCTCTCTTGTCATGCCATATGAGCATTTGATGACATCATATATTCTGAATGTTACTTTCCTTCTGCTTATCCAGAAGTGACATCATAGGATGTACTATCCAAAGGACTTTGACTTGCAGAGTAGGCAGTTGGAAAAATGCGTGAACTTTGTTCTTTGGTGTATTTAAATAAAGGTCTAAATTAAAAGGTACACACAGCCCAAAACAGGCAGAAAAGGATTATAAATCTGGAACCAGCTGGACAAGAAAAGCTGGAGATTGCCAGCAGCCAGAATAGTAACGTAATGATAACCAATGACTTGGGACTGGAGCCATATGTAGTGGCTTCTACATTAAAGAATTTTAAAGACATCTAAAAATTAAATGGAACTAATTTTTAGAAGGAGCTATAAAAATGGCAACAGATTTTTGTCAGGAAAGTGAATAAAAAATTAAGAGGAAAAGGAAAACGATATACTTCTCAAAAGAGATGGCTGAAAAAGTAAAGGCAAAACGTTTAAGTACAAAGGATCTCAAAAAGAAGAACACAGGGAAGATGATCCTTTTTTCAGGAAGCTTTAAATTAACAGTAGGCTAGTATTATTTTTTAAATGTTTTACTTTGTTAATGTCTGTGTTTTTTTATAGTTAAAATTTCTGTCTGTTTTAACATGTTGGATTGATTGTTTTTGGCACTCCACTTAGCACTGCAATGCTATAGACGGACAATACATATTTTAATAAATCAATAAAATGAAATATCTGGTAAAACTGAAGGAGATGAGGAAAGAAAGCAGGATGGCAAAATATCAAATGGAAGAAAAGATAGTTAAAGAGATAAAGTGAAGTGACAAGACTTAACTCAGGTATATCAGTGAAAGGTAGAAGGCCAGAAATGGAACTGTAAGACTGAAAGGAGACAAATAGCAATATAGGGAGAGAGATGAGGAAAATGTGTTGCGATGCTGCTTGCGGCTAGGCCACAAGCAGCCTCTTACCTTTCCGCTGCCAGCCTTCTGACGCCGTTCCTCCACTGCTTCCTTCTTCTGCGGCCTGGAGGCCGCCGCCAGCACCGTTTCTTCCGCAGCCAGGAGGCCACCCTTGATGCTCCTCTTCGCGGCCTGGAAGCCACTGCCGACTCTGCTGCTTCCTCTGCAGCCTGGGCGCTGCCTCCTCTGGCTCTTCGCAGCTAGGCCGCCGCCAACATTCTTCTTCCATGGCCTGGAGGCCACCCCACAGCTCCTCTTTCGCGGCCCGGAGGCCGCCATCGTCCGGGTCCTCTTCCGCGGCCTGAAGGCCGCTCCGTGCTCCTCTTCACGCGGCCTGGAAGCCGCCATCATCTTCTGTTCTTCGCAGCAGGGAGCCGCTCTCGTTGGGGCCTGCCTCCTCCTCTGCAGGACGTCGCTCTTAAAGGGCCAGCAGTGGGCAATCCTGAGCTCCTCCTGCTGACGCCCTTAGGCGTTTCCTCTTCAGCCCTACAAAAGGGCTTAGCCTTCAGTCAGCCTTCGCAAGGAGTTGGTCATGGAGTTGGACCTCTCCTGGATCTTCAGCTCCTGCTCTTCACTCCAGGAGTCCTCCATGATCCCTCTTCACCTCTTCAAGGCACTCTGTTCTTCATTGGTCCTCCTTGTCTTCATCCATAGTTCTTGAACCTCCATTGTCATCTTCATTCCATATCCTACTCTCTCGACGGATCCCATCCTCTTGACTTCAGATGTCCTGATGCCTCCGTGTCTCCATGTCCAGATGTCTTCCTATCTCCGGATGTCCTGACGTCCCCTTGTCTTTGGATGTCCAGACATCTCCGTCTTCTGATGTCTTCGCCCGTAATGTTCCAGACGCCCCTGAGGTCCTCCTCTTTAGAAGTCCCTGATGTCCAGATGCCATAGATGTCCTGACGCCTAGATGTCCCGAGGTACCGGTGTCCATTCATTTTCAATGTCCTACATTCCAGCCCTGATGTCCCGAGTCCTAATCCTGAAGTACCGTCAATCCTCAAGTTCCGTGTAGAGCTTCCCCTCGCCCCTGGTCCTCTTCTTCAGCTGACCTTCCTGGGAGTAAATCCGTTCCTATCCGGTGTCTGAGTTTAGTGGCTGGAGCCCTCTTCTGGTTGGATCTGTCTTCGAGCACTGCCCGGATTCCTCCTAGTTCCTGAGCCTCTGTCTTCGTCTGAGTATCCTGAGTCCTTATCCTCATCTGAGTCTTCCCCAGTTCCAAATCCTCATTGGAGTATCCGGAATCCTCGCTTGACTCTCTAGAATCCACTTCTGATCTCCACCTACGTTTGAGCATCTTGTGTCTTAGTTCCAAGCCACCTCACTTCCTCGTCTTGTCTGAATCTTCAAGTGTCCTTGTCTCGTCTGAGTCGCAACCTCCACGTGTCCTCATTTCATCTGAGCCTCCGAGCTTCCTCGCCTTCTTCAAGTTGTCAGCCTAGTCTAATGCCGAAGTCTCGTCCTGTTCCAGGTTCCAGTACCATCGCCTGTCCTCGACCTCAGTCCGTCCTGCCGCATCTGCCGCTACCCAGTGGCAGGAATGAAAGGGCTATCGTGTGGCCAGAGGGCTAGCCCAGAGACCAGCATTTCGTTGTTGGGTGTCTACTGGTGCGTGCAGGTTCGGCAGAGGTTAGGGAGCTGGTCAGCCTGCTCCTCCCATGCTGGGACACCTCATGCCTGCCGCGGCGCTTCCACGGAGCTCCTCTCTGCAGTCGCGTCGTGGTCCATGGGCACACATCCCCCTAGCGCTCCTTCCCACAGATCCCAACAAAATGCATAAATGTTAAACATAGATTTTGGTATTCACTGAAGAAGAGTTTGGAAAAGGACCACAGATTATTGATATGGGTGCATATATGATATATTTTACAGAAGGCAGTGTTTGTTTGAAACTAGCAAGTCTGAAAGTGGTAAAAGTTATGCTATCAGATGGATTGCACATTGGGATACTAAGAGAACTCAGAGTTTTTGGCAAGTCCATCGAAGGACCTGTTCAATAGATCTTTGGAGATGGGAATGGTTCTTCAGGACTAGAGAAAGGCAGCTGTAGTTCCTTTTCAAAAGTAATGGTAAGAAGAGAGGAGATTGGAAACTATAGGCTGGAAATTCTTCTTACATCGGGGGTGGGAAAATTAATGGAGACTCTGCTGAAGGAAAAGATAGTGAAGTATCTACAATCCAGGGGCTGCAGGATCTGAGGCAGTATGGTTTTAGCACAAGACGATTATGCCATATGAATTAATACATTTTTTTACATTGAGTAACTAGAATTAGATCAAAAGCATGTGCTAGATAGGAATTATTTGGACTTCAGCAAAGCTTTTCGTATTGTCCCACATAGGACAATAAATATGCTGAGCAGCCTGGGAGTGGCTTCCAAGATAGAAGCTGGTTGAGTGATAGTGGTAAATTGAGTTCATTCTGAGACAACAAAGGTGACTAGTGGAGTGCCTCAGGGATTGGTCCTGGGGCCAGTTCTGTTCAATATCTCTATGAATGATATTGCTGAGGGATTAGAAAGAAAGTTTGCTCTTTTGCAGATGACACCAAAATCTGCAGTGGAGTAGACAGAATGAAAAGCAACCTAAGAAAGCATGAGAGGTGGTTAAATGTTTAGCAATTAAGATTCCATTCAAGAAAGTACAGTCATGCATTTGAGCTGCAGAAATCTGAGGAGGTACACAATGTGGGGCGAGAAACTGATGTGTATTGACCAAAAGAGAGACCCAGTGTGATAGTGTATGATGATATCCAGGTAGCGAGTCAGTGTGCTGAGGCAGTGAAGCAGTGGCCAGGAATAGGCACATGCAGTTAAAAAAGGAGGTGGTAATGCCTCTGTGTAGGTCTTTGATGAGGCTTCATCTAGAATACTTTATTCTGTTCTGGAGGCTGTATCTAGATAGACTAGAGGAGACATCAGAAAAAAGACCATATGGCCTATTTAGTCTGCCCATGCATATCTACTACTCACCTTTACAGTCCTATCCTCAGAGATCCTCTGTGCTTGTCTCTTGCTTTCTTGGGATTCAGATACTATCCTTGTCTCCTTGACCTCCACTGGGAGTCTATTTCAAGCCTCTGACACCCTCTCTCTAAAGAAATATTTCCTTAGATTACTCCTGAGTCTACCTCCTTTCATCATCATCCCGTGACCGCTTGTTCTGGAGCCTCCTTTCTGTTGAAAGAGGCTCGCATCCTGTACATGGAAATCTTTGAGGTATTTAAATATCTCTATCATATCTCCCCTATCCTGCCTTTCCTCTAGGGTATGCATGTTTAGAACTTTAAGTCTATCCCCATATGCTTTAAAACGAAGACCATGGATAATTTTAGTAACCAACCTCTGGACCGACTCCCGCCTGTTTATATCCTTTGGAAGGTGCAGTTGCCATAATGTTCACAGTATTCTAAATGAGTTCTCACCAGGGACCTATACGGGGCAATATCACCTCCCTTTATCTGCTGACCATTCTTCTTCCCAGGCAGCCAAGCATTCTTTCTAGCTTTTACCATTGCTTTATCCACCTGTTTGGCCACCTTAAAAATCATTGGTTACAATCACCCCAGATCCTGTTCTTCTTTCGTGCCTAGAAGAATTTCACATCCTATACTGTACTGTTCCCTTGGGTATTTACAGCCCAAATGCATGGCTCTGCATTTTTTAACATTATATCTTAGTTGCTAGACTAGGCTATTCCTTGAGATTTGCTAGTCCCTCCTCATGTTTTCCATACTTTGCTGGATATCTACCTTGTTGCAGATTGTGGAATTATCTGTAAAAAAGACATACCTTACGAAAATGTTGAAAAGAACCAGTCCAAGGACCGATCCCCGCAGTACACCAGTAGTAACGTTCCACTATTCCACCTATTCTTAAAGACAGGCCCAAAGTGGATTATATAAAGTACAAGGCATTGAGTACATAAGTAATTGATACATACAGATCCAGAGAAAGGCAATTAAAATGGTGTGAGATCTTATGAAAAGCAATATGAAATGAGACTTGAGGAAATAAATATGTATAACCTAAAGGCGAGGAGAGATGGGGGAATATGATAGTTATTTAAATACTTAAAAGGTATCACCAATGCACAAGAAGCAAACCTTTTTCAACGGAAGGGAAGTTATAAAACTAGGTGTCTTGATGTGAAGCTCTAAGGGACAATGTTAGGAAACATTTTTTCAGAGAAATGGTTTTTATGCCTGGCACACCCTTCCAAAAGAAGTGGTGGAGACAAAAATGGTAATGGAATTCAAAAAAGCTTGGGATAAACACAGATGATACCTAGTGGCACAAAGCTAGTATTGAAGCATTGGGGTAACTTGCATGGAGTGGCAGTTATAGCCCCAAACTATAATGGCATGACTGCTTTTTAGAGTAACTTGTTCAGAGTGGTTTCTACAACCCTAGTGGTACAACAGCATCAAACTTCCAGGAGAGCTGGGATGATCTGCATGAAGGGACCAAGGTTAAGACCAGGACTTCTATGAGTATGGGAGATCAGATTTTTAATAGCAGCCTCACCGACCTTGGTGAGGGTGAGGATTATTAAAAAATGTAATGACGGTATATTAAACACTCAAATATATAAGGGGGCCTGGGTTTTGATTGGGTGTGGGCTAGTGAGAGGCAAGGTTAGGGATGGCAAGGAAGGTGGAGACCTTCATTGTGGCAGTGCTGGGCATGATTGGTATGGAACAGGGGAAATGGTAGGTTAAGAGGTCAAGCAGAAGACATGGGGGAAGGGGAGTTGGTATTGGGTTGCATATGGGAGTTTATCTACCCAAAGTGGACAAATCCCAGCTGGGCAGACTGGATGGGCCACTTTGGCCTTTTTTTGCTATTTTTTATTATATTGTGATGAAGTTTAAAATGAAGGTAACATTTGAATGCAGCATTTTGCAATTCAGCTCACTGTTAACGTGACTCGCTGAGGGATGAAGGCTGAGTGCCACTGGACAGGGAAGAAGGAGCACAGGAGGTCGTGCGCTGGTTTCATCTTGTTATCTTGCTAAGGATGGGGAAAATTTTCAGAAATTCCACACAGTTCAAAACTGCGGGCACTTTTAAAATGCATGCGTCCAAATTTTAAAAGGCCCGCGCGCGTAAATTTCGGAGGTTACGCGCGTGGCTGGGCCTTGCGCATGCTGCATGCATTTTTGGAAGGGCCCGGCCACGCCCGTAACGCTTGTTATGCGCCGAAGTGCCGGGCCTCTCAAAAGGGGCGGGATCTGGATGGGGCAGGCCGGGACAGCGCCACTAGAGGCTGTTCCAGGGGCCGACGCACGGAAGATACTTCTGCTCTGGAGGAGCAGTAAATATTTAAGAGAATTTAGAGTAGCTAGGCAGGGGTTAGAGGTTAGGGAAAGGGGTGGATGATTAGGTAGGGGGGTAGGGAAGTTCCCTCCCAGGCCGCTCCAATTAAGGAGCGGAAAAAAGGCCGTGTCGCGCGTAATTTGAAAATCCCTCCCCCCCCCCCCCCCTCGCACATGCGCGCGCGGACATCGTATTTTATAACATGCGCGCACACGGAGTGGCACACGGGTCTTAAAATCGACCCCATACTGTCTACAGATTTTTAACGAAAAACCACCCGGGGTGTTTATTTGAAAATGAACGTGTGTATGTGCATTGAAAGCTGCTCTTTTTATGGGTGGCTACGGGGTGGCATACATGTGGCAATGGATCGCATGCAGTCTACAAACACCCGCAGGAACGCCTGCAGCTCTGAGTGTGTGCACTGTATCACCCAGGCCTACTTTTAGCTGCCGTGCAGGAGGCCAGTGTTCAGATAGGCCAGCTTTCCAGGGTAAATGCCTTTGGAAATTGCCCTCAGCCCCTTATACCTTGTAATTATTGTTTTTGTGTGTCGCTGTTGTTTCCTGTTCATTTTTTAAAAATCTTTTTATGGATGTATTTTTGTTAGCTGCTTATGGATTGGTGGGTTATAAGCTTCTACCTGCTCCCCCTGTTCCCCCTTTCCTGCTACTCCTAGCCTGCCCTGCTTCCAGCCAGGTTGACAGTAATGACTGGTGCAGACATCCAAGCAGCCCACACCCCTTCTTTCTGTCACGTCCTCAACTAATGGGCTAATCGCCGACTGCATCTTCTCCTTCATGCACATCTTAATTTCACCACCATAATTCTGAACTAACACCCCATATTAGTTCCTGGCTCTGGTACGCCCATCACAGACGAGCAGCAGAGGCCCTCGGCTTGTCCCTTACCCTGGCAATCAAGTTGCAGTCCTTTCTTACACCATAAGCCATCAGGGCAGACATCTCTTGTGGCTCCCTGTGCAGAGGAAGAAGGGATGATGGTGAGGGGGGAGCTTTTCAAGGGACTGCCCTTGGCCCCTTCTCACTTCATGGGTCTACGCCCACCACCATGGTCCCTACCTTGATTGATGGATTCCTTCTAACCCCATGACCCCTTCCTTGACTTGGGTTAGCATGATGGGGATTGTGCCTACAGGCCCTGCATTGGCCCTAAACCCTTGGCCCTCATGGGCTTTCTGTTACCAAGGAAAGCTGTGTGAGGCCCACGACTGCTGTAAGGCCGATGGGTGTGCAGCGGCTGACAGGCCCTGTGCTGATTTTGCATTGCTGTTACTTGAAAATTTGTGTAACCGTGCTTTTGCTCATCTTGATTTTGGCACCCCTGGTTGCACCAGTGTTGTTTGTTGGGGCATTAATCTTCATACTCTCTTGGGACTGACCCTGCATCTAGTACAATGTTACATAAATATATCTATCCTGATAGTGGACACATACATTATGTCCGACTAGTAAAGACCAATTCATGACATATAGAAAAGCCCCTAAGTTGCTATGTATTGTCACTGATTTGCTTGTTAACTTTTTTGTGCATCCTTTCCAGGGTCTCTGGAAATGCCATTGCAGCCTGCGTATAATGTCCAACCAAATAAATTGTACTTTAGGGTAGGCTGAGCACAGGAAGGCCAAGTTTTTTTTGCACTCTGTGGGACCTATAACCAGCATATTACCAGAGTAATTGCTGTCCAAATGAGTGACAATAGTTGCGCCTGCCTCTCTTTCCCCTGTGCAAGCAGTGGTATTAGTTGGTGCTATCGCATTTCCCTCTTCTCTCTCCATAACATATGGATTCCTTTCCATGCAAGGCCAAGGTGATCTCCATATATTCAGCTCCTGATTCTCTTCCAGCCCAGGAGATGAAGACTGCTCACCCTGCACTGGGCTGCATAAAGATGGGAGGCAGCGGAGGCTGGAACACAAGCATGGCCAAACATGCTGGGAGCCTCCCTCAGGCTGCAGCTGCCTGGCATGGAGCGTATGCTAAGTGTGCCCTTAAAGCATCCACGAGATGGCTGAGTTAGCTGGTCCTGCACAAAAAGCAACATGAGAAGAAGGAAGGGCTGAAACAGTGCCACTGGGGATGAGCCAGGCTATCCCAGCCACTCTAGCAGTGCCAAGGCCATAGAGGAGGGGGCTGGAGAAAAGAGAGATGCAGGAGGGGGCCAAGACTGACCCAGTCATGCAGGAAGATCTGGTGGCTGAGGAGGGAGCACCTGAGTCCATGTCAACACAGCAAAAGGCAAAGAGGAGAAATAAAAGAAAAGACATTTGCAGCCAGAGGATTTCTAAAACTCATTTTAAAAGCAGCCCTGGGTGCTTTTGGTGCTTGAATGACCTCATATCTTCTAGAGCACTTGATTTCTCATTGCTACATATGCTGTGATTTTTATTCTAAAAAGGAAATGGGAAGCAAACGTCTGATTTTGAACTAGCCAAGATTTTTCATACCATGAATATTATGGGAATGCAAAAAGCTTCTGTTAATCTATTTTTCACTAGTAGCAAATACATTACTGGGAAAAGTCCAGGCATTTTGCATTCAGAGATGGCTGAAAGATATAGAAACATATAGAAACATAGAAATGACGGCAGAAGAAGACCAAACGGCCCATAATTGTTTTGTCTGACAGAGTATTACTGTGAGAAAAGATACATAAGTTATACTTAAAATAAAAATGCATGGTGGTTTAACACTCCAAGACTCTACTATTTAAAATAGGTTGTAGCCGTCACTGAAAACAGGCTGATATTCAGAACCATTTGTCCAGCTAAGTTTGGACTTAGCTGGACAAATGATGTGATTTAAAAATCATGCTTCTCTGAACGCCTCTGAGTTATCCGGCTTACATATTTAAAACTTAGCCAGATAACTTGGAGGCATTTTGGGATGGTGTAAAGATATTCGGCTATATTTAAGATAAATGGGGTATTCAGTGGCTCTGAACTTTGCGGGCCAGACAGCTGCTGAAAATGGACCCCTAAGGGGAATTATTTGATTTATTATTTGATTTATATTCCACTTTTTCAGGCACTTCAAAGCAGATTACATTCAGGTACTTTTAGCTATTTCCTTGTCCCTAGAAGGCTCGCATTCAACAGGGAGGAGCATCAAGCTGCAGTAGGGCTATAGTGCGCATTGAAAAGCATATATTTCTTAGCGTTCATTCAGATGAATCCAGAACCAGTGGGTTATGCACCTCTACCAGCAGATGAAGACAGAGCAAACTGACAGGAAACAGAGAGTAGGATTATGGTCAGTTTTCACAGTGGAAAAAGGTAAACCGTGGAGTGGCTCAGGGATCTGTACTAGGACCAGTGCTTTTTAATATATTTATAAATGATCTGGAAAGGGGCACAATGAGTGCAGATTGCTAAAAATTACAGAAGGACCTTGCGAGACTGGAAGATTGGGCGTGCAAATGGCAGATGAAATTTAATGTGGACAATTGCAAGGTGATGCATACAGGGAAAAATAACCCTTGCTATGGTTACACGATGTTAGGTTCCACATTAGGAGCTACCACCCAGGAAAGAGATCAAGGTGTCATAGTGGATAATACATTGAAATTGTCGGCTCAGTGTGCTGCGGCAGTCAAAAAAACAATCAGAATGTTAGGAATGGCGAATAAAATGGTGGATGTCATAATGCCTCTGTATTGCTCCATGGTGTGACAAGACCTTGAATACTGTGTACAATTCTGGTCACCGCATCTCAAAAGATATAGTTGAACTGGAGAAAGTACAGCGAAGGGTGACCAAAATGATAAAGGTGACGGAACAGCTTCCCTATGAGGAATGGCTAGAGAGGCTAGGGCTGTTTAGCTTGGAGAAGAGACAGCTGAGGGGGGATATGAAAGAGGTCTACAAAATCATAAAAGGACTTGAATGGGAAATGTTAAATATTTATTCTTTTGGATAAAACAAGGACTAGGGGGCACTCCATTAAGTTAGCAAGTAGCTCATTTAAAACAAATCGAAGACATTTTTTTTTCACTCAACGCAATATTAAGCTCTGGAATTCATTGCCAGAGGATGTGATTATGACAGTTAGTGTAACTGGGTTTAAAAAGTTTTTGATAAATTCCTAGAGCAAAGGTCCATAAACTGCTATTAATCAATAAGAATTAGTAGCTTGGGATCTATTCATTTAGGGGTAGATTTTAAAACCTACGCATGGGCGTACATGTGCATGCGCTACCTGTTGCGGTCCTCTCCGCGACCCTCGCGTCCCGGCCCTTACCTCAAAGTTCCAGCTGGGCCACTCGATGCCTGAACCAGCTCCGTGAGCGTCTCCGCGGGGGAGACGCCATTACCCTGGGCTCCTTAGGCGCGCGCGCGCACTGTCACAGCGCTAATATAGCCCATTTCCCGCCAGAGCGTAGTCCGCCCCCGCTCCTGACGTCAGACGCCCAGTCCTACTTAAACTCCCCGCGGACTCCACTACGACGCCTTGCAACCGGGTCCCTTGCGGTGCCCAGTTGCCCTGAGCCCCGGTGTGTGACTCCCTCACACACCGTTCCTGCTTGCCTGCCTGCTTGGTCTACTACGTGACTTGCTCGCACTTCTAACCTCTTAGTTCTTGCCTGCTTCAGCACCTGTCCAGGTTCCTGCCTGGCCTCGCTCTGCCTGCCTTCAGCTTGCTACAGTTCCTGCCTGGCCTCGCTCTGCCTGCCTTCAGCTTGCTACAGTTCCTGCCTGGCCTCGCTCTGCCTGCCTTCAGCTTGCTACAGTTCCTGCCTGGTTTCGCTCTGCCTGCCTTCAGCTTGCTACAGTTCCTGCCTGGCCTCGCTCTGCCTGCCTTCAGCTTGCTACAGTTCCTGCCTGGCCTCGCTCTGCCTGCCTTCAGCTTGCTACAGTTCCTGCCTGGCCTCGCTCTGCCTGCCTTCAGCTTGCTACAGTTCCTGCCTGGCCTCGCTCTGCCTGCCTTCAGCTTGCTACAGTTCCTGCCTGGCCTCGCTCTGCCTGCCTTCAGCTTGCTACAGTTCCTGCCTGGCCTCGCTCTGCCTGCCTTCAGCTTGCTACAGTTCCTGCCTGGTTTTGCTCTGCCTGCCTTTAGCTTGCTACAATTCCTGCCTGGTTTTGCTCTGCCTGCCTTTAGCTTGCGACAGTTCCTGCCTGGCCTCGCTCTGCCTGCCTTCAGCTTGCTACAGTTCCTGCCTGGTTTCGCTCTGCCTGCCTTCAGCTCACTGCAGTTCCAGCCTGGTTTCACGCTGCCTGACTTCGGCCCGCTACAGTTCCTGCCAGGCCTCCTTCATCCGCTTCAGCTCCAGCCTACTCAAGATCCGGACCAGAGATCACCTAAGTCCTAGCGGCCAGGTTCCTACGGGCTCCTCCCAGGGGGACACCGGCTTCCAGGGTGAACCTCCTGAGTCCTAAGCGGCTGGGCTCCCAAGGGCTCCTCCCGGGGGAGTACCAGCTTCCGGGTGAAGCCTACTGTCTACATCAGCCTGGTCTGCCTACCGGCCTGCTGCCCCGAGACCATAGTCCAACTACCCCAGGTCTCCCGCAGGCCGGCCTAAGGGTCCACTGTCTAGCTAGTCCACAACACTACCCGGTGCTTGCACATGGATGCCCGATTTTATAACATGCGCATGCAGGTGTGCGCATGTTATAAAATTGGGGGTCAGGGGGTGCACATTAGTGCAACTTGTGGGCGCCGACACCCGTTCCGTCACAGGCCGCTCCAATTTAGGATCGGCCTGGGAGGGAACTTCCCTACCCCCTAATCTAACCTTCCTATCCCTTCCCCTAACCTACCCACCCTCTAGCCCTATCCTAACCCCCCCCCCCCAAAAAAAAAGTTATCTTACCTTTTGCGCCTACTTAAAGCAGGCGCAGGTTGCGTGCACCGGTACCCTGCAGGCAAGCGATCCCTCGGCACAGCAGCAAATGGCCGCTGTGCTGAGGACCTCTAGCTCCACCCTGTCCCACCTCCTTCCCGAAGCCCCGGGACTTAGATGCGTCCCGGGGCTTTAAGCACGTCGCTGGGCCTTTTTAAATTAGGCCTGGCGAGTAACCCCACCTATGTGCATAAATCCTCTGCCAGCAATGCCATCAGTCACTGGTGGTAGAATCGGCTGCAAAGAAAGCAAAGAAAGCAAGGATATAGTCAAATACGCCACCAAGGAAGGATTCCAGGCTCCTACACAATTTTGGCAAAAATCTGTTTCAAAGCTCCATGCTAAATGCAAGGATTTCTACCCATCAATTCTACATGGTATTTCTTACGTAATTCTATAAAAAAAACTGAAACCTTTTCTTCCTACCGGAGAAACTGAAATTGTATACTCTCAACCACTTTTGGATGAAGAACATATATAATATTTTATTCATTCTGTCACTTAAAAGCCCTCTCACCCTATTCCATCTTTTACCCTCCCAACTTTATTTTTTGTATACAGGCTTAGAGCACATTTATAAAGGTAATTAAAACTGAGTATTTAAAACTCCTTATCAAAATACAGGTGTTCTATAGTTAAAGAAATGTACAGATGGCTGCTATTCTGTATAACAATTGTGGTGCCTTGGCCTTAAGGTAGACCATCTGGAAGCTCAAGGTTGGTCCTATTTGCCTTCAACTATCTGCAATAAAAAAAGGAGTTGATTCAACTAAAGAGGAATTGCTTATGTTTAAAAAAACATCCCCAGCTGTGCGGCATCCAGAATCTCTGCCCCCACTCCCACAGAGGATTTGGAACCCATGAATAAATGGATTACAGTGGGCCCTGAAAGGATAAGATCTGTTGCGAGGAACACCCACCTTCCAAAATGATACACAAAACATATTTTCTGCACTGGAATATGAACATGCTCAAAAAATGGAAACAGAAGTCATATCTTTAAAAAGAGATACTAAAGGCACGCTGAAACTGCAAAATGCCATCAAGTGTCGAAACAGAATGCCATCTCTACTGAGAGACAATTTTAGCAGAGTCCAATAGCATCCACAAAATGCTACCAAATACCCTAATAGAAAGCTCCTTTTCTTTGGAGACTCTATCATCAGAGGCACTAACTTAGGTACCAGGTTTGAGGGACACACAATAATAAAATGCCTTCCAGAATCCTCAGCTGGCAGAAATACAAACCGAAGCCCTTCAACAGAATCAAATGTCATAAAAGAAAACTGCTTCTGCTGAGAGACTCAATCATCAGACGAACTAATTTGGGAGCACATTTTGATGGTGACACAACAAATAAATGCCTTCCAGGATCTTCAGCTTGTAGAAATGCAGACCAGATACTCCAAGTCATTGAAGAAGAATGTAGGAGCTTTGATATCAGTGTTATCATCCATCTGGAGATCAATGACCTCAATAGAAATTATGCCCATGAAGTACAAAAAGATTTCCAAAATCTAGGAAAGATGATAAGACACACTGCAAAGACTATTGCCTTTTTATGAAAAGGGAAATGAGAAGCCTTGCCATACAGATAATTTCAATTCTTGGTGCAAAACCTGGTGCACAGAAAGTGGTTTTGGATACACTGGAGGCTGGAGTCATGTATGGAGCAGTAAAAGGCTATATAGTAAGGATGGCCTACATTTATCTGTAGCAGGAAGGAGGATGCTAAGTGAAAGATTCAGATCATATATTATCAGACATTTAAACTAAAGAATGGGGGTGGCAGGAGATGACCAATGAAAGTGACATGTCACCCCCAAGCAATACAGGAAGTGGGAGGAGAAAATAACAAAATCAATCAGCTCAAAATAGCAGAAAAGGTATCTAGGAAAGTGCAACAAATCAAGGGAGAAAAATTGGAAAGCTGTGACTACAAATGCTCGGCATCTGACTGATCATGTCGCCTTGAAACGAGGTTCCCTGCCTTGGGTGTTAGTTGCTGTGGTCTGCTTTCTTCTCTGCTTGGATCTTCAGTTGATTCCTGTTCCTGGTCCTGCTTGAGTTCCAGCTTCGGATCTTCTGTTTCAGTTCCTGGTCCTGCTTCAGTTCCAGCTCCTGATCTTCTGTTCTAGTTCCCCTTTTGTAGTGGAGGTGGACGCTTCCAAGATAGTAGTGGGAGCCATGCTTAGCCAAAGCACCAGTTCGGGGAAATTATTACTATGCTCGTACTTCTCCAAGAAATTCTCTGCAGCTGAAAATAATTACAATATAGGAGATAAAGAACTTTTGGCAATCAAGCTGGCTTTTGAAGAATGGAGACAATGGTTGGAGGGGGCTGCGCATCCTGTCACAGTCTACACGGACCACAAGAACTTGGAGTTCCTATGTCAGGCGCAACGCTTAAATCCCAGGCAAGCTTGTTGGTCTCTTTTTTTCAACCGCTTTGACTTTGTGCTTCGCTACCGGCCCGCATCCAAAAATGTGCGGGCAGATGCGTTATCTCGTACCTCGGAGTTGGAGGAGGAGGGGGAACTCCCTCAGTATATTCTAGATCCTGCAAAAGTTAATTTATCCAGTATAATTGTAAGTCCTCTAGGGAGGACTGTGGTTCCACAACGCTTTCGAAAGAGAGTTCTGATTTGGGCCCACGAATCCCTTACAGGCGGTCATGCTGGCCGTGAAAGAAGGCTTGATTTGTTAAATCGCTATTACTGGTGGCCCACCATAAGGCAAGATGTCCGCGCTTACGTCAGTTCATGCCCCACCTGCGCTAAACAAAAACAGTGAACTGGAAAACCGTGGGGATTGCTGCAACCATTGCCTATACCTGTAGAACCCTGGACACACATCACCACGGATTTCGTGGTAGACCTGCCTGTTTCTGAAGGGAACACAGTCATCTGGGTAACCGTGGATCGCTTCTCCAAGATGGCCCACTTTGTTTCACTTCCCAAGTCTGCACCAGAACTGGCTCAGCTCTTCGCAAAACATGTCTTCCGAATTCATGGTCTTCTGCAAGATATAGTATCTGATCGGGTACCCCAGTTCACGGCCCGCTACTGGAGGGCATTGTGTAAAAGGTTTGATGTGCAACTTAATCTGTCTACAGCCTTCCATCCCCAAAGTAATGGGCAATGGAACGCACCAATCGTTCTTTGAAGACGTTTCTCCGCACATTCGCCAATGAACACAAGATAACTGTGGCTGAGTTCTCCTATAATAACCATACCCACTCAGTTACGGGAAAGTCGCCTTTTCTAACAGTATTTGGATAGCAACTCAAACCACCATTGCCCCTGCCCATGCCTAGTTCCTCTCCAGCAGTTCAACTCTCTGCTCAACAGCTGCATGGTCTCTGGGTATCTGTCCAAGGCAAGCTCACCAAAGCGGCAGGCACAGCTAAAAAGTGGGCAGACCGACACTGCCAACCTGCACCGGTCTTTCTCCCCGGCGATCGAGTCTGGCTCAGCACCAGGAATATACATCTTCGAGTCCCATCTCGAAGATTGGCTCCAAAGTACTGTGGGCTGTTTCGTGTTGCAGAAAGGGTGGGCTTGGTGTCTTACCGTCTGCGTCTTCCTTCTTCGATGTGCATTCACAATGTGTTCCACGTCTCTTTGCTTAAACCTCTCATTTTCTCCAGGTATCATCATAGAATTCCAGATCCCATGGACACGCCTGTTCAGGCCGACCCAACCTATCAAGTTCGTGATGTTCTTGATGTCTGTTTTCACCATCGGCGATGGGAATATCTGCTGGCCTGGGAGGGATGTGGCCCTGAAGAGAACATGTGGGAGCCAGCCCGTCACATCTTGGACAAGTCCCTGTTTCATCAATTCCATCTAGATCACCCTGGTAAACCTGGTCCTTCTAGGAGGGGGCGCAAGAGGGGGGTACTGTTGTGGTCCCGCTCACAAGTCTCGCGACCGGGCCCTTACCTCTCCCTACGGGCCGCCGGGGTCTGCGGCTCGCCGGGCCTGCTCAGGCCTTCTCACGGCGGCGTCTCCATGAGGGAGACGCCACCGAACCTCAGAACCAGGCCCCTCCCCTCCTAGGTGCGTGCGCGCAAGGAGGGACTATTTAAAGGGCTTTTCCCGCCAGACCGCGGGCTGCCCCCAGAAGTGACGTCAGACGCCGGCAGGGATTTAAGCCCGGCGTCTGACTGATCATGTCGCCTTGCATCAAGGTTCCCTGCTTTGGGTGTTAGTTGCTGTGGTCAGCTTTCTTCTCTGCTTGGATCTTCAGTTGGTTCCTGGTCCTGGTCCTGCTTCAGTTCCAGCTTCGGATCTTCTGTTCCAGTTCCTGGTCCCGCTTCAGTTCCAGCTCCTGATCTTCTGTTCCAGTTCCTGGTCCCGCTTCAGTTCCAGCTCCTGATCTTCTGTTCCAGTTCCTGGTCTTCTGTTCCAGTTCCGGATTCCTTCTGGCTTGCTTCCCTGGTTCCTGACTCCAAGCCTGCTTCTGACTCTCCGTGTCTGCTGCCCGGCTCGACCCTAGGTTTGCCATCTCGTCTATCTGCTGCCTTCACCTAAGTCCCAGTGGCCCAGGTCCTCACGGGCTCCTCCTGGGGGGATCTCGGGCTTCCAGGGTGAAGATTTCGGCTCTACATCCAGCTTGGCTCCACCTTCTGGCCTACCTCATCACAGCGGAGTGCTCTTCTTCATCCATCCCACTCCGTCAGGCCAGTCCAAGGGTCCACCATTATGTCCGCAACAGTTTAATGCGCATTATAACCCTAGCACAGCTTGACAAATCTTCATATTAGATTGTAAGCCCTCTGGGGACAGGGAAATACTTATTGTACCTGAATGTAATCTACTTTAAAGTGGCTGACCAGTCAAAAAAGGTAGAATATAAATACAAAATTAAATAAGGTTAGTTAAAAAATGTTTTGTCAACTCGCTTTACCTCTTTTTATACATAAAGATTTGTTGCCTTTGTTATAGCTCCTTTTTATTTATTTATTTTATTTTTATTTATTAAAAAAGTTTTCTATACCGTCGCTAAGTTATATACCATCGCAACGGTTTACAAATAGGCACATAGACTAAGGTTAGTAAATCTAGGATATCGTACATTCTAACAGGTGCCAATAAAGTTCGGTTACAATTTCATAAATAAAATCATTATTTGAGTAACTTTGGTCAAGTCCCGGTATATTATTGAGTTACTATCTCTTTGAGATATTACTTCTTAAATGTAGGATTGAGTAAATTCATTCTCATCTGCATTACCCTGTACTTTCATTCTCTACCCTCCACACTCTTTAGTGAAGGCTTTTTTAAAGAGCCATGTTTTTAAATTTTTCTTAAAAGTTTTGAGATTATTCTGTAATCTGAGTTCAGGGGGCATCGTGTTCCATAGTATGGGCCCAGCCAATGACAAAGCCCTTTCTCTCACTTGGGTTAATTTTGCTGACTTTACTGAAGGAATTGTTAGTAGTGCCTTGTTTGCTGAGCGGAGGTTTTTTTGTGGAACGTGTACTCGTAAGGCTGTGTTTAGCCAGTCTGCTTCTTTATCATATATTATATGGAAATAGGTATCTCAGGTGCTGCACTCCTCTGGTTAAAATCCTTTCTAAGCGACAGATACTATAAAGTAAAAATAATCAACAAGGAGTCTCACCCTATAGCTGCCAAACAAGGAGTTCCCCAGGGTTCCTCGCTCTCGCCGACCCTATTCAACATATATCTTCTCCCCCTATGCCAATTCCTCAATAATCTCAACCTCACATACTTCATCTATGCGGACGACGTGCAGATCCTAATCCCTATCAAGGATCCCGTCTCCGACACCCTAAACTATTGAAATAGCTGCCTCCACGCCATCAACCTCCTTCTCACAAGTCTCTGCCTCGTGCTCAATACGTCCAAGACCGAACTGCTAGTCATTTCCCCTAATGATAATAACCCGCTAGCCATCAATACTAATACACCACTAGTAAATCAAGTGAGAGACCTCGGGGTCTTCCTAGACTCCAGAATGAACTTTAAAAAAATTCATCAACAACACCACCAAAGAAGGATTTTACAAACTACAGGTATTAAAACAGTTAAGACCTCTCCTACACTTCCACGACTACCACTCGGTCCTTCAAGCCATACTATTCTCAAAGATTGATTATTGTAATGCGCTGTTGCTTGGTCTCCCGGCCTCTTCTACCAAACCTCTTCAAATGCTGCAAAACGCTGCAGCCAGGATCCTCACAAACTCTCGCCGCATGGACCACATAACCCTGATTCTAAAAATACTCCACTGGCTACCCATTCACTACAGAATTCTCTTCAAGACACTTACTATTATCCACAAAACCTTATTTCAGGAATCCTCGCTCCAACTTACCATATCTCTCAAACCTCACTCCTCTGCAAGACCCACCAGATCTGCATACAGAGATTCCCTCCAGGTTCCCCCCAAAAAATCCGTTCTTCTCAACACTATTGAAAAACGAGCGCTAACAACAGCTGGTCCACATCACTGGAACTCTCTCCCGCCAGATCTCCGCCAGGAACATTGTCATATCACTTTCAGAAAAAAATTAAAAACTTGGCTGTTCGCCCAAGCATATCCTTGAAGAAGCCTCAGGGTCACCCACACAGTCTCATACCCCCCAATTGTGTCATCTTCCACAACTCTAAGGAATCTGTTTTTCGGCTAACTACACTGCCTAACCTTATACACCATGTAAATTTGTATATAATTCTTACCATGTAAGCACTTCCTTCTGCTTATATCCTCTGCTCTCCAGTTATAAATTGTTTACCTATCCTTTTTCTAACAGCCTAGTTCCATTTTCCCTGTTATAATGTAACTTTTTGCTTTCTTTGTTAACGGTTGTACCCCCCTAGTTTATTGTAAACCGGTACGATAAGACATGGTCTTGAGCATCGGTATATTAAAAGAATTTAAATAAATAAATACATAAATAAATAAATAAATAAATATATTAGTTTGTGTATGGTGCATAAGGCCTTGCATTTTATCCTGTATTCGATAGGTAACCAATGTAAGTCTGCTAGAGTTTCGGTTATATGGTCCCTCCTCTTTTTTCCCATCAGTATTCTGGCTGCAGTATTTTGAAGTATCTGGATTTAGACCACACTGGATTTAGACCACACTGTGATTCTACTTCTCCCTCATCTTCCCCCAGCCTTCTAGCTCTTCCTGAAGTTACTCCCCCATTTTAACAAAGTCTGTATTTCTGAAATCCATGACTTTGATCTTTGTGCATCTTAATTGCTATATCAAACCATACCATCTGATGTCCACTGCCACTCAGATGAGCACCTACCTGGACATTAGAAATACTGTCTCCATTTGTGAGCACCTGCTTCAGTTTCGTTCCTTCCCCCATGGCTTCCATTACACTTTGTTTAAGCAGAACCCCTTGAAAGGGATCCACAGTCTCTCTACTCCTTACAAATTCTGAAGCAAGAATACTCCAATCCACATCTGGCAGGTTAAAATCTCCAAAATGCATCACATCTCCCTTTTTTCCCATCCTTTGGATGTCTTCAGCCAAACCTCCTTCCAGTTCTTCTGTCTGATTTGGACCATAGCAGTGTAAATGGAAGTGCCATCATATTGTTTTCACATAGCCCAGAGCGCGTCTTCCTTCCCCCACATCCCACGCATTTGAGAGTGGTTAGAATAGTGGGCTTTGAGCAAGGGAAACTAAGGTTTAAATCCCTCTGCTGCTCCTTATGACTTTGGGCTAGTCACTTTACCCTCTGTTACCTCAGGTACAAAATAGATATGGAAATACCTGAATGTAATCTGCTTTGACATGCTAAAAAAGCAGAATAAAAATAATAAAGAGCTACTTCTCCCCATTTTTTGCCCTCTCTGTCTTGCCCCAACAGGTTATAGCCTGGGATGTCCATATCCGTCACTGACCCATGTCTCCATGATAGCTATAACATCCAAGTCCACCTCCAACATTGGGGCCTGCAAACAGGGAACTTTCTTGCTCAGGCTGCAAGCATTTGTGCACAGAGCTTTCCAGCTTTTCCCCGACACATTTTGTGTGCTTTTCCCTTTAAAAAGTGGACTATTTTTGTTCTTTTTTTCCAGCCTCTTCCTGTATTTGTATGTGCTGGGACTGACATTTCAATATGACCGACTTCCTTACTTATATTCCTTACATACTTCCTTAATGGTATTAACAATCTACATAGAAGCATAAAAACATAGAAATGACAGTAGAAAAGGGCCAAATGACCTACCCAGTCTGCCCAGCAAGCTTATGCCAGTATCGGCTGCACTGTGCAGGTTACCACCATGCTTATCAGTTTACCGGACCGTAAAAGTCAGGGTCCTCAGATGCTGTTTGAATCCAATTTCCCTTAACCCCTGCCATGAAAGCAGAGAGCAATATTGGAGTTGCATCAAAAGTATCAGGCTTACAGGCCGATACAGTAAAGTCCGCGGGAGAGCGGGCAAATGCCCGCTCTCCCGGCACGCGCACCGGCCACTCGCCGGTGCGCGCGATTCAGTATTTAAATTAGGCCCAGTGGTAAAAATGGGCAAAAGGAGGCGCTAAGGACACTAGCGCATCCCTAGCGCCTCCTTTTTGACAGGAGTGGCGGCTGTCAGCGGGTTTGACAGCCGACGCTCAATTTTGCCGGCGTTGGTTCTCGAGCCCGCTGACAGCCACGGGCTCGGAAACCAGACGCCGGCAAAATTGAGCGTCCGGTTTTCGGCCCGACAGCCGCGGGCCGAATTCAAATTTATTTTTTTTTTAAACTTTTTTTTACTCTTCGGGACCTCCAACTTAATATCGCCATGGTATTAAGTCAGAGGGTGCACAGAAGAGCAGTTTTTACTGCTTTTCTGTGCACTTTCCCAGTACCGGAAGAAATTAGCGCTGACCTTTGGGTCGGCGCTAATTTCTGAAAGTAAAATGTGCGGCTTGGCTGCACATTTTACTTCCCGCGCGCATACCTAATAGGGCCATCAACATGCATTTACATGTTGAGGGTGCTATTAGGTGCCGCGGGTTGGACGCACATTTTCCTTCCCTTACTGAATAAGGGATAAGGGAAAACGCGCGTCCAAGAGAAGGCTGTATAGGCCTGTTAGTGATTAAGGATAGTTACCCATGTGCTTATTTGTTCCCCAAACCATAAAAGTCAGGGCCCTTATTGGTTGCTGTCTGAATCCAATTCTCCTTTTCTCACTGCCGTTGAAGCAGACAGCAATGTTGGAGTTGCATCAAAAGTATCTGGCTTAATGATTTAGGGTAGTAAGAGCACACCAGCTAGTTTCCCCATGTTTATTTGTTCCCCAAACACTAAAATCGGGGCCCTTATTGGTTACTGTCTAAATTCAATTCCCCTTTTCTCACAGCTGTTGAATCAGAGAGCAAGGATGGAGTTGCGTTGACAGTATCAAGACAAACAAACTTCTAGAAGTGATCTGTTCTATCTGGATTGGGTGTGGCTGTCTCAGAACTTGGGGGAGGTAAACTTAGAGAAGCAGGAGAACCATTGTGGCCAGTGCAAGGTGTGGAGCTGATTTCTCTTTGTGAAGCTGATTTCTCTTTGTGGAGCTGAATTCTCATTG
Organism: Rhinatrema bivittatum; assembly: GCF_901001135.1. Lineage (NCBI taxonomy): Eukaryota > Metazoa > Chordata > Amphibia > Gymnophiona > Rhinatrematidae > Rhinatrema > Rhinatrema bivittatum. The sequence goes on along the minus strand of NC_042618.1, from coordinate 754,812 downwards.
TGGCTAAGTATTCTTGCTTATTACTTATAAGTATTGTAGATGTATTCAATCTCCATGTGGATGTAGCTCCCCTCTCTCCTAGTTGTGAAACCTTCCTAAACACACTAAACTTCATGGGTTTCAAACAAATAATTAAAGAACCCACACACAAAGCAGGTCATACGTTGGACCTAATCTTCATTAACCAGGAAATTACCCATTCCTCTCACCCGACATGCCTGCCAGTTCCATGGTCAGACCATATGCTGATCAACACCGCACTAAAGATAAACCTACCTACCACCCCAGGAAGGCAGAAGAACTCAATCCAATTCAAGAAAATGTGCAGCCAGGAAACACTCAGCAATTGCCTATCAGGTGAACTCAACCAACTGGACCTCACAAACGTGGAATCAGCCATTTCGTCCTGGAACAACATTACCAAAAAAGTGGCCGATACCACATGCCCAACTATCACCAAAGCTCATCAAGCAAACAAGGACAACAGAAAACCTTGGTACACACCAAATCTAAAATCCATAAAACAGGATCTCAGAAAAAAAGAACAACACTGGCGGAAAAACCCTACATCTACCAACCTCACAGCATTCAAGTCCACAATGCACCTGTACAGAATATCCATCCTCCAAGCAAAAGAAACTTTTATTCGCAAAAAATTCACCACTTCATCTTCGACCCCAGGGCACTTTTTTCTATGATATCATCACTCACTAAACCTGCATTGACATCAATACCAGATGATAAAGCAGCAAGCAAAGCAGAAGAACTGGCAACCTACTTTAAAAATAAGATCCCAAAACTTCTATCTCAGTCCAAGAACAATATCAATACTTCACCAATTACACCTCAAGCTGCTGCCCCTTCACAAAAGGCTAGCCTTAGAGAATTCGAACCGACCTCCTCCTTAGAGATCGAAAATATCCTAAAAAAGCTCAAACCTTCTTCACACCCTCAGGACTCCATACCCACCAATCTACTCATCGCTTGCGCTAAAACCATCTCTAAACCCATTGCACAAATAATCAACTGCTCCTTCTCCCAAGGGCTAGTACCTGACCTTCTAAAAATGGCAATCGTAAAACCACTTCTAAAAAAATCTAATCTTTCTCCAGAAAACCCATCCAATTTTCGCCCAATTGCAAATCTACCATTCATCGCAAAAATCATGGAACGAGTTGTTAATAAACAACTAATGGAATACCTAAACGACCACAACATTCTTTCTCCAGCACAGTTCGGGTTCCGCCAATCTCGAAGCACGGAAACTCTCCTTATCTCACTAACGGATTCCATATTAATAAATCTGGAAAACAGACACCCCTGTCTTCTCATCCTACTAGATCTCTCGGCGGCATTTGACATGGTCAATCATAACACATTAATAGATCGTCTGTCAGACATTGGCATTAGAGATGAGGCCCTCAAATGGTTCAAGTCATTCTTACAGAACAGACAGTATAAGGTCAAGGTCAACAAGGAAGAATCCCAACCAGTCACCTGCAACTTGGGAGTCCCACAAGGATCGTCACTCTCTCCAACCTTATTCAATATATACCTTCTTCCACTCTGCCAGCTCCTCATCAACCTAAATCTCATACACTACTTATACGCAGACGATGTGCAGATACTGATGCCTATTACTGAATCTCTCCAAAAAACTCTGGACGTCTGGAACTCCTGCCAACAAGCCATCAACAACCTGCTCACTAGCCTCAATCTAATTCTAAATCAAAGCAAAACAGAATACCTCCTTATCTCCCAAGACGGAACCTACACACATCCCAGTTCCATCTTGTCTACTCAATTAACACTGTCCACACAAGTCAGAAATCTAGGGGTTATCCTGGACAATCAAATGAATTACAGATCTCTCATAAATAACATCGTAAAGGATGGATTCTTCAAATTACAGGTTTTGAAGAGGCTGAGACCTCTCCTCCATTTTCAAGATTTCCGATTAGTTCTACAAGCAATCATTCTCACGAAAATAGATTATTGCAACTCACTTTTAATAGGCCTCCCTGCTAACGCCATAAAACCCCTACAGATGCTGCAAAACGCTGCAGCAAGGATCTTAACCAAGTCCAACAAAAGAGACCACATCTCGTCCATCTTAAAAAGCCTACACTGGCTTCCCGTCAAATTCAGAATTCTTTTCAAAGTGCTCTCAGTTACCCACAAGGCACTACACAACTTGGCTCCACTCGAGCTCAAAATCCCTCTCCAATTCCACACCTCTACCAGACCAGTGAGACAAGCCTATAGAAACAACCTTCATATCCCACCGATGAAGTCAGCATTAAGCAAAAGAGCTTTCTCCACAGCTGGCCCCAAAATCTGGAACACTCTCCCGCCAGAACTCAGATCAGTGCAATGCTCCTCTACATTTAAAAAAAGACTCAAAACTTGGTTATTCAACCAAGCTTTCCCATAACAGTAACCTGCGGAACATCCCTGCCAATGATCCTTTCGGTGGAAACCCACTTGAGAGCTGTTGTGAGCTATTTAGATCCTCCATAGAGCTCACGTAAACTTTGGCAGTCAAAGATCATAACCCACTCTTATAATTACCAACTGTTTATTTAACCTACATTAGGCACTGTATCTCTTACTTATGCCTACATTAGGCAATGTATCTTTTAAAATGTTATTAACCCCATATATACTTATCCAAGTTATATCGACCTGTTCATTGTAAGACATTTACTTGTCAATGTTACTGTTAATATGTAAACCGAATTGATCAGTAACTCTGTTATTGGAAAGTCGGTATATAAAAATGCTAAATAAATAAATAAATAGATGGCTTCTGTGAATAATTCCTGTCTGTGTTTTCATTTCTTTATAGTAAGATATTATTCTAGTAAATTAATTTGCTGTTTGGTTGCTCTGCTATAGAGTTAAGATTTGAAAAACAAATTTGCTGTTTGGTTGCTCTGCTAAAGAGTTAAGATTTAAAACAAAAAAAAACAGCACTCCAGCTTTTAATCTGATAAAATCTATTTCTCATTTGGAGTTAGCTGGCACTAATAATCTGTTTAAATATTAATATTGGGGCATAAAGGCTGTTTAAAAAAATTTACAAAAAAGGACAAACAAACTTCTAGAAGTGATCTGTTCTATCTGGATTGGGTGTGGCTGTCTCAGAACTTGGGGGAGGTAAACTTAGAGAAGCAGGAAAACCATTTTGGCCAGTGCACAGTGTGGAGCCAGGGAGCACTAAATATTCTTGTGTCAAGCTAAGTAAAGGTTTAACTTAGTTAAACTTACTAAGCCAATCAGGAGGAGGGTCTTATTAAAATCCATTGCAGATACAGAGTCCTGAGAACATCCGTGACCAAGATGGGAAAGAAGGGAGAAGTGGTGATTGTTGGAGACTTTAATTAGCCGGATGTAGACAGGAGAATCCCATCTGCAGAATCTAACAATAGTAGAGAAATAGTGGATGCTCTGCAAGGAGCTTTGTTCAAACAAATGGTAATGGAACCCACAAGAGAGGGAGCTATACTCGATTTAGTGCTCACTAATGCAGATAATGTCTCTGATGTGCAGGTGGGCACCCATCTCAGCACCAGTGATCATCAAACGGTATGGTTTAATATCACAAAAAGGATATGGAAAAGAAGCACATGAATCCGAGTTTTGCGTGTTCAACAACACGGACTTTGATGAAATGGGGAAGTACCTGGAGGAAGAACTAAAAGGCTGGGAGAACGAGAGAGATGTGGATCAGCAGTGGACCAATCTAAAAGGAGCAATTACCAAGGCAACTAATCTATATGTTAGAAAAATAAAGAAAAGCAAAATGAAACCTATCTGGTTCTTCAAGGAGGTGGCTGACAAAATAAAGGCTAAAAGAACAGCATTCAAGAAATATAAAGGATCCAAAAAGGAGGAGCACAAAGAAGAATATCTGGTAGCACTGAGGGAACATATGTTCTTAATCGGTGGTGGTTGAATCCACTCTCAAGAGGGCCAAGCACTCTCGGACCCATGCCTCGGTGCCCCTGGGAAAGGATCACAGATCGATGGATGCTTTGGGAGGAAAGTATTTCAGAAGGCCATGCTCATTACTCGCATCGCCTCCTACCAGCTCTACATGAGTCGATTCTCATGCAACTTCTGGAAGCAGGTGCAGGAGGCGGCCGAGCAACTGCCTCAACAGCAACAAAATGCCTTATCACTGGTGCTTCAGGGCCTGAAGTGTGGAAAAATGAGTTTTGTTCAACCTATGATGTTTTCGGGTCTCTGCAGCGGGAATTGGCGCCCGCAGAATGGCATAGCTGCAGGCCTCAGATCTCCGACCAGAGGTACAAGAGACTCGCTGACCTGCCGTGTACAGGACAGAATCTCTTTGGAGACAAGGTAAGGGATGCGGTGGCCCAGTTGTGGGATCACCATGAGACCCTGCAGCATCTCTCCGCCAGCACTTCGGACCCACCCTCCTCAGCCAGGGGTTCTGCGAGGCAGGGTCAGAGGAGGCCTTTCTACTACCAGAAGAAGTACTATCTTTGGACCCCTTGCTCTCATTTGCGGAGGGTGAGCTCTCAAGATCATGCCAGGCACTAGTGAGCTCCCAAGCCCCAGCTGGCACCCTGGCCAAATCCCCGGACAGGATTTTGACTGGATCATAGGGAGCATAAGCCAGCTGCCTATACCTGAGATGCTGGACCCCCTAGTTGAGGGCAGGCTACGGTTCTTTGCGAATTGGTGGCCCTTTATAACTTTGGACCAGTGGGTTCCATCCATCGTCTGCCAAAGGTACTGATTGAACCTATTGGGTGTCCTGCCAAATTCTCCTCTGTGCCCATTTTGGGGGCCGATAATGCATCAGGAGGTACTATTTAGGGAGCTCTCTGCCCTCTTAGCAGCCAGAGCTGTCGAGCCTGTCCCACCAAGGCAAAGAGGGCAGGGATTCCACTCCAGGTACTTCCTGATTCCAAAGAGAACAGGGGGATTCTGTCCCATCCTAGACCTCAGGGCCTTGAATACATTTCTAAAAAAAAGAAAGGTTCAAGATGGTTTCCCTAGGCACCCTGATTCCCCTCCTGCAAAAAGGTGACTGGCTGTGCTCCCTCAATTTAAGGACACGTACACGCACATCGAGATCTTTCCAAGTCATCGGAAATATCTCAGATTTGTGGTGGGAAAACAGCACTTCTAGTACAGTGGACAGACTGAGTCAAGCCTTCAGACCCCGAGAGTGGTAGTTGGACCAATGGGTGACGAATCAAAACTTCTGCCTATGGGGAAACCCAGACGTGGACTTGTTCACATCCCGAAGGTGACTCATTTCTGCTCTCTGTACAGGGCAGATGGTGAACCAGCTTCAAATGCCTTTGCTCGCCATTAGGGCAAGGGTCTTCTGTACGCGTGTCCTCCAATTCTTCTAATGGTGAAGACTCCCCTGAAGCCTCGAGAGGACCGAGAGACTATGATCCTCATAGCCCCTCATTGGCCGAGACAAATTTGTTTTTCACTACTTCGGGAGTTATCCTTCAGGAGACCAATCAGTCTGGGGACTTCCCCAGATCTCATCTGCATGAAGCATACATCCAGGCTCTGTTTCTCACAGCCTGGATGTTAAGAGGCTGATTCTGAAGCTGCTTGATCTTTCGGAAGATGTGTCTCGGGTCCTGGTGGTTCTAGAAAGCCTTCCACCAAAAAGTCCTATGGACTAAAGTGGATTAGATTTTCCATATGGTGTGAGCAGAAGGCCTTAGATCCATTCTCCTGCCCCACACAAAAACTGCTTGACTTCCTCGTACACCTATCGGAGGCTCGCTTAAAAACCAACTCCATTAGAGTTCATCTAAGGGCAATTGGCGCATACCACCAAGGTATAGATGGTACACCCATCTCTGTACAGCCTATAGTTGTATGCTTCATGCAGGGCCTACTTCAACTGAAGCCTCCCCTAAGGCCTCCCGCTGTATCTTGGGACCTCAACGTGGTGTTAGCTCAGCTGATGAAAGCTCCTTTTGAGCCGCTGCTCTCCTGTGACCTGAAGTACCTGACCTGGAAGGTCATATTTTTTTGTGGTGCTTACTTCAGCACACGGGTCAGCAAGCTCCAGGCCTTACAGGTCAATCCAGTAAAGTGCGGCCGTGTTTACCCCGCTCCTAACCCGCTTTCTACTCACTTTCCGGCCGCGTTAGCCCTTCCTGCGAGCCACAATCCCCTTTAACCTACTCTTACCGCGTCTTTAAATCCCCGGGTAACCCCTTCCGCACGCGGCATGTATATTACATGTAAACGATTGAATTAGCTATTCCCTACCATCCAGTAACGCGTGCCCCGACTATCGCTATTTTTTACCCAGCCGTTTTGCCGCGCGTTTAACCTGCTAACTTACCGCCTATCCTTACCCCTGCATTAGAGGCAGGGGTAAGGGTAGGCGGCAAACTTTCCCCCAGCCCCCGCTCACCTGCCCTGGCCGCGTCCATGGGTGCTGGTCTCCGGGGCAGCCCCAGTCCTCTCCCCTCCTCCCGAAGCAACAAAAGCGAAAAAATCAAAAAGGCGAGAAAAAAAGCGAAAAAAAAAGTTGCAAGAGAGAGAGGGGAGCGAGGACGGGCAATCCTACGCTCGGGACTGCCAGTCCTCTCTCCCCTCCTCCCGAAGCAAGGCGCGAAAAGCAGCCTTGCTCCGGGAGGAGGGGAGAGAGGACTGGTAGTGTAAAGCGATGAAGCGACATACTTTTTTTTGCAGCCCCCCTCCGGAGACGGACATCAGCGAGGACGACTGCGGCTCCCCTGCCTCCAGCTGCCCGCAAGATGGACGCCTGCATGGGCGAAAGCGGCCCCTGTGCGTGCAATTGGGCCGCTCAAGGCGTGACGTTTGGCGTCACGGCATGTGACGTCACGTCTTAAGCGGCCCAATTGCACGCACAGGGGCCACTTTCGCCCGTGCAGGCATCCATCTTCGCCGGGAGGCAGGGGAGCCGATGTCCGTCTCCGGCGATGTCCGTCTCCGGAGGGGGGCTGCAAAAAAAGTAAGTCGCTTCGTCACTTTACACTGCCAGTCCTCTCTCCCCTCCTCCCGGAGCAAGGCTGCTTTTCGCGCCTTGCTTCGGGAGGAGGGGAGAGAGGACTGACAATCCTGAGCGTTGGAGAACTGTCCACTTCCTGGTACCTGTCATTTCAAATGTCATTTGAAATGACAGATACCAGCGTGTCCGTGAAGCGTTAGGCCCGCGCACCCAGGTTACTGTATAGGCGCTGTATAGTGCTCTATACAGTAAAATGGGTTGTGCGGGCCTAACGCTTCACGGATGCTTCTTAGACGCAGCTTGCATTTGCAAGCTATTTACATACAGGATCGAGCGGTAGATGAGCTGGACTGTGCGTGCGGCAACCGCGGGTGCGCCAGGCACTAACGCAGCTCTTCCTACCACTCGTTACTGGATTGACCTGTTAGTGACTTATCCACCTTATATCAAGTATCGTCAGATATTTTTTAAATCTTCAAAAATCGTTAAGAGTCGCGATACAATAGAAATTTCCCCAATTTATCGTGAAAAATCGTAAATCGGGGGAGGGGGGAGGGCGGGGAAAACCGGCACACCAAAACAACCCCTAAACCCACCCCGACCCTATAAAACTAATCCCTTACCTTCCCCCACCCTCCCGAACCCCCCCCCAAAATGTTTTACGAGTACCTGGTGGTCCAGTGGGGCGCGGAGACCGATTCCGATTCACATCACCACCGATCAGATTTTTTTCCCCCTCTAGCCGAACCCGAACATTAAGACGATCGGGCACACGATTCACTTCCCTAATATCAAGTTTTATCATGTTCGCACCCCAAGTTCCTGCCTAAGGTGGTGACGTATTTCCATCTTAACCAGTCAATCGTCCTGCCAACATTCTTCCCCAGGCCCCATTCACACCAAGACGAATGAGCACTGCACAGTTTGGATTGCAAGAGAATCTTAGCCTTCTACCTGGAGCAGACAGAAACCTATAGACAGTCCACCCAACTTTTCATTTTTTTTGACGGGAATAGATTGAGAGTTATTGTTTGCAAATAGACACTATCCAATTAGCTAGCAGACTCCATCTCCTTCTGTTATGCCCAGGTGGGACTGCATCTTGAGGATCATGTCAAGGCTCATTCTATCAGAGCCATGACAGCATTGGTGGCCTACTTGCGAGCAGTTCCCATGGAGGAGATCTGTAAGGCTGTGATGTGGAGTTCTCTCCACACATTCACATCCCATTACTATCTGGATAGGGATGACTGACGTGATAGTAGGTTCAGTCAGTCTGTCCTTCGGAATCTCTTTGAGGTGTAGAACCCAACTCTTCCTGCCTAGGGCTCATTGTTTGGGTTCAGGCTGTCTCCCCCTCTGTTACCAACAGCACTGTGGTTGTTGTGCCCATTGGCACCTGGTTGATGCTTATTGATCCTCTTTTTGTGTTGGGGAGCAGCCTGTAGCTAGGGATTCACCCATGTGTGAGGACTACCATCCTGCTTGTCCTAGGAGAAAGCAGAGTTACTTACCTGTAACAGGTGTTCTCCTAGGACAGCATGATGTTAGACCTCATGAAACCCGCCTGGCACCCCGCGGTGTTGGGTTTCTCCTGTTTTTTTTAATTTTTATTGTAATTCTATGTTATGAGACTGAAGAGGGACCCTGCGTAGACGCGTAGCATAGGGCATGCTGGGCATGCTCAGAGTGCTAGTCAAAGTTCTAGAAACTGTGACATACGTTTTCCGTGCCGGGCTCCATCTGATGATGTCACCCATGCGTGAGAACTAACATCCTGCTGTCCTAGGAGAACACCTGTTACAGGTAAGCAACGCTGCTTTCGCTGTACATTCATTAATTGCTTTCCTTCTTTAACCTTCCCAACTCTCACATGCAGTAGAAGTGCAGATCCTGCAGTACACATGAGTGGCAGTCTGAGTCCCATGATGAAACGTTTATAATTCTGAGGCCCTGACTACACAAAGCTTGAAAAATTGGATGACTTGCCGTGAGGCCTTGTGATCTGGCAACCTCTCCCTCCCCCGCACTATCCCATTATCTCTTTTGCTCTCATTCCATAGCGGTTTTGTTTTGTTTTGGGGTTTTTTTGTGGAGGGAGAGGCAAAGTTCAAAGTCTGTCATGTTTTTGTGGTTAGGGGATTGCCAGCCGTTGGACAGTCAGTTTCCTCACCGAGGAGGTTTTCTGTCCCGCCCATAATCATAAATTCTAGGTAATTGAGCAATAGACAATGAGTCTTGCACCCATGACACATGCGCAGGATGGAAAAAATATTCCAACCGTCACAAGTTTCAGTTTATTCTTCAGTGTGTGATTTGTACCTTTTCAGTGAAGCTTTTATGTGATATTTTAATTTGTTGTTTTAAACCTCTTGTGTTAATTAGTTTTAAAATTGTAAGTATCTATTGCTGTAATCCACCTCAGAAAATGTGTTTGATAATGAGAGCGGAATATGAAGGTTTTGTAAATAAATACATTTGTAATCGCTTCTGTATGTGAAAGAGACTGTTTGTAGTAGACAGTGGAGCCCGGTTGTAGAAAATCCTCTTGATATGGTTTGAAAACTACATTAGAGTGAATCATTTAATAGAAACTTCTTTTTTGAGAAATCCTTCACATCTGCTCTGTACTCTAGTTATGAATGTAATCTGGAAAACTGCATGCTAATAAGCGTGTTCTGTATCCCACACAGCATGGATCTGTTACATTACGCCAACATTTCAGACAGAGTGTGTGGGGGGGGGGGGGGGGGGTGGAGAGCTTTTTTTTTCTGGAAAGCCAGCAGCAGCTCTGGGAGAGTACTGGGCTGTATTAGCATATTGCAGACTATCTTTCAAAAGCCAAATAAACATGCCCTTCATTCATGACCACTTCCCTTCTCAGCTCAAATTGCTTCTTGATTTCAAAGCTCTGAGGGCACTGGGCCTCTTTGCTTGGGATATTTGATCTTGCTGCTAGGACTATAAAGGCTTTTCTTGTTTCAGTGAGACAGACCTTATATAGAGGGTAGGGGTGATGGAGAGTCCCACTGACCTGAATGCAGCTGGCTGGATGGCTTGTGAAAGCAGGATGAGGGAGTTGCTGGTTTCTGGAGCAGGGAGCTGGCACTGCAGTGGAATCCAGTATAGGGTCTTTTATGGTGGGAGATGGGGAAGGGGTGCATGGCAGCTTCCCTCCTGCTCCGTTTGTGCTTGTAGCTTAATCTGAACAGGCTGGGAAGCTGTGCCGTGAGTCCTCACCTGCCCAGGGAGTTTTCTTCTGTTCTGTGCCCCTCTCGCTACTGACCTAGCCAAGTCATTGCAGCAGCAGCAGCCCTCTGGGAAACTTATAATCATGGGGTTATACATTGTTGTGTGATAACTGGGACTGGGACTGGGAGTGCTGCATCCTCAGCCCTGATCTGAACCAGCGATCTACATAAAGGGGCTTTTCATTTATTCTTTATGGACTGGCCTTTAAGTGTGTAATGGGCAACTCTCTCTCTCTTCTTAGAAAGTAAAACGGGTTGTGCCCTTTCAAGCCTGGAGTTCATCAAATACTGTCTTTTTGATTTGGATTTCTTCTCGCCCACCTTCTCATAAGAACATAAGAACATAAGAAAATGCCATACTGGGTCAGACCAAGGGTCCATCAAGCCCAGCATCCTGTTTCCAACAGTGGCCAATCCAGGCCATAAGAACCTGGCAAGTACCCAAAAACTAAGTCTATTCCATGTAACCATTGCTAATGTCAGTGGCTATTCTCTAAGTGAACTTAATAGCAGGTAATGGACTTCTCCTCCAAGAACTTATCCAATCCTTTTTTAAACACCGCTATACTAACTGCACGAACCACATCCTCTGGCAACAAATTCCAGAGTTTAATTGTGCGTTGAGTAAAAAAGAACTTTCTCCGATTAGTTTTAAATGTGCCCCATGCTAACTTCATGGAGTGCCCCCTAGTCTTTCTACTATCCGAAAGAGTAAATAACCGATTCACATCTACCCGTTCTAGACCTCTCATGATTTTAAACACCTCTATCATATCCCCCCCCTCAGTCGTCTCTTCTCCAAGCTGAAAAGTCCTAACCTCTTTAGTCTTTCCTCATAGGGGAGCTGTTCCATTCCCCTTATCATTTTGGTTGCCCTTCTCTGTACCTTCTCCATCGCAATTATATCTTTTTTGAGATGCAGCGACCAGAATTGTACACAGTATTCAAGGTGCGGTCTCACCATGGAGCGATACAGAGGCATTATGACATTTTCCGTTTTATTCATCATTCCTTTTCTAATAATTCCCAACATTCTGTTTGCTTTTTTGACTGCCGCAGCACACTGAACCGACGATTTCAATGTGTTATCCACTGACACCTAGATCTCTTTCTTGGGTTGTAGCACCTAATATGGAACCCAACATCGTGTAATTATAGCATGGGTTATTTTTCCCTATATGCATCACCTTGCACTTATCCACATTAAATTTCATCTGCCATTTGGATGCCCAATTTTCCAGTCTCACAAGGTCTTCCTGCAATTTATCACAATCTGCTTGTGATTTAACTACTCTGCACAATTTTGTGTCATCTGCAAATTTGATTATCTCACTCGTCGTATTTCTTTCCAGATCATTTATAAATATATTGAACAGTAAGGGTCCCAACACAGAACCCTGAGGTACTCCACTGTCCACTCCCTTCCACTGAGAAAATTGCCCATTTAATCCTACTCTCTGTTTCCTGTCTTTTAGCCAGTTTGCAATCCACGAAAGGACATCGCCACCTATCCCATGACTTTTTACTTTTCCTAGAAGCCTCTCATGAGGAACTTTGTCAAACGCCTTCTGAAAATCCAAGTATACTATATGTACCGGTTCACCTTTATCCACATGTTTATTAACTCCTTCAAAAAAGTGAAGCAGATTTGTGAGGCAAGACTTGCCCTGGGTAAAGCCATGCTGACTTTGTTCCATTAAACCATGTCTTTCTGTATGTTCTGTGATTTTGATGTTTATAACACTTTCCACTATTTTTCCTGGCACTGAAGTCAGGCTAACCGGTCTGTAGTTTCCCGGATCGCCCCTGGAGCCCTTTTTAAATATTGGGGTTACATTTGCTATCCTCCAGTCTTCAGGTACAATGGATGATTTTAATGATAAGTTACAAATTTTTACTAATAGGTCTGAAATTTCATTTTTTAGTTCCTTCAGAACTCTGGGGTGTATACCATCCGGTCCAGGTGATTTACTACTCTTCAGTTTGTCAATCAGGCCTACCACATCTTCTAGGTTCACCGTGATTTGATTCAGTCCATCTGAATCATTACCCATGAAAACCTTCTCCATTACCGGTACCTCCCCAACATCCTCTTCAGTAAACACCGAAGCAAAGAAATCATTTAATCTTTCCGCGATGGCCTTATCTTCTCTAAGTGCCCCTTTAACCCCTCGATCATCTAACGGTCCAACTGACTTCCTCACAGGCTTTCTCAGTCTTTATCTTCCTCATTCTCTTAATCTTTCCCCCCAATTTAGCCAGCAATCACTGTACCTGCCATGGACTCCACATGCATAAGCAAGCAGGACAGGCGAGATGTCAGGATTCGCTGCCGATGGGTTCAGCACATGCTAATCCTAAAGCAAGCCTTGGGCTCCCTGGCTCTTGTGCTGGGTGAGTCTTATTTATAGTGCATTTGCCTCCTAGTGCGACTGTAGATCACGCTTTTCCCTAATTCTCTCTATTGCCCCATTTCTCCCAACCGTTTACTCTGCCTTTCTTCAGGCTCTCTCCTATTTCTCTGTCTCCTTGCTTTAACATTCTCTTTCTCCAGTTATTTTGCTGTTTCTTTTCCTTCTCTTCCTTAAGGTGCATACAAATGCATATGGTAGACAGGTAACAGTAAAGAGAAATGTATCTTGCTGAATTGTCTCAGCTGTGGACCGTGTGCTGTAATGTGATTTAAGGCTGGGGATGGCCTCACTATTGCCAGGCAGCAGGAAGGGGATGAGCTATTGCCTCAGGTTACAAACATCTGCTCTCTCCCCTTTAATTCTCCTTCAAGGCTTAAGAAATGTTATTGATAAGACAATTTATAGTTGTGTTGCCAAAGTACTACATAGTCTTTTCTCACAGACACAGAATGAGTGAATCAGGCCCTAAGCAGTAAATAGGAAATAATTATAAAGTAGAGGATGCAATTAGCAATGTTAAATCTGAGGTTCTGGTCCTCTTCCTGGTCAGATTTCATTTCTGGCCTGCTGGCAGGATCCCACAGGCTATTCTTGCTCTGGCTGCTGTTTCTCCTCTTTTTCCCAGGATTACACAGGTTTTCCTGCTCATTCTTTTGTGGGAAGGCTTGGATTTGGGGAATTTGCATTAATATGGGCTGCCTTTCCCTTATCAGTGATCTCTTTGGATTTTCCACAGTCCAAGAGGAAATGAATGCCTGTTTCTCTTTCTCCATAGTTACAGTGCATGCCAGGTCTGGACATCAAGCATTTCCATTTTGAATTTTGTCTGTTCATTTCTAATTTGTGGTCATTTGTTTGATTTTGATGAGGCTCTGCCTGTGTGACTGATGTGAGGTATTCTACTAGTGCGTAATTTCTGTGTCCTACTTGTTATGGTTCCCCGTAGCAGGTCTAGTGGTGCAATATTTGCAGTGTTGTCTTTTCATAGGTAGGGGGTTGCTGTTTATGTCCTGGGGAGGGCCCGTTGCCAGGATAAGCGGCGCCCTAGGCAGCGTGGGGGTGGAGGTCCCACCCAAGGATGTGGACACAGAGTCAGTATGGATTTCTGGTGCCCCCCTTCCTAGCCAGGGACATTGGCACTCCCCTGATCCCGGTACCCTGGCCAGTCTCCCATCTTGTCTGCAGTTTCCAGTTGCCCTGGTCTTGGGAATAGTGGGGTTATAGCATAGTATTTACTACTTCACTGCTAGGCAGGGGCATTGCTAGGTACTGAGAAAAGCTGGAGCTTGTGCCATGATGACAGCGTCAAAACCTGGGACTGGGGCATAGGCTTCATAGAACAGTATTTCCCAAAAGCGGAATGGGCCACTTGTCCATCAGGCCCTGATCTAGAGAGCTTCTTGTTTGTTTGGGGAGAATCAGGAGCAGAATTATGCACAGGGCCCGTTAGGTCTGTGGCTAGGCTGGGAGCAGGTAGCGTATTCCCTGGCCTTCCTGGCCCCCACCGTCCTGCTCCCAAGCCCTGAACCTTGGCACTAGCAGCGCTGCTCATAGATCAGTGAGCACGGGCACTAATCTGACAGTCACACGTCCAGCTCCCGCCGGGCTTCCTGGAGGTCCACGCTTCGTCCCTGATCTACGAGGCTCGGGGGTTGGGATGCCACAGCACTGAATCAGTACCTAGGGGTGGTGGTGGTGGTGGACCAAATCCATCACTGGGCAGAATTTGATTTGGTTTTTGGAGAATGTTTTGGCCTTTTACTTCTATTCCGCCTTTCGTGATTCAGTTTTTCCCGGTTCCCAGAGGGCTTACTATCTAAGTTTTCCGGCCTCCAGCAGATTTTGGTTCTGGTGTAGACCTTTTTTGGGTTAGGGGACAAAATAACCAGACCATCTGCCCAGAGCCAAGCATTTGATCTCTGGCTGTTTTGTCCAGGGCCTGCGGATCTCCCCCTCTCTCTGTCTTTCTTGCTGCTCGCCTTAGGCATCCCCTTTCCGTCCCTCCTCTGGTTCATTATTTTGATAACTGAAGTGAGGGCAATACTTTCCCCGCCTGATCCCTTGTGCCTGAATCCGTGATTCTTTATTTTCTCCCCTTCTTTCTTCTCCTGTCATTTGCTCTTGTTCTCTTCTCCCACTGAGCACCTCCCCCACCACACTGTACATTTTCTTCTTTGGTGCAAATAGCCCTGGTATTTCCCCCCTCCCCTTCAGATAGACAGACCTTTCTGTCACAAGTGACATTTTTATTATTGTTCCTGTTTTAAGAGAGTTTTAAAACCTCCCTCTTTATGCTTTTTTTTTAATACTGAGCCAAGTTACTTGCATGTAAAGGTTGAATCTGTGCCATGCAAATAATGACTAGTGTGAGGCCAGCCCTTCTGTAAGGCTGTTTGTCTTCTCTTCCGATTCCCCAAACGGCATGAAAGACTGGGGAGGGAGGGTCTCCTCGGCGTTACAAGAGTGCCAGGGGCTCCTTCCAGGATTCATCAAAGGCCCTGTTATTAGTCAGTGATGAGGAGACTTAAATTGTAGGGCTGAGGGGAGTTTTTCATTAAACGGAGAACAATCTCAAAGAACAAAGCAGTGCCACTCTAGTTCAAGGTATTTTACTACTTATGTACTGGTATTTTATTTTACTTCTAAAAGAAGGAGAATTATTCATTCTTTTCTGCTAGGTTTACTTCTCGTCCCCTGGTTTCTTTTCATCTACACAGCACCATTTTGCTTCAAAATTTCCAGAGGGGGTTTTTTTTTGTGACTTTTACATTCATTTTTAAATGTTGTTTTTATTGGAATAGAATCCTTGTTTTCTCTCAACATTATTTTGGATGAACCAGCATCAAGATCCCATTTTCAGTAGTGTTTTGTACAACATTTTCAGTAGTGTTTTGTACAACATTTTGTAGTGTACCAGCCACGCCAAGGGCCCTGAAGAGCTACAAGTTGTAGGTCTCCAGCGTAAGGCTTACATATATTCTGTTAGTGGTTATTATTGGTTAAACGTACACAGTGCTGCCTGGTTTCAGCAGGGTCACAGGTCCCCATGTTTTTACACAAGTCCTGCTCCCACTCTGCTTCCTGCTGCACGGAAGTAGAGTGACTTGGAAAGGTGGCGCTCTGCTTGCTGCTGCTGGAGATCCCACTCAAACCTGCTCCAGTTGCTAATTAAATATAACTTTTATGCTGTTCTGTGATGTTTTGTATTTGTTTTACTGTCTGTGGGATGATGTAAAGCACCTAGAACTGTGGTCTGGTTATAAATTGTTAAATAAATAAATAAATGTCAGGATGGGTTCTGGCAGAGTAGAAATGGAATTGGAAGCTCAGGATGTAAATCTTTCTGTAGCTGCTACTGTAAGGTAGTGGCAAAAGGAATTGTGCAATGATGTTATAGTTAATTATCCGATGAAATCGGTGCAGGAAGAAACACAACTTGAACACTTTAATCTGCCGATTTTAACCTGTAAAGTGAGAGGATACCGTCACAGAATAGCTGAAATGCTTAATTCTGTGCAGTATCGGATGGTCCTTTGGGAGAGCATAAGGAGCATCTGTATGATCATTTTGGGTGCATTAAGAGTTTCCATGCAAACCTACGAATTAAATTCTAAACAGATAGGGCCCGTGCCAATGAAGTTAAAACCTTGTTGCTGTTGTGAGTAGAATAGCTGTACTCGGCATTGGATATTGCTGGTTACTCATTCGCCCTTACATCATAGCAGCTGCCTGCCATGCCACTAGCTGCAACACCTTTGTCGGAGCTTGCTGTGGTAAGAAAATATATTCCGTGTTCACATTCTTCAGCAGGTCCCAACTGCCCACATGTGGTGTCGTTTTTCAAGGTATCACTCGGAGAGACACAAAGCAGGCCAGGGGGAACATGCTGAGTGAGGAAAGTGGTCTGGCCTTGGAGACATATTTGAATCACATGTCAAAAGCGTGTATACATTCCTAGATGAAATTAAAATGAAGCGGTTTAGTAGAGAATTGATTTGGTTATGGATGGCTGAGCTATGGTTCTCAGCCTCTGTTAAGCATGTGTTTGGGAAAAGGACATTGGAGTGGAGAAATGTGCCGTGTGGTTTGAGAGAAGAAGAACAGGGAAGGAAGCCGGTAAAGCATGGGAAGATAAGAATCTGTGTGTGCTTGTATTTATGTGTGAAATCACTTATACTGAAAACAAAGGTTGTGGGATCCTCTTTCAGTGCCGCCCAGACTTTTTATGGAAAAGTTTACATGGATCAAACAGTGTGGTTGCTGTGTTTTTCCATTTCAATGCAGGGAATTAAAAGTTCATTTAAAAAGTGATACCTTTTCATTGGACCAGCTCAGTACAATTTTCATCAGGTTTGAAAAAGTGTAGGGCCAAAAGCTGGCCAAGAACTATATTGCTAGTCCATTAAAAAGGTAGCACATTATATTTCTTTTGTTTAACTTTTATTTCTTTATATGTATCAATATATTTATGGGTTTCCACACTAATCTGTCTCAAAAACATTAGCTCGATAACAAGAAACCTATATATTTGAATATAGCCTGGAAGGTTTTTTGTTATGTGGCCGGATAACGTGCTGCTTAACCAGATACCTGGCTAGGTAGCACTGTCATAACTAAGGCAAAAAAGATATTAATAATAGGGGTAAGCAGGCCAATCCCCTCCCGGCCCCCAAACATTATACATCACATCTGAACCAATTGTAATCCTATAAAAATCCCTGGTATTTAACCCAGGCTCCCTGTCCCAGCTTTTGAAGAATTATAGCATCAGCTGACCCCCTCCCTTGCCGCCCACCCATTCACCCAGCCCCCCGCACCCCTGACCCTTCCCATCTCCCCAGATACCTTATTTTTGCTAGCCGGGAACGACAGTGGCAGCATTGGAAGTGTAAATTTACATTAAGCCTCTAAACGGCTTTTGAATATCTACCCCAAGAAGTATGAGCTCCAAATTCAGAGGCATTCAGCCAGTTAAATGCTGACTTTTGAATATTTTGGGCATTTACCTGGCTAAATGTTTGTCAGATAACCCAGGGGCATTCCGTGGGGGGGCATTTCTGGGAGGAGTTAAGTTAGCTGGATAACATATCCCACTAACTCTGGTCCTTCCATAGAGCTGTCTGTTATGGTTGAGCGGAGTTTGGGTGGATCCTTGGGTACTGTGGCAGGTGACCACGCCCACAGGGAGGAGCCCCGTGAGGAGCTACAGCACTGGGCTAGACTCAGGACGCACAAACACAGTTAGATCTTTATTATACAGCTTGAAGAGAACCACCAGAGGTGGCAGTAGTGAGGCAGTCTAGTGGTAGCAGTCTCAGGACCCTCGGCAGAGGGGACCCTTCTCAACCCGTTGGTATAGGGGGATTCCGGTGTAGGTTTCCCAGCAAGGCAGTACTGTGGATGACATAGACTGAGAGTTAGATTACTCACTAGGCGATTGCTGTAGTTAGGCGATTCCACCAGGTTGTAGAAGAAAGTGCAGGCACCGAGGCAGGGAGAGCAGGCCCTTGCGGAGCGAGTACCTGTTCCCTATAAGGCACCTCAAATAAAGCAGAGGGCCTCCGAGGAGCGGGTACCCAGGTTAGTAGTTACCCCGAAGGGCAGAGAGAGAGCTTCCAGCGGCAGCACAGAAGCTGCAGAGTAGCGTAGACAGGAACGGATACGAGTCCTTGCTAACTCAATGAGCTAGCAAATAGAATAGGTTATATACCCAGATGGCGTGACGTCAGCAAGGGGGAACGCCCCTGAGGTTCGCGCCAATGCTGTAATAAAGACATGGGTGGCGCACGCGCGCACCCTAGTAGGTACCTGGGAGGAGCTTGGCGGGAGGCTGCACCAAAGCCGTTCCGGGGACGCCAGAGAGGTCGGCTTGTAGACGCGGCGGTAGCCATCTTTCCCAGGTAAGCGGGAGGAGCCATGAATAAGGTGAGGCAAACTGGGAGAAGCCATCTAGCACCGATGGAAGCAACACTGTCCTAAAGTTAGCGGGATAAACTTATCTGCCTATTTTTAAGATAGCCGTCTATATTCAGTAGTGTGGCTGCACCATGAAATATCCTTTCAACTATCCGGCTAACTTTGCAATGTGGCCAGTGACTGAATATTATCCCCTATGTAACAAAGGGTAAAGGCTTATCAGTGTATCTTAAGGGCCGGATTTTAAAAAGGTTACGCGTGTAACCGGGCTTTACTTGTGCTGGGCCTATTTTCATAGGTCCAGCGACGCGCGTAAAGCCCCGGAACACGTGTAAGTCCCGGGACTTTACTAAAGGGGCAAGGCGTGGGCAGGGAGGTCCGGGGGTGGGGTCAGAGGCTCCAGGCACAGCGGCCATTTGCTGCTGTACCAGGGACCGCTCGCCGCCAGTTGGCCGGCGCGCACAACTTACTTCAGCCCCAGGGCAGAAGGGAAGGGAAGGTGGGGTGGGGGGTAAGGGAAGGTCCCTCCAAGGCCTCTCTGATTTCGGAGCGGCCTCGGAGGGAACGGGGGAAGGCAGCACAGCTCGGCGTGCGCGTGCCTGCGCGCAGATGTTATAAAATCGGGCGTACATGTGTGCGCACCAGGTAGCGCGTGCACATGTACGCCCGTGCGCAGCCTTTTAAAATCTACCCCTAAATATTTAAATTATAACTATGCAGTCAGTCTTCTCTGAATTTACATTTATACACTGCCTTCCTTGAATGAGGATCAACTCAAAGTCTACAACAAGTATAAAAATCATCATAAAACAAATCATCAATAAAATACTTGTAGCAATACAAATACATTAATAGTGTGACCCGAATGATTGCTAATTGAAGACTTTTGCTGCATGTACAGTGCCATTCTCTCAGAGCTTGTGTCAGGAACCCACAGACACAATGTTTTCTATGCTTTTTTTCTGTTTCCTTTTAAAGACTGTTGCCGCTGTGGATAAAATGAGCTGGAAAGAAAATGGCTGATCATTTTTTCTATTTTTTTTTTTTTTTTTTGCATGTTGGGGGTCTCTTCTGTGAAACCCTTCCTTCAGTGCAGAGCTTGAACCATTTGCTAGGTTTTTCTGTGTTTGTAAGTGATGACCAGGCTGAGTGTGGAGAGCAAGAGGGTTTGAATACTCAGGAAATTCCAGAGACAAACAAGAATGTTTTAGAAGAAGGCCACGTCACCATGACAGCCTCAGGCACCCTCTCCTCACCACCCCCAGAAAGGTGCAGGTAAAGATATTTGAGCTCAGCTGACATTCAGCCACTTCTCTTTTCTGAATTACCGTTATGAAGAAATCTCGGCTTTGGCCAGTTGGGCAGTGTGATGGCAGCTTGTGAAACAGCAGTCACCGCTTCTCTGCAGTGTTGTAACTGGTTGACAATTTGTGAAAAATCCTTCTTTATCTAGCTCTCTACATGCAAACTTTTATTAATATCTAAACTAAACACAAGAAGCTTGACAGGGTCCAAACAAATATGAGATTATAGTTTGTAGATTTTTCAAGTGAGATGGTTTTAGTCAGAAGAAATATCTGCATGTGCTATCTGTTTCTCTCTGTCTGCTCCTGTTTCTTCTCTCTCTTGCTGTTGAACGTCAGGTTATCTTAACTACTCATATTCCTAGGTTTGATATTAGGTTACACTACAGAAAATGAACACACCATTCCCAGCATTTAATCTAATGTATATTTTAACTTTCTGTCAAATAGTGCTGAAAATAACACATGTATACAGAGATTGATTCAATCATTTAGAGTTTGATTCATCAAGGTCTTTTCCCATAGACACAGCTTTTGGAAGCTGGTGAATAGCCATTTAGGAGCACTTGTGTTATGCTCAGTGCTCCACGGGCTAACCCCATGGACTGCCACACTTACTTCTGCCCTGCATTCGTGGCAGGAACGCCATCAGCAGATGTGGCAGGATGCTGCCATTGCACGCAAAAAGGACTCCGCCAACACTCCCCGGCATAGCGCGTCTTCCCTAGGTGCGCGCACGCGTGCATCTCCTCTCTCTATTTATAGGGACCATAGTGGGAAAACCCTTGCAGCCTCTCTTGATGAGGTCAGCAATGGAGCTCTATTTAAGGACTATGCTGCAGCTGCAACACGCCTCAGCGACAAGTCCCACTATCTAGAGTAAAGCATATTGCTTCAGCGTCAGTCTTCAGCCCACTGTGTCTTCAGCGTTGTCTTCAGTGATCCTTACCTACTGTGCTTCTCCTCACCTGACCTCCCTGCCTATCTGTCCCCTTCGGATGCATATCTGAATTTATTTTTTTTTAATTGCCATACTGGGTCAGACCAAGAGTCCATCAAGCCCAGCATACTGTCTCCAACAGTAGCCAATCCAAGTCACAAATACCTGGCAAATACCCAAACGCTAAGCAAATCCCATGCTACTGATGCCAGTAATAGCAGTCGCTATTTTCTAAGTCATCTTGATTAATAGCAGTTAATGGACTTCTCCTCCAAGAAGCTATCCAATCTTTTTTTAAACCCAGCTACACTAACTGCACTAACCACATCCTCTGGCAACACATTCCAGAGCTTAATTGTGCGTTGATTGAAAAAGAATTTTCTCCGATTAGTCTTAAATGTGCCACTTGCTAACTTCATGGAATGCCTCCTAGTCCTTCTATTATCTGAAAGAGTAAATAACCGATTTACATTTACCCGTTCTAGAACTCTCATGATTTTAAAGACCTCTATCGTATCTCCACTCAGATCCCTGAGGCACTCCACTGTTTACCCTTTTCCACTGAGAAAATTGACCATTTAATCCTACTCTCTGTTTCCTGTCTTTTAGCCAGTTTGTAATCCATGAAAGGACATCACCTCCTATCCCATGACTTTTTAGTTTTCTTAGAAGCCTCTCATGAGGAACTTTGTTAAACACTTTCCGAAAATCCAAATACTCCACATCTACTGGTTCACCTTTATACACGTTTATTAACCCCTTCAAAAAAAGAAGCAGATTTGTGAGGCAAGACTTGCCTTGAGTAAATCTATGCTGACTTTGATTCATTAAACCATGTCTTTCTATATGTTCTGTGATTTTGATCTTTAGAATAGTTTCCACTATTTTTCACGGCACTGAAGCCAGGCTCACTGATCTATAGTTTCCTGGATTGCCCATGTAGCCCTTTTTAAATATTAGGCTTACACTAATGATAGGTTACAAATTTTAACTAATAGATCAGAAATTTCATTTTTTAGCGCCTTCAGAACCCTGGGGTGCATACCATCTGGTCCAGCTGTTATGTTCGGTATGACTTGAACTAAATAGTTGACCTTTGGGTCGAAGTGAGTAAGACTTCACCCACAGGGAAGAGCCCTGTGGGCCCTTACCCCGACAGGCAAGGCCTTCAGCAGAGATGCATCAGAGAGAGATAACTTTATTGTACAGCAACAAATTGTAGAGCAAGCAAACGAGGCTGGAATCGGTGATCAGTCCCGCAGAACTCCGCAGCGCGGAGAGTCCCGGTGTATACCTTATCTAGGCTGGCTTGTGCTGGCTGCCCCGGTAGTGGTCCGCGGCATGGGGTAGGCCAGAAGCCGTTGGTAGAATGCACAAGACACGATGGATCCGGTAGTGGTCCGCAAGTGGGGTAACCCGAGAATCCGTGCCACAAAGGTAGAGCACTCACACCGAGAAGGTTGAGGCAGAGGTGGCAAAGCCCCGAGGATGACTGGAGCAGAGTCAGCAGGAGTAGATGAGAACAATGCAGGAACTCACTGAAATGAGAAGAGAGAGAGATGGCTCTCCGAGGAGTGGATAGCCCTGAGTGCGGCAAGGCACCCGAGGAACGGGTACCTAGGTCACCCAGTAGTCAGTGAGGAAGTCCCAAGGTAGCCGAACTAGCAGGACGAGATTCCTTGCTAACTCATAGCTCAGATGGTTAGCTGGGTTTAAGTATCATGAGCGGGTGACATCATGCAGTGGGGATGCCCCCGAGGTTCCCGCCATGATGTAGTTAAAAGGATGGCAGGCACGCGCATGCCTAAGTAACCCCTGATGAAAGATGGCTGCCGGGAGTTCCCACACCGACCCGGGCACACCATGAGGGCCGGCGTATGGAAGCGGAGGCCATTCTGCCCAGACTTGGAGCTGTGTAGAGAAAGGAGGTGAGCAGCATAGGTCGCAGCCGCCTGCGTCCGACGGGCGCAACACCAGGTAATTTGCTACTCTTTAGTTTGTCAAACTGGCCTCCTATATCTTCTATATTCACAGTGATTTGGTTCAGTTCATCTGACTCGTCATCCTTGAAAACCATCTCTGGAACCGGTATCTCCCCAGCATTCTCATTAATAAATACAGAAGCAAATAATTAATTTAGTCTTTCTGAAATGGCCTTATCTTCCCTAAGAGCCCCTTTAACCCCTCAGTCATCTAACGCTCCAACCGACTCCATCACAGGTTTCTTGCTTCGGATATATTTTTAAAAGTTTTAATTATTAATTTTTTTCCTCTATGGCCAACTTCATTTCAAATTCTTTCTTAGCCTGCCTTATCAATGTTTTACACTTAACTTTTGCTATTTCCTATGTTCTTCAGATGGATCCTTCTTCCAATTTTTGAAGGATTTTTTTTTGGCTAAAATAGCCTCTTTCACCTCACCTTTTAACCATGACGGTAATCGTTTTGCCTTCCTTCCACCTTTCTTAATGCGATGAATACATCTGGACTGTGCTTCTAAGATTGTATTTTTAAACAATGTCCACGCCTGTTGAACACTTTTAACCTTTGCAGCTGCACCTTTGAGTTTTTTGCTATTTTCCTCATTTTATCAAAGTTTCCCTTTTGAAAATTTAGTGTTAGAGCTGTGGATTTACATATTGTCCCCCTTCCAGTCATTAGTTCAAATTTGATCATGTTATGATCACTATTGCCAAGTGGCCCCACCTCCATTACCTCTTTCACCAAATCCTGCATTCCACTAAGAATTAAATCTAAAATAGCTTCCTCTCTCGTTGGTTCCTGAAACAATTACTCCACGAAGCAGTCATTTATTCCATCCAGGAATTTTAAGTCTAGCATGTCATAAGAACATAAGAAATTGCCATGCTAGGTCAGACCAAGGGTCCATCAAGCCCAGCATCCTGTCTACCACAGAGGCGAAACCAGGCCACAAGAACCTGGCAATTACCCATATTCTAAGAAGATCCCAAATACTAAGAATGTCCTGGTTAATTTTACCCAGTCAACATTGGGGTAATTGAAATCTCCCATTATTACTGCACTACCAAATTGGTTAGCTTCCCTGATTTCTCTTTGCATCTCATCATCTGTCTGATCATTTTGTCCAGGTGGACGGTAGTATACCCCTATCACTATACTCTTACCCAATACACATAGGATTTTTACCCATAAAGATTCTACTGAGCATTTAGTCTCTTGTATGATCTTTATCCTGTTGGACTCTATACCCTCCCGGATACAAAGCGCTACACCCCCACCAAGTTGATCCTCCCTATCATTGTGATATAACTTGTACCCTGATATAGCACTGTCCCATTGTTATCCTGAGATGCCAATTATGTCTATCTCATCATTCACTGCTATATATTCCAACTCTCCCATCTTACTTTTTAGACTTCGGGCATTGGCATAGAGACATTTCAAAGTGAGCTTTTTGTTTGTATTAACAACCTATTTATCAGTTGTTATGGAAAATTTTGAATTATTTAGCTTAGGTGATTCTTTACTCATAGGCACATGGACAACATTTGCTTTTATTGGAACCTCTCTGTTGGGATGCCTTAACTCTCCTGTTTCATTAGTATCCTTCAAAGATACCTCCCTACAAACCATGCGCTGTTTAGCGACTGTCGGCTTTCCCCCTTGTCCTGGTTTAAAAGCTGCTCTATCTCCTTTTTAAAAGTTAACACTAGCAACCTGGCTCCACTCTGGTTAAGGTGGAGCCTGTCCTTTTGGAAAAGTCTCCCATTCCCCAAAAGATTGTCCTCTTTCTTTCAAAACTGAATCCCTCTTCCCTGCACCATCATCTCATCCACACATTGAGACTCCGGAGCTCTGCCTGCCTCTGAGGACCTGCATATGGAACATGGAGCATTTCAGAGAATGCTACCCTGGAGGTTCTGGGTTTAAGCTTTCTACCTAAGAGTCTAAATTTGGCTTCCAGAATCTCCCTCCCACATTTTCCTATGTTGTTGGTGCTCACATGTACCATGACAGTTGGCTCCTCCCCAGCACTGAGTTTAATCCTATCTAGGTGAAACATGAGGTCTGCCACTTTGCACCAAGCAGGCAAATTACTAGGCAGTCCTACGTCCACCAGCCACACAGCTATCTAGATTTCTAATAATCGAGTCACCAACTATGATGGCTGACCTAACCGTTCCCTCTTGAGCAGTAGCCCTAGGAGACTTGTTCTCAGTGTGAGAGGACAACGCATCACCTGGAGAGCAGGTCCTTGCTATAGGACCACTTCCTGCTACATCAGGTGATGGTTTCCAACTGGAAGACCTTTCTGATCCAAGGCAACACTGGGGCTGCCAGACTGGATTTGACCTTGCCCTATTCTTGGATTATGTTTTGACCGCTGCCTGCCACCGACCTCTGCCTGCTTCACAACATGCTTGACCACCGTCTGTCCTCGATCTCTGCCTGCTTCTTGACATGCTGGATCGCTGCTTGCCTATGACCCTGCCTTGCAAGTACCTCTTCTCCAGCTTACAGCAGGGACCCCACCTGCCGGCCCTAGCACCCAAAGGCTCAATCCGAGGGAAATGAAGGTTACCGCTACCCTCTCCCGTTGATCCCAGAGCTGTTTGATCGGCTCCAAGGCGCAAGGGTCTTTACTAAGTTGGATCTACGCGGGGCCTACAACTTAGTTAGAATCCGTCCCGGAGACGAATGGAAGACCGCGTTCAATACCCGGGATGGGCATTACGAATACCTCGTAATGCCCTTTGGCCTTTGTAACGCCCCAACGGTCTTCCAGCACCTGATGAACGAGGTGCTATGGGATTTACTCAACATCTGTGTGATCGTCTACCTTGACGACGTCCTGATCTACTCCCGTGACCTACCTACGCACCGCCAGCATGTTCGCCAGGTGCTCCAAATACTCAGAGAGCACAGTTTATATGCTAAGCTTGGGAAATGCAGCTTTGAAAAAACTTCCTTGCCGTTCCTGGGGTATATTGTTTCGGCTGATGGCTTCCAGATGGATCCGGAGAAAGTCACTGCAATTAGGAACTGGCCGCGGCCGAGGGGCCTCAAGGCATTACAACGTTTCCTCGGCTTTGCTAACTTTTATCAGCATTTCATCCCCGGCTATTCCCGCATAGTGGCTCCTCTGACTGCGCTCACCTGGAAGGGAGCCAATGCGGTGGACTGGCCTGCCCAAGCCTGCCAAGCCTTCGAAGATCTGAAAAGCTCCTTCCTACAAGACACATGCCTCCGCCATCCTGATCCCAGTCGGCCGTTCGTGGTTGAGGTTGATGCCTCGAATGTAGCTGTTGGAGCAGTGTTGAGCCAGCAATCCGACACAGGACAGCTTCTCCCGTGTTCCTATTATTCAAGGAGGTTCTCCCCGGCTGAGAGTAATTATGAAGTTGGTGACAAAGAACTCCTCACTGTGAAACTCGCCCTGGAAGAATGGAGGCAGTGGTTGGAGGGAGCCAATCACCCCTTCACCATTTACACGGATCATAAGAATCTCTCTTTCCTACGCCAAGCCCAGCGCCTGAACCCGAGACAAGCCCGGTGGTCTTTGTTCTTTGACCGGTTTGACTTCACTCTGCAGTATCGTCTGGCTCAAAAAATGTGTGAGCAGACGCCCTGTCATGGTCCACCGAGGTTGAAGAGACTCTTGAGATGCCCCAGTACATTTTAGATCCCAGGAAGGTGTATCTCGCCGCCACCTCCATGTCTTCCAAAGAAAAGACCGTAGTCCCACGCCGCTTTCGAAGGGCTGTGCGGGCCGTACCAGGACCCTAGACCTCCTCAACCGGTACTATTGGTGGCCAACGGTAAGACAAGATTTTCGTCTCTTCATCGACTCCTGCCCCACCTGTGCATTGCAGAAACCGCTTGGCGGGAAACCTAGAGGTTTGTTACACCCTTTGCCTATCCCGGTGGAGCCCTGGACGCACATCTCCACTGACTTTGTGGTGGACCTCCCAGCATCAGATGGGAACACGGTTATCTGGGTTGTTGTGGACCAGTTCTCCAAAATGGCACATTTTGTGCCCCTGTCGAAATTGCCTTCAGCGCCCGACTTGGCTAATCTGTTTGTTCAACATGTGTTCCAACTTCATGGTCTTCCCCAGGACATCGTATCAGATCGAGGACCACAATTCACCGCCCGCTACTGGAAGACGTTATGTAAACGCTTCAAGGTACAGTTGAGTCTCTCATCAGCCTTCCACCCTCAGAGTAATGGGCAGACCGAACGTACGAACCGGACTCTGAAGACCTTCCTGCATTCCTTTGTAAACGAAAGACAAGACGATTGGGCCAAACTACTCCCATGGGCGGAATTTTCATACAACAATCATACACCCTCCGCTACAGGAAGTTCTCCCTTCCTAGCTGTCTATGGGAAGCAACTTCGGCCGCCCTTACCCTCGCCTGAACCCAGTGCACTACCAGCAGTGCAACTCTCTGCCCGCCAGCTACTTGCCCTCTGGACGTCCATCGAAAAGAAAATGCAAAGAGCTGCCCACGCTGCCAAAAAATGGGCAGACAGCCACCGTCAGCCAGCACCAGTCTATCTCCCAGGGGACCGTGTTTGGCTGAGTACAAAGAATCTACAACTTCGGATTCCTTCCCGCAGACTCGCCCCCAGATTCTGCGGACCTTTCCGCATTGCCGAGCGCGTAGGAGCTGTTTCCTATCGCTTGCGTTTACCCTCCTCTATGCATGTGCACAATGTCTTCCATGTGTCACTTTTGAAGCCTCTCATCCTCTCCAGGTACCATCCCCGAGCTCCCGAATCTGCGGATCCTTCCGTGCCAGGAGATACCACCTACCAAGTTCGGGAGGTTCTAGATGTCAGATTTCATCAATGCCGCTGCGAGTACCTCATCGCCTGGGAAGGTTGTGGATCTGAGGATAACACGTGGGAGCCAGCCCGCAACATCCTTGATAAGGACTTACTGAAAGCCTTCCATCAAGACCACCCAGGTAAACCCAGGCCTGCTAAGAGGGGGCATAAGAGGGAGGGTACTGTTGCGGTCCCAGTTGCGGCAACCGCGACTAGGCCCTTACCTCCTTGGTCCCGGCCCATCTCCGAGGGTCTGCGGCCTGTTTCGCGGCATCCCTGCGGGGGGGATGCTGCCGAGAAGCCCTGCCTGGATGCCTTCTCCCTAGGCGCGTGCGTGCAAGCGCAAGCCGCGCTTATGAAGGCCGTTTCCCGCCACTGAAGGCTCCGCCCTAACCGTGCCATCAGACGCCGCGGCCTATGTAAGGCCGCCGCGGAGCCCAGGACTTTGCCTTGCAACGGGGTTCCTTGCGGTTCTCTGTTGCGCCGTGCCCCGGAGTGTGCTATTGCGTTAGCAACTCCGTTCCTGTCTGAGACTTGTTTCACTCCGTGCCCAAGTCTTGCTTCTGTCTGGCTAGCTTGCAGTAGCCAGTCCTGCTTCAGCTCCAACTTGGCTCCAGTAGCCAGTCCTGCTTCAGCTCCTGCCTGGTTTCAGTGGCCAGCCCTGCTTCAGCTCCTGTCTGGCTCCAGTAGCCAGTCCTGCTTCAGCTCCTGCCTGGTTCCAGTAGCCAGCCCTGCTTCAGCTCCTGCCTGGCTCCAGTAGCCAGCCCTGCTTCAGCTCCTGCCTGGCTCCAGTAGCCAGCCCTGCTTCAGCTCCTGTCTGGCTCCAGTAGCCAGTCCTACTTCAGCTCCTGTCTGGTTCCAGTAGCCAGTCCTACTTCAGCTCCTGTCTGGTTCCAGTAGCCAGTCCTGCTTCAGTTCCTGCCTGACCGCTGATCCCTGACTGCCTGCTCCAGCTCCAGCTTCTGTGATCTCCTAAGTCCCAAGGCCGGGCTCCTACGGTCTCCTCCCGGGGGAGTACCGGCTTCTAGGGCGAAACTCACGTCCAGCTCCTGCCTGGTATCCGCCTCCCGACCTGTCACTCTCCAAAGACTATAGTATACCTCTCCCCAGTCTCTCACAGGTCGGCCCAAGGGTCCACTAAACAGCTCACTCACAACATACAATTGCGACATTTTATTAATTCACATAAAGATTCATTCAAATGTACACCGCAAACCATACTTCTAGAAAACAGGAAGTATGCACCATCTATAACTCGTTTCTCTTGGGTGCTGCGGGAATCCTTAGACCTGGGGGATCTACAACAGCTCTTCAAAAAGTGGCAGAAATGGCCAGAGTTTTCCCTCTCTTACCAGGAATTCTCCCAAAGCTTTATAACCATTCCGACATTGTCAGAAAATGTGCTCTATTTTGAGTTACAATTTAAATTCTTAAGGCAATTCTGTCTCTCTACACATGCGGCCTTTTTGGCAAACCTTACTGAATCCCCAAATTGTCCAAAATGCACTCGATATGTTGGCTCTTTCTTTCATGTATTTTGGTCTTGCCCGTAGTTCAGTTGTTCTGGAAACAAGTCAGCCAAACATGTAGTCAGATCTTTAAAATAATGTTACCTATGGACCCTGCCCTATGGCTCTTTAAAATTTTACCCCACTCATTAGCAGCAGAGGACTCTCCCTGCCAAACGTTTTTACAGAAGGCTGGTCTCATGGGGGGAAAAGTTATACTTTCCAATTCGGTGGGTACCTCTGTCCCCCAAACAAGACCATTGGTTTCGACTACTAGTGAAACTGTACACCTTTGAGTTCTCATCTGCCAAGCTTTCCACTAGTAAACGCTTCAATGATATGCAGGCTCAGTGGGACAAATTCCATATGTTCTTATTACCCAAAACAGGCTAAAGGGATATACCCTTCTTTAGCAAGGGAATGATTGATATAGGCTTGGAACTTCTGAAGATAATAACTTAAGAAACACTACAACAGAGTGGTTGAGAATCCTTCAACTGGTTCCCATAGGCAAAGCTGGCCCAGACACTGCTTAACATATCATATACCAATAAAACCATGTAACTAGCCTATGCTTGATTCTGTTTGGGTAACATCCTCTAGAAGCATATACCTACTTCCCTCCTCTTTCATGTTTCATGCTTCATTAATTTTCTTCCCTAATCCACATTTATTATTTATTTATTTGAAAACTTTTATATACTGACGTTCATAGGCATATCACATCGGTTAACAGATAACAGGGATAAAATATATCGCAACAGAGAGGGAAATATAAAGTTACATGTAACAGGGTCTGGAAAAAACTTGGGAGATTGAAGGAAAAAGGTCAGGTGACCTAGGCAAGAATTTTAAGAGAAAGGAACTATAGGTATAACGCTATGTACATAATATATGTGATATATATATATAGCACTAGCGGAGGGAGGAAGGGGGGAGGGGAGGGGGAGGGTTAGGGATGAGAAGGGGGGCATTACAGATGCTGGATGGTATAGTCATTTACTTGCATAATTATTTACATGGACGGTCAGTTGATGTGTATAATATTTTCTGTTTTAACTGACGTAAATCTTCAGAGGAGACATGTTGCATGACATTTGCTTATCGTTCAACAAGTTTGACCTATTGGTTCTTGCTATTAGTTGATATTAAGTATGTATCTCTCTCCTTCTTTATATTGGAAAGTTAATAAACACAAGTTACAAAAAATAAATAAATCAAAGAAAATTCTTTTTCATTCAATGCAAAACTAAGCTCTGGAATTAATTGCTGGAGGATTTGGTAAAGGCAAGTAGCATAACTAGGTTTAATAAGGATTTGCAACAAAAGCAATTGTGTGCTGCAATGACAATTAAAGTGGATTTTTTATGAGAACAAAAAAATGTTTGAAAATATTTTAACAGAATAAATATATTTCAACAACAACATCTGGTACAAAGATATTTTTAATTTGGTGAAATTCTTCCAGACTTAGAACCGTATCGAACTATGCTATGGTTCTTTCATAGAGAGGAACTGCCAACTCTGATTTCCCAGACCTTGAAAATGCTCAGGGTTCCTGGAGCAAATTCTGTGTCTGAGCAAAAGAGAAATCCATTTTGGTTTCCTTTCGTATAAACTTTTGTTTTTTCCCTGTGATGGAGGCCATTCAAGAATTGATTGATCTTGAGTAGGGTGCTCCAGAGGCTAATTTCAAAGGGGGTCGAAATTTGGAAGGCCTGTACCCTCTGGATCTGGTAGTAAGAGAGCGATTACATTTTCCAAAGGTAGATGCACTTGTGTGTGCAGTCTCCAAGCAGACCACTATTCCTGTGGAAGGAGGAGCAGCCTTGAAGGAGGGACATGATAGAAAGACTGAGACTAACCTTAAAGCAAGCACAGGGCTGGTGCAAGGGATTTAGGCACCCCAGGTACCTTCTGCCTTGCACCCCCTCCCCTCAGTTGCATCCCCTGTCCCCGAGTCACGTCGACAAACTCCCTCCCCCCCCCATCCCCAGTCACAGCCCTGACTCCTACTTCTCGCGAGCAGCGGTGACCCCACATGGCTAATGAGCAGCAGCAGCACCCCCTAATGGTGCCCTAGGCCCAGGCCTAGCTCTCCTAGTGCTTACGCTGGCCCTGAGCAAGCTTTTGAAGCAGTGGCAATGATCGCCTCATGTTGTCCCTTGGTGGCTCGCTCTTGTTTGCTTCTCTTCCAGGAGGTCGATGACTCTGGGATAAACTCCAGGGCAGTTATGTAACCATTCGCTGCCTTCTTGGCAGATGCAGGCTGTGATTTGGTATGCACTTTAGCCAGAGGGGTGGCTTCAATAGTAGCAGCCAGGCATCAGTAATGGTTGAGAAATTGGTAGGCCAATGCGACCTCCAAGGCTAACCTCACCAAATTGCCCTTTAATGGCTTGCTTTTATTTGGGAGCAAGTTGGAAAAGCTGGCCAGTGAGTGGGGCAAATACCACTTCCTCATTTCACAGAGGATAAGAAGTAGATGCTGTGCTCTTGCTAGAGGATCCAATCATTTTTGACCCTATAGAGGAGCGACCTTTCAGAGGTCTCGATCCTTCGGTAGGCCTCAGTCCTTTCATCCCAGACAACTGAGAAAGGGTGCAGGCTCAGGTAGTGGGACCTCCTGAGCCTCCTAATGAAGGTTTGCCGATCGACCCCCGGGAACAGGAGATAGGGATACGCCTTTTTCTCTTTTATCTGAGGTGGGCTGAAATCATATCGGATCAGTGGGTCTTGGAGGAGATATGAGAAGGATATGCAATGGAGTTTCACAGTGTTCCTTGGGACATGTTCATGGAGTCTCCCTGCCACTGCCCGCAGAAGAAGCAGGCAGTGAAGGGTACACTGGCAAGGTTCCAGTGCTCCAGTGCCCACGTCTCAAGAAAATACGGGACGATATTCCATTTATTTTGTGGTGCTCAAGAAGGAGGGCTGTTTTCGTCCCATCTGGATCTTAAAGGTGTCAACCGTCATCTGTGAGTGAAACTGTTCTGTCCCCAGCAGTGGGTACGTGTGGTACCTGTATATACTTTGTAGTTTAACTATCTCTAGTGCAGTCTTTATTTGTAACCCATGATAAAAGCCTATGAGCCTTGCCTTTAAGGGGAGTTTTGCCTTTAAGAGAAACTCCCTCCCCCCTGCTTCTCTCATTGGGAAGGGTCTGCATGCTCTCTCAATCTAACTTGAGTCTTCTTAAGTGCCTTATTGGCTCAAGGAACTGCCCTTCATGCTCCCCCCTGCGTCACATGGATCCTAGGCTCGCTGCCATTGGATCTCGCCCTCTAGCCCCAGCTTGTGGGGACGTTTCCTGTAATCACTCTCCAAGACTGTTAGTCGGTCTCAAGCATGCTGCCTCAAAGCTAGAAGTGCCTGCAGCCTCTGTAATACAATTAGCTTTTTTACATTTCTTCTCATCGCTTTAATTCTAAAGACTAATCAGCTTCAGAACCCCTTGCCTTCTCACCCTGAATCCCAAGAAACTCCATCTCCCTTCTCCTGCTTATCTCCAGCTGCAAATATCTCTGCTAGAGTATATGCATTTGGAATATGACAATTGTAAGTAATGGAAAATTATCTGTACAATAAATAATTTCAAACTTAAAAGATCTTTGTCCTGAGGACTGATTGGAAGGAAAGTTAGCTGTGTGGAAGAAGGAAATCTGTGTATTTCTTATTGAGCCGGCACAATAAAAAAGCTAATTAGATAACAGCAAATAAGAAAACTGTATCATACAGAAAGTTGCAATAAGGCAAGCGTTTAAAAGGAACTGAATGCATTTCAAGGAAACAGGGATTTCAGCCTGCTACAGAAGGTTTGCATTGAACAGAAATCATTAAAGACTGCCTTGCATTTGAATGAGCCTCTCATGCCCGCAGTGTGGAAAGAACCAAGCATAAAAAACCCTAGATTGTAAAGATTTACACTTCGGAACTAACTTTGAGTCTGCAAGGCATTTAAGAAGCAAACGCAGATTTAAAAGTCAGCCCATACTGTAAGCAAGGAATACTAGGAGCAATAAAGAAGCATTTGGCTTTGTGTAATTTTTGAGCTTTCGGCGGGAACAAATCCAAGGTAACCTGACAGTGAAACAAAGGAGTTAATGACTGTACTTAAGTCCATTCAAGTTTCCCTGGACCGAGACACTCACCCCTCCCCTCTACCATTGCCTGAAGCAGAAAGCAATTAGTTGCTGCAGATACCGGAGCTTTGCCGATTTTACTGACTGAGCAGTAAAAGACTGACAACTAAGAACTGACTAATTGTGGAGATTTCATTAAGATTTATTAAAGGGTTCTGAAGTAAAAACACTGGTGAGTGTGTAGAATCAAACTAAATAAAAAAAAAAAAGAATGAATTCAACTGAGCACACACCACTTGGGAGATCGAGATTGAAAGGACAGAGTGAAAGGTGCTCTGCTCCTCCCCCATCCCTTTGTTACACACCTTGCCGCCAAAAGGCAGAAGCCCTCCCCTCTCCACTATGCTTCAGCAGGCAGGAAGCTGAAAGCAATCAGTTGTTATAGATACCAGATTCCCGCCCACACCAAGGCCAGGGAACAGAGAGCCCGAGGCAACAAAGTGTTAATTAGCCTGGTCCCATTTCTGAAGCTATTCAAAGTTTATTCCCTTTAACTCAGTAGCTGAAATAAAAAGTGTTTGCTACCCACATGGCCGAAGCAGCTTCAAAACAAAACACCTCAAACCAGCCAGCTGAAACCATGGAACCAGGAAATGACTCAGAGCAAGGAAGGGAGAACCTCGAAGGGAGAGATGAAGGCAGCAAATCAAAAAGACTGCGCACGCCAACAGAGAAAGGCAGGGAGATGTATGAGAAAAGCAAACATGAAAACAGTATAGAAAGAGAATGGCATAAGATTAAACAAGAAAGAGAGAAAATCTTAGGAAGCCCCACCCATCTCAAGCACCACAAAGAACAGCTGCAGCTTCATTTCCAAACCTATCAACTCATCACAAAAGAGTATCTCGAGTTATTGACATGAACTAACAATGCAGAAAGCCTTGAAGAAAAGGGCTGCCAACAGAACTTGTACCAAATATGCCAAGAAATGGTAATGGACACCATTAACAGTGCAGAAGTAGATCACCCAACAAGTGAGACCGGCTCTCAGCACTCTCGCACCTCCAAGTGTACATCGAGGTCTGCAAAGTCACGCGGGTCAGGGCACTCAAGCCACTCTCAACTCAGCTCTATCATTATCCAAAAGAGAGCAGAGTCCCAAGCAGCTATAGCACGCATACAGTACAATGAAGAAGAAGCAGCCCTTAAAAGAGAAGGGCTCCGAATAGTTGAACAACAGAAGGCGGCTGCCGCCGAAGCATGCCAAAAGGCTGAACGAGAGATCACCCTGGACTTGTTGCGGCAGAAAAGAGAAGCAGCGATTCTTGAAGCTGTAATTAAGGTATTTGACGCAGCCCAGAACCACGGCGATGAGGGGGACCCACTCAGCTTCATGACCCAGCAAGACACGGCCCAGCGAACGCTGAACTACATCATGGCTCACCCTCCAACTCATGCCGGTGCCGAAACGTCACCTCCCCCAGAGCAACCCTCGCACCAGGAGGGAGCACGCCTCCCTTCATAAATAGAGGCCTCAAACAAAGAAATCAGACCTGAAACGCAAAACACCATGAGTACCAAACCCCATGACAGCAATCCACTGGCTCTAAAACATACGGATGCATGGCAGCCAACTCACGAGCCAAGCACACGCCCCAAGCTAAACATTTCCACGCAACCGTGGATCCCAGCGTCCTGTGGGCATTGGGAATGAGAAAAACCTGGGCAGCCAGATTCAGGAAGGGCCCCAGCTGAACACCCCGAGCCTAAACTGGAGACAGTTAACCAACCACAACCCGAGCCAATGCACAACAGGAGTGATGTGCATAGTCAACCACAGGACATCCACCCAGCAAGGCCTGCTACCTTTCAGGATGAGTCTTCAGAAAGAGAAGACTTAGCAAGGTACATGACTGTTGCGTTCGTGCCTGCTTTCGCCCTCGCTCCACCCTCTCTACCTGTGTGGCGACTCCCTCCGTGCCTGATGGATGGCTTGATGCCGCGGCGTCTCCATGCTGCTTCTCCCCGGCGTCCCCGGGCCGGCTCGACGCTGCGGATCCACCATGTTCCTGATGATGTAGGGTGCACGCGTGCTCCGAAGTATGTACCAGCTAAGGCGCGAACCTCAGGGGCATCCCCCTGTATTGACGTCATCTGCTTCCAACATAAAAGGTCTTTACTTTTGCTAACAGATCGAGTTAGCAAGGACTCCGATTGGACTAGCTTCGGCTGTCCAAGACTACTTTGCACCCAATGGATTGCTTGCGGGATT
This sequence comes from Rhinatrema bivittatum, assembly GCF_901001135.1. NCBI lineage: Eukaryota > Metazoa > Chordata > Amphibia > Gymnophiona > Rhinatrematidae > Rhinatrema > Rhinatrema bivittatum. The sequence goes on along the minus strand of NC_042618.1, from coordinate 719,320 downwards.
TCCTTCGGACCCGCTTCACTTGCAACATTGCCTCTCCGGATCTGCCGGGGGTGCCCGTTCCTCGGGGGCCTCATTCTCTTTCTCTATTTCAGATTACAGAAAGGTATCGGTACTCGTTCCTCAACGGCCCATGTTCCTAAACTCTCTGAAGACTCACCATTGCCAGGAAGCGATCACAAGAGATGGACATTGTGAGTTATTATTTCAGACTACAGATAGGAACCGGTACTCGCTCCTCGAGGGCCTATGTTCCTGAACACTCTGAAGATTCTCCTTGTCCAGAAGCTATTGCATGTACAGACATTTGTGAGTTACTATTTCAGAAGGTATATAGGAACCGGTACTAGCTCCTCAAGGGCCTATGTTCCTGAACACTCTGAAGATTCTCCTTGCCCAGAAGCTATCGCAGTTGCAGACCTTTATGAGTTATTATTTCAGACTACAGATAGGAACCGGTACTCGCTCCTCGAGGGCCTATGTTCCTGAATACTCTGAAGATTCTCCTTGTCCAGAAGCTATTGTATGTACAGACAATTGTGAGTTACTATTTCAGAAGGTATATAAGAACCGGCACTCACTTCTCAAGGGCCTATGTTCCTGAACACTCTAAAGATTCTCTATTGACTAGAAGCTATTCCAGATACAGATTATTGTGAGTGATCACCGCTCTCTCAGAGCTTTCCCTGGAACCAGGTACTCGCTCCTCGAGGGCCTAACCCTTTCCAGCTACTGAGCCATCTCAAGACCTTATGTGAGTTATCATCTAGTACTGGCTATGTATATCTGCATACCCTGTCTATTCACTATCTACAGTCTCTTTTGCAGCTCAGCAACCTTGGAATCGCAGTTCCAGTATCTGAGGGACTTCAGCCCTGCCGGGCATACCAGCTCACTACTGCCACCTCTGGTGGTTATACTACCTATCTAATAAAAGAACTATCTGTGTCTGTCTCCATACTCCAGCCTAGCCGGTGGTCCCTCTCGGGACTCCCTCCTGGTGGCACTGTCATCTGCCATCGGCCCAAGGATTCACCTATCTACTTTCTGTCTAGTTGAACACTGGACAGAAAGCTGGTACAGATTGCCAACTCTGTAGTCTACATCATAACATATTGCCATTCCTTAGTAGACCCATAGGAGGCAGTTCAGTACAGATTGCTACTCCTCAAGGGAGGGGATTCTATCAGACTGCTATTCTCATCTGCTGGCTCCTCCCATCTGCATAGCAAATCCCAACAGATTGCTAACCCACTAGCAGAACCCACAACAATGACCTGCCAAGAATTCATAACCGCAGGGCTCTACATGTTCAACAACCGCCCTAAGAGTTACAGGGCATGGAAATTTGATTTCCAAGATGTTGTGAAGGATCTGAGACTGACCCTGAAGGAAGAGATGACTTTGATGATGAGATGTTTGGGACGTGAATCGGCCGAACATGTGACGAGATTAAAAGAAGTCCACCTAGATGATCCTCCTACAGCGCTAAAAGCGGTGTGGGAGAGACTTGAGCGATACTATGGGGACCCAGTCGCCATAGAGAATGCGTGGTTCGAGGAAATGGAAAACTTTCCAGAAATATCCAGAAAGGATAACCGAAAGTTACAAGAATTGGGAGATCTCCTCCAAGAGGTGGAGACAGCAAAGGCTAAACTAATTTATCCGGGTCTCAACCTTTTGGACACGTCATGAGGCACGAACGCCATCATAAAAAAATTGCCAAGTGATATACAGGATAATGTGCATCTCATGGTGCACGGTATAAAGAAGACAGCAAAGAGTACCCACCTTTCCATGTCTTCGCAAAGTTCATACGGGACTTAGCAAGGCACAGGAACGACCCCAGCTTCTCATTCAGCACACATGAGACACACAGAATCAGCCACCGAGTGGGCGAAAGGCCAACCAAGGAGCATGGCGGCAGCAGGAAGCCCATTTCTGTACACAAAACAGAAGTGTCGCCTACGGCATCTACGTCAGATCAACTTCCCAATACGGATAGAGCAGAGAATCCAGACCGGCAGTGCCCCATACACAAAAAACCTCACCCACTCAGAAAGTGTCGAGGATTCAAAGGGAAACCTTTGAAAGAGCGCAAAGAACTGTTGAAAAAGTACAGAATTTGCTACCGGTGCTGTTCTTCATTAACCACATGGCTAAGGACTGTGAAATAGCCATTAAGTGTTCAGAGTGTGGGAGTGACCAACACGATAGTGCCCTGCACCCTGATGGAACAAGATTTCACCCTTCGGGAGCCTTACACCCCAGCCCAGACCATGGCGGGGAGGAGAAGGACGAGCAAATGCCAGAACCTGAAGTGATCCCCAAATACACACAAGTGTATGGGAGAAACAGCGATGGGAAATCCTGCACAAAAATATGCTTGGCCAGAGTGTATCCCGAAGAGTCACCTGAGAAGGCAGTCAAAATGTATGTCATCATAGATGAGCAGAGCAACAGATCCCTGGCAAGGCCGGAATTCTTCGACTTGTTTGACATCCGTCACCACTACTCTCCATACAACCTCAAAACCTGCTCAGGGGTCACCTGTGTGACAGGGAGGAGAGCAGGCAGATATGTGATAGAAGCGATAGACGGCAGCAACAAGTCAAACTTACTCATCAAGTGCAACCAGATGCCTGACAACAGAGATGAGATTCCCACACCAGAAGCCACTCGGTACCATTCTCTTCTAAAGTCCATAATGCACCAGCTCCCACCACTAGACCCGGAAGCAGAAATCCTGCTGCTATTCAGCAGAGATGCACCAGCACTGACCAAGGTCTTGGAGATGTGTGATGGCCCAACAACCGGTCCCTACGCTTACCGACTCGCCTTGGAATGGGTGATAGTCGGCGAAGTCGGCTTGAAGCGAACAAGGGGACCAAGCGTTCAGGCATATGCCACGAATGTCTCAGAGGATGGGAATCCTACCCTATTTGAACCATGTCCTAATCACCTAAGCACCAAGGAGATCCTAAGCTGCAAAGAACCAAATCTCGATTCAGCTACCAGTCGGATCGCCCCCCATTAGATGCAGAGGAACATCTAGGGGACCCAGTGCTTCAAGTCACTAAGGATGATGACAAACCTACCCATTTGGTAGAGAATAATAGTCCATCGCCTGCAATGGCCACGCCCGGGCTCAGAAGGACAGCCCAAGAAGGAGATAAGGTGTATGAAGCAGACGCCAGACACCTCGTGGAAAAGGACTTCTACGTAGATGACGAGCTAAGGTCCTTACCCACTGCAGAGGTAGCAATACTGGCAAGCGCCAGTCTAAGGCTCTGACAGTCCTGAAGTAACGAAGGCAACTCCTTCAGATGATCATGCCAGAGATTCAGAGAACTCGGACCTGAGAGTGGACACACCTCCTCTCCAACAAAGCCTTGGGTTAAATTGGGATCCAAAGAGTGATGTCTTCACGTTCCAAGTCTCGACCCAAGGTGAACCGTACACTCACCAAGGTGTCCCGTCCACAGTCAACAGCCTGCACGATCCACTGGGGTTTGTGACTCCAGCCATGATACAAGGAAGAGCCTTGTTAAGAGAGCTTTCATCAAGTGCCACTGAGTGGGACACCCCACTACCTCTAGCAATGAAACCAGAATGGGAAAAGTGGAAGAGCTCCCTGAAGGTACCTGAACAGTTCTATATACCACGCACCCACGTTCCAGCACCACTCAATATAGCCAGCCGCAAAGAGATCTGCATCTTCTCGGACACATCGGTGAAGGCTGTAGCTGCGGTAGGCTTTTTGAGAGCGACAGATGCAGAAGGAACAGTGCGTGGAGACTTCATCTTCGGCAAAGCCAAGCTAGCACCACAACCTAACCATACCACACCACATCTAGAATTGTGTGGAGCGGCTTTAGCAGTGGAAACAGTGGAGTTAACGACAGCCGAAATAGACATTCAAATTTATGCCATCCATCTTCACATGGACAGCAAAGTAGTACTGAGCTACATTTACAACCAGACAAGAAGGTTCCATGTATATGCTCAACTCTGGGGTTCAGCCACCCAGACCCGCTCCGACTGTGGAACCGACTTCGTAGGAACCTGTAAAGAGTTGAACATTACACCGTCATGCCTTTAACGAAAAAGACTATTCACATTCCTGTGCCACGCGGAAATGCATTGGCGGAGAGCTCCACAAGCGTCAATGGAAACAAGTCCAACAGCTTGCCAACTCCCTTTGGATCCGTCGGAAGAAAGAGTACTTGCCGACTCTCCAGCATTGAAGCAAGAGGCGATCCAAGATCTTCTACCGGCCCATCAATGAGGTGGTACTCCTCATGCCGCATGAAGAAACTTGAACTTCGTGGACCGTTGTCCACACCAAAGAATCTTTCTCTCTTTGTGTTGTCTGTATTTCGTTTCAGCTTGGTGAAACCCTGTGAAGAAGACACTGCCTATCGCCTGGATGACTGGATGACCGAGATGATCGGAACTCCCTCGAATGTCGAAAGATCCAGTTACAATGGACTTTGCATTGTTGCATAATAATATAAGATTTGATATAGTGGTATCTTGCAATACCAGACGGGGAGTGTTCTGTCTCCAGGAGTGGGTACATGCAGTACCTGTATATACATTGTAGTTTAACTATGTCTAATGCAGTCTTTATTTGTAATCCATGATAAAAGCCTATGAGCCTTGCCTTTAAGGGGAGTTTTGCCTTTAAGAGAAACTCCCTCCCCCCTGCTCTCTCAATCTAACTTGAGTCTTCTTAAGTGCCTTATTGGCTCAAGGAACTGCCCTTCATGCTCCCCCCTGCATCACATGGATCCTAGGCTCACTGCCATTGGATCTTGCCCTGAAGACTGTAATCACTCTCCAAGACTGTTAGTCAGTCTCAAGCATGCTGCCTCAAAGCTAGAAGTGCCTGCAGCCTCTGTAATACAATTAGCTTTTATACATTTCTTCTTATCGCTTTAATTCTAAAGACTAATCAGCTTCAGAACCCCTTGCCTTCTCACCCTGAATCCCAAGAAACTCCATCTCCCTTCTCCTGCCTATCTCCAGCTGCAAAGAGCTCTGCTAGAAGCATATGCGTTTGGAATGCGACAATTGTAAGTAATGGAAAATTATCTGTACAATAAATAATTTCAAACTTAAAAGATCTTTGTCCTGAGGACTGATTGGAAGGAAAGTTAGCTGTGTGGAAGAGGGAAACCCGGATGTTTCTTACTGAGCTAGCACAGACACATTCTCGCATGGAAATATTGTGCATGGTAATAATGGCTGTGCAGTTGGGGGAATTTCTGACCTCTCTGGATCTGTCCGAGGTCTATCTTCACATTTCCATCTGGCTAGACCATCAATGCTTTCTGCGGTTCGCAGTTCTGAGATGCCACTTTCAGCTTCGGGCACTGCCCTTTGGTCTGGCTACCGCTCCCAGGATGTTTTTCAATGTAATGGTAGTAGCTGCGGCAGAGTTGAGAAAGAATGGGATCCTAGTAGATCCATATTTGGACAACTGGCTAATTTCAGCCAATTCACTGGAAGAGAGCCACCTGGTGACTCGCAAAGTGATTGCCCTGTTACAGGAGCTTGACTGGGTGGTGAACTTGGCCAAGAACAGTCTGTTCAGTCATTGGAATTCCTCAGGGTCTGGTTTGACATGAAGCAGGGCAAGATTTTTCTGCTGGAATCTTGAATTCAGAAGTTGCTAGCACAGCTCTATCTGTTGATGAACACTCTGCACCCAACTGTAAGGTCCTACCTGTGAATAACCTTTGCTGTAGTTACATGATGTTAGGTTCCATATTAGGAGCTACCACCCAGGAAAAAGATCTAGGCATCATAGTGGATAATACTTTAAAATTGTCGGCTCAGTGTGCTGCAGCAGTCAGTGTGCTGCAGCAGTCAGTGTGCTGCAGGAGTCAAAGATTATAGAGTATAGTATAATAGGGGCTGATGAGTAAAGATGGCCGGCGCCATCTTTAAAGATGGCGCCGGCCATCCAGTGCTCCTACCATGTGACAGGGGCCAGCACGGATACCCTGTCACATAGAAGGACTGGGGGGCATTCTATGAAGTAGCAAGTAGCACATTTAAAACATAAAGATGGCCGGCCATCTTTAAAGATGGTGCCGGCCATCTTTACTCATCAGCCCCTATTATAGAATATAGTATAATAGGGGCTGATGAGTAAAGATGGCCGGCGCCATCTTTATGTCTTAAATGTGCTACTTGCTAACTTCATAGAATGCCCCCTAGTCCTTCTATTATTCGAAAGTGTAAATAACCGAGTCACATCTACTCGTTCAAGACCTCTCATGATCTTAAAGACCTCTATCATATCCCCCCTCAGTCATCTCTTCTCCAAGCTGTACAGCCCTAACCTCTTCAGTAGGGATGTGAATCGTTTTTGAACGATTAAAATTATCGTCAGATAATTTTAAAATCGTCCTAAATCGTCAGAGTGCATGATAGAATACAAATGCCCCGGATTTATCTTTAAAGATGGTCGGCCATCTTTACTCATCAGCCCCTATTATACAATACTCTATAATAGGGGCTGATGAGTAAAGATGGCCGGCGCCATCTTTAAAGATGGTGCCGGCCATCCAGTGCTCCTACCATGTGACAGGGGCCGGCCAATGGCACGGATACCCTGTTACATGGTAAGGGCAAAGGGGCATCGGCGCCATTTTTTTTTAGCGCAGCTGATGCCTGGGAATGGGAAATCGCTCCCCGAGGCCCCCCTGGACCACCAGGTAATTTTAAAAGGTTTTGGGGGGGGTCGGGAGGGTGGGGGAGGCTAAGGAGGTCGATTTAAAGGGTCGGGTGGGGGTTTTTTTTATTGGGCCATCGGCGCCAGTTTAATTTGTGGCAGCCAAAATGGCGCCGATGGCCCGAGAGCAGGAGATCGCGCTGGGACCCCCCCATTAGACCACCAGGTAATTTAACATTTTGGGGGGGTTCGGGAGGGTGGGGGAGGGTAAGGAATTGGTTTTAAAGGGTCGGGGTGGGTTTAGGGGTTGTTTTGGTGTGCCGGTTTTCCCGCCCTCCCCCAAATAATTCCCGTTCCCTATTTAACGATTTATGACGATAAATCCGGGGCATTTGTATTCTATCGTGCACTCTGACGATTTAGGACGATTTTAAAATTATAATTTTAATCGTTCAAAAACGATTCACATCCCTACTGAAGAGGTTAGGGCTGTACAGCTTGGAGAAGAGATGGCTGACGGAGGATATGATAGAGGTCTTTAAGATCATGAGAGGTCTTGAACGAGTAGATGTGACTCGGTTATTTACACTTTCGAATAATAGAAGGACTAGGGGGCATTCTATGAAGTTAGCAAGTAGCACATTTAAGACTAATCGGAGAAAATTTTTTTTCACTCAACGCACAATAAAGCTCTGGAATTTGTTGCCAGAGGATGTGGTTAGTGCAGTTAGTGTAGCTGGGTTCAAAAAAGGTTTGGATAAGTTCTTGGAGGAGAAGTCCATTAATGGCTATTAATCAGTTATACTTAGGAAATAGCCACTGCTATTAATTTCATCAGTAGCATGGGTTCTTCTTAGTGTTTGGGTAATTGCCAGGTTCTTGTGGCCTGGTTTTGGGAAACAGGATGCTGGGCTTGATGGACCCTTGGTCTGACCCAGCACGGCAATTTCTTATGTTCTTAATACTTGGATTAATGGCGGCGACCCTGGAAGTGATACCATGGGTGAGAGTGCATATGTGTCCTCTTCAGCGCTCCCTGCTTTCTTGATGGAAACCGCAGTCTCAGGACTATTCGATTCGGCTCCACCTGCCAATGGAGTTCTCCTCCCAACTGCAGTGGTGGCTGCAGGCAGACCATCTAAGGAAGGGAGTTTCTCTAACACCACCGGACTGGCTAATACTGACAACAGATGCGAGCCTTTTTAGTTGGGGAGCTCACTGTCAGGAACTAACAGCGCAAGAGCGCTGGAATGCAGAAGAGTCTCCCTGGAATATCTATCGGCAGGAAGCCAGGGCAGTTCAGTTGGCATGTTTGCAGTTTGGCGATAGGCTGCAGGGTCGATTGGTCCTGATAATGTCAGACAATGCAACGACTGTGGCGTACATCAATTGGCAGGGAGGTACCAAGAGCCAACAAGTGTTGCAGGAAATAGATTCCCTGATGGAATGGGCAGAAGTGCATCTCCAGATGATCTCTGCCTCACACATAGCAGGAAAAGACAATGTAAGAGCAGACTTTCTCAGCAGGGAGAATCTGGCCCCATGAGAGCGGGCATTGTCAGACAGGGCATTTCAGCTGATCTGGATCACTGGGGTCTTGTTACGATTTTGTGAATCCTTGATGGTTAACAGTCTTACCTTAGGCCAAGAGGAAGGATACAAGACAGTAGGTAAGATAGTGTCCACCCAGTCCACCCAGCCAGCTAAAGCACACCAGGAAGGTCCAAGTCCAGTCCTGGGTAGGCTGGTAACTGGCCAGAGTAGTCCAGGTCCAGTCCAGGTCAAGGCAGATAGCAAGGCAAGGTAATCCAAGTCCGGTCTGGGTCGAGGCAGGTAGCAAGGCAAGAGTAATCCAAGTCCGGTCCGGGTTGAGGCAGGTAGCAAGGCAAGAGTAATCCAAGTCCGGTCTGGGTTGAGGCAGTTAGCAAGGCAAGAGTAATCCAAGTCCGTTCCGGGTCGAGGCAGGTAGCAAGGCAAAACAATAAATGAAGAGGCAAACCAAGTCCAGCAGGAAGACAACAGAATCTGAGCAGAACACCAGCACAAGATAGCATGTAGCTGAGGCGAAGCTATGCTGGAGTCGAGGCTTTAAATAATGAAGCTCTCCCGCGCAATTTGCCGGACATCTGGGAGTGACGCGCTTAAAGGGGGCGGGCCTCAGCCCGAAGCGCGTAGTGTGATGCCGCTGCCTGCCGGTGGCGCCGCACGATGGAAACGCCGAGAGCCCGGGACCCTGCCAAACATGAGTGGTAACAGTACCTCTCCCGCAAGGCTCTCTCTGGTTCCCCGGACCAGGTTTGTGAGGAAATCGTTGAAGTAAACGAGATGCCTGGATATTCTCACGTGGCTCCCAAGAATTCTCCTCAGGACCAAAATTTTTCCATGATATTAAATATTGTATTCTTCCTCTGATTTTCCTGGAGTCCAATATTTTTTTAATCTCATATTGTGTGTCGTCTTGTATCAGAGGGGGAAGTCATTTTCTTGATTCTCTTGGAGGGCCAGGACAATATTACTGGTTTAAGTAAAGAGATGTGAAACACGTTGTGGATACGAAGAGTGGGAGACAACTGGAGTTTAAAGGCGACTTCATTAATCTGTTTAATAACAGGAAATGGTCCTACATACTTAGGTGCAAATTTTAGAGATGGGGTACGTAACTTGAGGTTCTTAGTGCTTAACCACACCAAATCTCCTGGCTAAAGGGGAGGTTCTTTTCTCCTTTTATCAGCCTCTTTCTTGGTTTTACTGGAGGCTTGTAGCAACAATTTTTGAGTCTCCCCCCAGAGTTTGGTCATAGATTGCACCGTGTTCTCCACGGCCGGACAGGATGAGGGTGTAGCAATGGGGAGAGGAATCCGTGGATGTCTCCCAAAGACTAAAAAGAAAGGTGATGTTCCACTTGCTTGGGTATTTATTTATTTATTTATTTATTTGAAGTCTTTTATATACCGAAGTATAGCTTGCTGCCTTCACTCCGGTTTACAGGTAAAACAACATGTTACAGCTTAAAACAGTTAACATAAATAACATCGTATAACTTTTTGAATAACAATACAATATAAACTATGACCTTTAAAGAACGAGATAGTATGAGGTGTTAAACATACATTTGCGGTGAAGTAACTACGTGTCTGTAATGGAACGTTGAGGGAGGATGGTACATCTGCAATGGTTGTGGTATGATATCGCTGTCTATCGGTTTTGAGACCGTCTTTGAGTGTTATCATGGTGTGGTGCTAAAGGTTAGATTATAATGTTTTAAGTGGTAATAAATTATAACTGTCATCCGTCAAGTAATTGTCTGATTGTCTGTGTTTGGTCTAGTGCATGTGATTAACCAATTCCGTCTTTGTAGGCTTGCCTGAATAGCCATGTCTTGAGGTCTTTTTTGAATGTTTTGTTGTTGAGCTGGGTACTTAGGTATTCAGGTAGTGAGTTCCATTGTGTGGGTCCAATTATTGAGATGGCTCTTTTTCATGTGTTAGTTAGTTTGACATTCGATATTGATGGTACAATTAGAAGCAGTTTGTTGGCAGTTCTTGTCGTGCATTGGAGTCTGTGTTTCTGTATTATGTTTTTTAAGGCTGTGTTATCAGTGTTGTATATAGTGTCATGTAGAATGGTTAAGGTTTTATATTCTATTCTTTTTTCAACCGGGAGCCAGTGTAGACTTTTTAGTATCTGGGTGATGTGGTCGGACCTCCTGTGGCCGGGGAGCAAAATGATTGTTATGTGATAACTCAGCCCAAGGTTAAAGGGATGCCCGGTCATCGTGTCTTTGATTCGCATTGCATCATAAGAAGGTCTTAAGAGACTGGTTGGTGCGTTCAGTTAATCCATTGGGCTGAGGATAATAGGCTGATGAAAATTCTAACTTAATCTGAAATTTCTTGCACAAACTTCTCCAAAATTTTGCGGTAAATTGCACCCCTCTGTCTGACACAATACTTGAAGGTAAACCATGAATACGGAAAATATGTCGTACGAAGAGTTGGGCCAGTTCTGAGGCAGAGGGTAGTCCAGGAAGTTGGATAAGATGGGCCATTCTAGAAAATCGATCAATAACCACCCAAATTACCGTATTCCCCTCAAACGGAGGAAGGTCGGTTATAAAGTCCGTGGTGATCTGTGACCAGGGTTTCTTTGGACTTGTCCAGCCAGCTATTCTTTGGAATTGTCCAGCCAGCTATTCTTTGCAATAGTCCAGCCAGGCGTTGTCGTGAAATCTTTTGGGCAGCGCATGTAGAACAGGATTCCACATAACTCTTCACATCAGATCTCCATCGTGGCCACCAATAAGAACGGGAGACAAGGTTTCCAGTTCTGCTAATGCCAGGATGTCCCACGTACTAGGAGTCGTGAGCCCATTGAAGAACTTTATGTCTAAGCCACTTAGGTACTACTGTTTTCCCCACTGGAACCGTAAAGGTGGCTGCCACCATTATCTTAGCTGGATCAATTATATGGCGACATGGTTCCAAAGTATCCTCCGGAATGAAACTTCGAGACAATGCATCTGCTCTTACATTCTTCTTTGCGGCCCGAAAATGTATCTTGAAGTCAAATCGACTGAAACACAACGCCCAACGAGCTTGTCTAGGATTTAAACATTGAGCCTGTGATAGGCGAGATTCTTGTGATCCTTGTAGATATTGACAGTATATTTGGCCCCCTCTAGAAGATTTTTACATTTTACATTTATTAAAATTTATTAATCGCCTAACACTTAAAAAGGCCTAGGCGATATACAAAAGTACATACATATTACAACATAAAACCATACATTGCAGACAAGTGTTAGTTTCACAGAAACCAAAACAACAGTACTAGATATTATTAGTACATATAATGTTGTAAACATCTCTATAGTTCTATAACTAAAATCTCAAGCATAACATATCATTTTTATTACAAAAGGCAGAATAGTGATGTCCATCCCACTTATTTACCATTAAATGCAAAGTGAAGCAGATGTTCCTTCAAAGCTGTTTTAAACTTTCTAATTTCATCGAGAGATCTAAGATCAAAAGGAAGGAGATTCCATACAGTAGGTGCCACTATAGAAAAAGAGGTCTCCCTAGTAGAAAGTAACCGAGCCTGGCGAACTGGGGGAATCTCTAACATATTAAGTTGAGACGATCTTAAGGTTCGGACCGGATTGTACGTCCGTAATAAGGCATTAAACCAAAACATAATCTCAGGCAGATGTAATTTATAAACTAACATCCCTATTTTAAACACAGTGCGTTCCTTCACTGATAACCAGTTAAGTCTATAGAGAATTGGTGAAATGTGTTCATAACGTGGAACGTTAGAAACCAACCTCGCAGCAGAATTCAATAAGAGTTGTACTGATTGAATTATGTATTTCGGCAGACCAATGTATAACCCATTACAATAGTCAATGTGGGGGAAAATAATGGCACGAACAACCATAAGGAAATCCTTGTCATATAGCAGATGCCGTAATCCACATAATAGGCGAAGTTTATAAAAACCTGATCTGATCAACGATTTTATTTGGGGTTTGAATGATAAAGTAGAATCGATCATGATACCCAAGCTCTTGACAGGCTTAGTCAAGAGAAAAGAAGAATCACCTATTGAAACTATATCCGATAAAGGTATTATCTGAGGTCGGTGAATTAATAGCATAGTGGTCTTAGCAGTATTTAACAATAACTTGTTTTGTTTCAGCCATGTCTTAATGGCATCTAAACAGACAGATAATGAATTTACTGTATCCTGCCATGAATTCTGGACTTTGATATAAAACTGAATATCGTCTGCGTATATCTTAAAACCATCCACAATAGTAGCTAACAATTTGGTGATAGGTGCAAGGTAAATATTAAACAACATTGCCGACAGGGCTGAACCTTGTGGTACCCCTGCTTTTATCTGCTGAGAGTCAGATAGGAAATTGTTGAAACAGAAGACTTGTGTCCGCTCAAATAGATAGCTTTCAAACCATTTGAGCACAGTTCCTGAAATACCGCATTCCCGGAGACGAAAAAGTAAAATTTTATGGTCGATGGAATCAAAAGCTGAGGTGATGTCGAGTGAAAGTAATATAAACTGATGTCCATTATCAAGACCTCGTTTGAGAGAGTCAACCAGAGAAATCAATAATAATTCAGTACTAAGACCGCGACGGAAGCCAAATTGATGAGAGCTCAAGATTCCGTTCTTCTCTAAAAAGTCTGTTAATTGTTTAAGAACTACTCCTTCTATTACTTTAGCAACCAAGGGAAGTGACGAGATAGGCCTATAATTTAAAGGGTTGCTAGCATCTAACGTGGCTTTTTTGAGCAGAGGTTTAACCAGTGCTGATTTAAGAACACTAGGCATAACTCCACGTCTTAATGAAACATTCACAGTATCAACAATCGATGTTCTCATGAGCTCAAAGATACCCTTAAAAGAAATAGTAGAGACATTCAAGATGGGACACACAGTGTTATTCATGTTTCCAATGACATTTGATATCTCTGTAGAGGCTACTGAATCAAAATCAGACCATAATTGTACACTACCTTCTACGGGAACAGGAGACCACTGATCTTCGTTCCTGAATGACAATAACAACGTTTCTAGTTTTGTTGCAAAATAATTGGCAAATGTGTCTGCTGTCAACATTGAAGCATCTGTAGTCTTTTCTGACTTTTGTTTTTCAGTAAATTTGTGCACCAATGAAAATAAGACTTTGGAATTATGACCAAGATGTCTCCATTCCTCCAGTGCTGCTTTGATTGTCAATAATTCCCTTTCTCCTATGGCATAATTCCTATGGCATAATTCCTATGGCATAATTCCTCTCCGCTGGAGAAAATCTTTTGGAAAAATAGGCACAGGTAAGTAATGTCCCAGAGTCAGAGGGTTGTAACAGAATGGCTCCAACACCTACGGCTGAAGCGTCAACCTCCACAATGAAAGGCTTTGCTGGATCAGGTCGTATATATATAAACCATGTATATAAATTTTAAGAGAATGTTTACAAATTTATCATGAGGACTTCTCCTTGCCACCTTTGCATACTCCAATGTATATCTTAATCTTTCGTCCCCCTTCTTATTTCCTCCTCCAAGTTACACATCCTTGTTATAATGTAACTTTACTCTCCTTCAAATTGTCTTTACTGTTTGGTTGGTTATAGTTCCTACTTGTTCGATGTAAACCGAGCTGATTTGATTTGTATCAAGAAATTCGGTATATAAAAGCCTTTAATAAATAAATAAATAAAATGAGGCATGGATTGTTAGTAAATTCTTGTTTTAGCTGTTGAAAAGCCTGGATGGCTTCCATGGGCCAGTTGTGAATTGGGGCTTTTTTTTTTTTTGTTAAGGCAGTAAGGGGGGCTACCAAAGTGGAGTAATCGGAAATGAATTGTCGATAATAGAAAACCCCAAAAACCTTTGCAAGGCCTTCAGCCCAGTGGGTTGAGACCAATCCAAAATGGCCTTAAGTTCCTCCAGATCCATGCGTAGGCCTTCTTTCGAAACAATATACCCCAGAAATGGTAGCTCCTCCTGATGAAAAAGACATTTGTCCAATTTAACAAATAATTTGTTGTCTCGGAGGCATTGTAAAACTTGCTTGACATGACGTTGGTGTTGTTGATCTTTAGAGAAAATTAGGATGTCGTCCAGAGAAACAATGACATGGGAATGTAGCAAATCTCAAAAAATGTCATTAATCATATTCTGGAAAACTGCCGGAGCATTACATAGTCCAAATGGCTTGACCCGATACTCGTAGTGTCCATCATGTGTGTTAAAGGCAGTTTTCCATTCATCCTGTTTCCGAATTCGGACTAAGTTCTAGGCTCCCCGCAAATCGAACTTAGTAAAAATTTTGGCTCTTTTTAGACGATCAAAAAGTTCTGATATTAAAGGAATCGGACACCGGTTTTTCTTAGTTATGGCATTTAGTCCTCTATAGTCGATACACAGCCGTAATGAGCCATCTTTCTTTTTGACAAAACAAATCCTGCTCCCACCGGAGAAGAAGAAAATTTAATGAATCCTCTTGCAAGATTTTCTTGGACGTACTGTGTCATGGCTCTCGATTCTGGTTCTGATAAGATGTAAATTATCGTCAAACAGTTACGTTACATAAGAACATAAGAACATAAGAAAATGCCATACTGGGTCAGACCAAGGGTCCATCAAGCCCAGCATCCTGTTTCCAACAGTGGCCAATCCAGGCCATAAGAACCTGGCAAGTACCCAAAAACTAAGTCTATTCCATGTAACCATTGCTAATGGCAGTGGCTATTCTCTAAGTGAACTTAATAGCAGGTAATGGACTTTTCCTCCAAGAACTTATCCAATCCTTTTTTAAACACAGCTATATTAACTGCACTAACCACAGTGGGAGTTCCATTTAGCCAGTTGCAAGTTACCCCAGTCTAAGTGAGGTTGATATTGTCTTAACCAGGGTAAACCTAAAATAATCTGGTTGACAGAAGAAGGAAGAACGAATAATTGGGTGGTTTCGTGATGAAGTACTCCCGTAGTCATCTTGATGGGTTGAGTTATGGAGATAATCCTCTCTCCAATGGGTTGTTCAGAAACAGACGAGACTACCAAAGGGGTTTTGAGACTCGATGGGAACATGGAATCGATTGACCAATTGCTCCACGATGAAGTTGCCTGCGGCTCTGGAGTCCACAAAGGCCTGACATTGAAGTGTCTCTTGTCCAAGCTTTAAGGATACGGGAATCAGAATCTGTGGAGAGGGATCCAAGGAGGCCTCTCCCACCAAGCCTAGGCCAGAGAATTTCCAGATTTATTAGGACATTTGTTAGCGAAGTGTCCTGGATCCGCACAATACAAACAAGGATTGTTCAGTCTACGCCATTGCTGTTCCTGAGGAGTTATGTGACATCGGTCGATTTGCATAGGTTCCTCGGAAGCTGCTGGAGTCTCCAGAATCCGAGGGGTCATAAGAAGTTACTGAAAGGTTGGTGCCAACCGAACGGGTCGTCGCAGTATGCCCCTCTCTTGAGATCTAATCGAATGGCCAGACAGAATAAATGTGATCTTGTTTCTATCCGTAGTGAATACCGCCGGCTGGAGAGAGAAGTGCATACGGCACTGGTTGATAAACCCTCGACATAGTTGCGGGTTCCTGTTGAATCGTGGCAGTGGAGTTAGACATACTATAGGAGGAGGTGTAGGAGCAGCCGGGTTCGAGACTGACAGCCCATCCATTCTTGCCACCAGTCTCTCCAATACTCCTGTGACTTGATTAAGTTCCCCCTGCTGCTGCTGGATGCGGGAAGCTAGCCCGGGAATGGCCTGTAGTGCTGTTAAATCCACGGGATCCATGGTCTCAGCTAACTGTTATGATTTTGTGAATCCTTGATGGTTAACAGTCTTACCTTAGGCCAAGAGGAAGGATACAAGGCGGTAGGTAAGATGGTGTCCACCTAGCCAGCTAAAGCACACCAGGAAGGTCCAAGTCCTGTCCTGGGTAGGCTAATAACCGGCCAGAGTAGTCCAGGTCCGGTCCAGGTCAAGGCAGATAGCAAGGCGAGGTAATCCAAGTCCAGTCCGGGTCGAGGCAGATAGCAAGGCAAGAGTAATCCAAGTCCGGTCCGGGTCGAGGCAGGTAGCAAGGCAAGACAATAAACGGAGAGGCAAACCAAGTCAGGCAGGAAGACAACAGAATCCGAGCAGAGCACCAGCACAAGATAGCCTGTAGCTGAGGCGAAGCTATGCTGGAGTTGAGGCTTTAAGTAATGAAGTTCTCCCGCGCAATTTGCCGAACTTCCGGGAGTGACGCGCTTAAAGGGGGTGGGGCCTCAGCCCGAAGCGCGTAGTGTGATGCTGCTGCCTGCCGGTAGCGCCGTGCACTGGAAATGCCGAGATCCCAGGACCCTGCCGATCATGAGTGGTAATAGGTCTCTTGTTCCTAGACCTGCTGGTGATGTCGCACAATACAAAAGTTAACGATTCTTCAGCCACAGAGGGATCTGAAGTCATTAGAGATCAATGCCCTAGTGCAGGAGTGGTTGGAAGATAAGTTGCTGTATACCTTTCCTCCATAGTCCATGTTGGGCAGATTGGTTCAAAGGATCAGCACCACAAAGGAATGGTGCTCTTGGTCACTCCAGACTGGCTCAGGAGACTGTGGTATGTGGATCTGCGGAGGCTTCTGGTAGCTCCCCTCTTCATCATCCAGTGCACAGGGACTTGCTACTAGAGATGAGCTTCGTTTTTCTGGCTCGGGTCGGGTTTCGGTTCGGGCGCTTCGTGGGAAAACTTGTTTCCCACGTATCGTTTTTTGCCAAAAACGATACTGGAACCCGAACCCGAAACCGGAAAAACGAATTAAAAAAAAAAAAAAAACGAATCGGGAAAAAAAATGCGAATTGGGAAAAAAACCCCCTCCCCAAACCCTTAAATTTTACTTTCTTACACCCCCCACCATCCCGATCCCTCCCCAAGACTTACTAAAAGTCCCTGGTGGTCCAGCGGCGTCCCACGAGCGATCTCTCCCTCCATGCCGTCGGGCTGTCGGGCCTGCTATGATTCAAAATGGCGCCGATAGCCTTGCCCTTACGATGGTCAGCCCCTGTCACATGGTAGGAGCACAAGATGGCACCGGCCGTCCATTGCTCCTACCATGTGACAGGGGCTGACCAATGGCACCGGTAGCCCCTGTGACATCATAAGGGCAAGGCTATCGACACCATTTTGAGTCATAGCTGGCCCGACAGCATGGAGGGAGAGATCGTTCGCGGGACCCCGCTGGACCACCAGGGACTTTTAGTAGGTCTTGGGGAGGGATCGGGATGGTGGGGGGGGAGGTTTAAGAAAGTAAAATTTAAGGGTTGGGGTGGGTTTTTTTTTAATAAATGTGCCCCTCCCCCCGCACTGACCCGAAAAACAAATTTTCCCCGAAAATTTCCCTGAAAAACGGGGAAAATCCGTTTCGTGGTTCAGGTCTCCCCGTTGAAATTGCCTAATTCGTAATAAATGAATGCACATCGCTACTTGCTACAGCAGGGACCTGTTCTTCACGAAGATACAACTCGATTTTGCTTTACGGTATGGCCCTTGAGAGGACTCGCTTGCTGAAACATGGATACTCTACGGCAGTTATTTCTACCTTGTTAAGAGCTAGAAAGGTCTCCACTTCCTTGGCCTATGTGCGGTTTTGGTGAGTGTTTGAGGCCTGGTGTGAGGATCGAGGTACTCTTCCTTCTTTAGTCAAGATGCTGCTCATTTTGGAATTTCATCAGGATGGCTTGAATAAAGGCTTGGCTCTCAGTTCCTTAAAGGTACAAGTAGTGGCTCTTGCCTGTTTCAGGGGTCAGGTGAATGGTGGTTCCCTGTTGGCTCATCCTGATGTGAGCCGTTTCCTGAAAGGAGTGAAACATCTTTGTCCTCCTTTGCGGTTTCCGGTGCTTCTGAAGAATCTTAATTTGGTATTGGATTTCTTGGTAGGCCCTACGTTTAGATCACTGCATACTCTGTTCTTGAAAACGATGCTGCTTCTTTTGGCAATTTGTTCTCTGCATAGGGTTTCCAAACTGCAGGCCTTGTCTTGTCAGGAGCCATTTCTGCAGGTGACTCCAGGGGCAGTATGGCTGCATTCTATTCCTTCCTTTTTACCAAAAGTAGTCACCGAGTTTCACTTGAATCAGTCCATCTCCCTGCCCCTCTGGACAGAGAGAGAGATGAAGAAGAGTATCGTATGTTGCGAACCTTGGATGTCAAAAAAGCTTATTGTCAGGTATCTGGAGGTTACTGAGCCTATGTGGAAGTCGGGTTGCCTGTTTGTCCTTCACAGCTATACTAGACAGGGAGAGTCGGCCTTGCGGGCTACAATAGCTCACTGGATTAATGAGGTAGTCACGGCTGCATACATGGATCCTAGGTAGCCATTACCTAGTCAGGTTAGGGCTCATTCCACTTGGGCTCAGGCAGTGTCATGGGAGGGGATGAAATTGTTGTCTCCCGTTGACATTTGCTGAGTCCTTACACACCTTTCCAGGTATTATCATCTGGATGTGCAAGC
Organism: Rhinatrema bivittatum; assembly: GCF_901001135.1. Classification (NCBI taxonomy): domain Eukaryota; kingdom Metazoa; phylum Chordata; class Amphibia; order Gymnophiona; family Rhinatrematidae; genus Rhinatrema; species Rhinatrema bivittatum. The sequence continues at coordinate 700,605 of NC_042618.1, read as the reverse complement.
CTGGGAGGATGCAGCCTTTGCACGTGTGGTTTTGACAGGACCGAGGAATAGCTTGGGGTCATCCCACTAATTCTGAATTCATCTGACTGGATGCTAAGAAGGAGAAATTACTACCTACCTGATAATTTCCTTTTCTTTAGGACAATCAGATGAATCTAGCTGCCCTCCCTTGGCTGCTGAATGATTGTAGTGTGGTCCTCCTGTGTGACTACGTATTACAGGGATTACTGGTAAGTGTTAGTCCAGCACTAGACTAATGTTATTACATTCTTGTCTGAGCTCAGTGTTACCTGTTGGCTGAGTATTGAAATGGTTATCTGTTTTTAATCACGTTTTGTTTTTGATAGTCTATCCACAGTTGCTTCTGAAGAGAATACTGGCAGCCTGATGTCACTGCAGGGGATATATATTGTGACATCAGTTCGCTCCGTCTCCATTTGCTGGTAGAGGTGCATAACCCACTTGTTCTGGATTCAACTGACTGTCCTATTGAAAAGGAAATTATCAGGTAAGTAATAAATTCTCATTAATGAAGTAGAAGTAAGGAATAGCCACTACAACTTATCACTGGACATTAGCAGCATGGGATCTGTCTACTGTTTGAGTTCCTGCCAGGTACTTGTGACCTGGATTGGCCACTGTTGGAAATAGAATACTGGACTTGATGGACCCTCATTCTGACTCAGTATGGCAAGCTTTATGTTCTAAGGTATGAACACAGCACAAACAGCTGAAGAGAGTTCTTCAGAGCCCCATTTAGGTGTCACACTGTTAAGTATGAATATGCTACAAACAGCTGAAGATCAGATTTTCATAGCCCCATGCAGGTATCACACTGATCTCTGAGGGAGTGGTAGGGACTGTAGAGCTGAGGAGCTGGTGTGGATGGGCAGAGTAGATAAGTACATAAATTGCCATACTGGGTCAGACTGAGGGTCCATCAAGCCCAGCATCCTGTTTCCAACAGTGGCCAATCCAGGCCATAAGAACCTGGCAAGTTCCCAAAAACTAAGTCTATTCCATGTAACCATTGCTAATGGCAGTGGCTATTCTCTAAGTGAACTTAATAGCAGGTAATGGACTTCTCCTCCAAGAACTTATCCAATCCTTTTTTAAACACAGCTATACTAACTGCACTAACCACATCCTCTGGCAACAAATTCCAGAGTTTAATTGTGCGTTGAGTAAAAAAGAACTTTCTCCGATTAGTTTTAAATGTGCCCCATGCTAACTTCATGGAGTGCCCCCTAGTCTTTCTACTATCCGAAAGAGTAAATAACCGATTCACATCTACCCGTTCTAGACCTCTCATGATCTTAAAGACCTCTATCATATCCCCCCTCAGTCGTCTCTTCTCCAAGCTGAAAAGTCCTAACCTCTTTAGTCTTTCCTCATAGGGGAGTTGTTCCATTCCCCTTATCATTTTGGTCGCCCTTCTCTATACCTTCTCCATCGCAATTATATCTTTTTTGAGATGCGGCGACCAGAATTGTACACAGTACTCAAAGGGACCGATGCAATACTGTTTAACCCGTGGTTGGACGTAGGTTTTGGATGCACGTCCACAATCTCTTATACTATAAGGGGATTTAAAAAGTGCAAAAGCTTGCTGGGCAGACTGGATGGGTCGTTTGGTCTTCTTCTGCCGTCATTTCTATGTTTCTATGTTTCTATATATGATTAGCGCATTCAAAACGTGCGTCCAACCCTCCACAAAACTAATAGTGCTCATCACATGCAAATGCATTTAATGATGCTATTAGCTATTCTCTCCAGATCAAAAAAAAATGTGCTCCCGACCCGCCCATTTTTATATTCAGAAATTAACGCCTGCCCAGAGCAAGTGTTAATTTCTGAGCAGCCCATAAAAATATACAGAAAAGCAGAAAATACTGCTTCTCTGCACTTCCTCTGACTTAATATAGTGGCGATGTTAAGTCAGAGGAACCAAAAGGTTTAAAAAAAAAAATGTTTTTTAAGTGTGCCGGTGCTCAGGTTAGGAAAAGGAACACTCAATCAACGGGCATCCGTTTTCCTAACCTGCTGACAGCCACCTCTCCTGGGCGTACATTTTTCCCTAGCGCCTCCTTGGCAGTGCAACCCCTCATTTAAATATTTGATCACGCACCTGGGAGAGGTGGCTGGGCGCGTGTTAGGAAAGCGGGCACTCAATAATGAGCGTCTTTTCCACACAGATTTATTGGATCGACCCCAAAGTGTGGTCTCACCATGGAGCGATACAGAGGCATGATGACATTTTCTGTTTTATTAACCATTCCCTTCTTAATAATTACTGAGCCGACGATTTTAAAGTATTATCCACTATGACACATAGATCGTTTTTCCTGGGTGGTAGCTCCTAATATGGAACCTAACATCGTGTAACTACAGCAAGGGTTATTTTTCCCTATATGCAACACCTTGCACTTGTCCACATTAAATTTCATCTGCCATTTGGATGCCCAATCTTCCAGTCTTGCAAGGTCCTCCTGTAATGTATCACAGTCTGCTTGAGATTTAACTACTCTGAATAATTTTGTATCATCTGCAAATTTGATAACCTCACTCATCGTATTCCTTTCCAGATCATTTATATAGATATATATATATATATATATATATATATATATATATATATATATATATATATATATATATATTGAAAAGCACCGGTCCAAGTACAGATCCCTGAGGCACTCCACTGTTTACCCTTTTCCACTGAGAAAATTGACCATTTAATCCTACTCTCTGTTTCCTGTCTTTTAACCAGTTTGTAATCCACGAAAGGACATCGCCTCCTATCCCATGACTTTTAACGTTTTCTTAGAAGTCTGTCATGAAGGTGGTGTTTGGTCTTTTTCTGCCATCACCTTTCTATGTAACAGAATACCCACAGAAGGAGATTTAAAAAAAATTAAAAAGTGCATATCATTTGTTTTAAAAAGGAATAAATATATAAGAAATAAATACAGTAGGATAAAAATAAAGAGGAAACAGTAGAGCCAGGAAGCAGGTTGCTATGTTGACCCCTTCAGTTAATACTACTGCTTTAAAATTAGCTCCATGGTTTAGTCTAATGTAACCCTTACAGCTAGAGTGCGGTACAGCTGTTTGTGATGTCATTAGCAGGGCCATTAGGAAATTGATCTGTTCAGCTTCAGGGAGAACAGACAGAGCGGAGCCTGCTCACATAGATACCCCTTCCTAAATGAAAATAAACCAGCCAATTCCAGGAAAAAGAGGGCAAAAAAGGGGGAAAGATCAGAAAATTGTGGGATGAACAACTTTATAGCACCTGCACTTTTCCAGGGGCCCGAGTCACTTCACAAAACAAGTTTATTTTGTTGCAGTTGGCTAGCACCCAGCTAGAAGTGAAAATAAACTGGTCTTTGTAGAATCTAATCTTTGCGACTGCGTTTTACCGTAATCACAGGTGTACTACAGAAACTTTTTCAGTTTTATGAAAGGAAGGCAATTACTAAGTGCGCTGAGTGAAAAGACTATTGGAAAAGATGAGCCCACTTCTGTGTGGTAACATAACACCCTAACATAGGAATGATGGCAGAAAAAGACCATATGGTCCATCCAGTCTGCCTAGAAATCTTCTGATGGTAGTAACTACTACTCCGTGCTTTCCTTTGGACTTGCCTGTAGAAGTAGTCCTGAGCTTTTTCCCTAATGTCTACATATTAGTACCCTAGACCATAAACGTAAAAGGGCCCAGCTTTGGTTGTCATCTGAATCCAATTCCTTTTCTCTCCCCTGTCCCCCTCCCCCTGCTATCAGGCTGATTCAGTACGCTGTGCCCAGGTTGAGCGCACCGTTAGCCCCCGTCTAGATGCGCGTTTTCCACGTGCTAATATTACCCCTTATACAGTAAGGGGTAATAGCACAAGGAAAACGCATGTCCAACCCCCCAAAAACTAATAGTGCCCGCAACATGCAAATGCATGTTGATGAGCCTATTAGTTAGTCCCGTGTGATACAGAAAGTAAAATGTGCAGCCAAGCCACACATTTTACTTTCAGAAATTAATGCTTGCCCAAAGGTAGGAGTTAATTTCGACCGGCACCAGGAAAGTGTACAGAAAAGCAGAAAAAAAACTGCTTTTCTGTACACCCTCCGACTTAATATCATAGCGATATTAAGTCGGAGGCCCCAAAAAAAATAAAAAATCGTAAAAAAAAAAAAAAAAGTCAGCCCGCGGCTTGTGGATTGGAAGACAGATGCTCAGTTTTGCGGGCGTCCATTTTCCAAACCCATGGCTGTCAGCGGGCTCGACAACCAATGCCGGTAAAATTAAGCATCGGCTGTCAAACTAACTGACAGCCGCCGCTTCTGTCAATATGGAGGCGCTAGTGTCCCCTATGAGGAAAGACTAAAGAGGTTAGGACTTTTCAGCTTGGAGAAGAGACGGCTGAGGGGGGATATGATAGAGGTGTTTAAAATCATGAGAGGTCTAGAACGGGTAGATGTGAATCGGTTATTTACTCTTTCGGATAGTAGAAAGACTAGGGGGCACTCCATGAAGTTAGCATGGGGCACATTTAAAACTAATCGGAGAAAGTTCTTTTTTACTCAACGCACAATTAAACTCTGGAATTTGTTGCCAGAGGATGTGGTTAGTGCAGTTAGTATAGCTGTGTTTAAAAAAGGATTGGATAAGTTCTTGGAGGAGAAGTCCATTACCTGCTATTAAGTTCACTTAGAGAATAGCCACTGCCATTAGCAATGGTTACATGGAATAGACTTAGTTTTTGGGTACTTGCCAGGTTCTTATGGCCTGGATTGCCCACTGTTGGTAACAGGATGCTGGGCTTGATGGACCCTTGGTCTGACCCAGTATGGCTTGTTCTTATGTTCTTATGTTCTACTGATTTCTTTCCAATGGAAAAGGTTCAAGGAATGTGCATCATTAAAACCTTTCAGGTATCTGAAGGTCTGTATCCTATCTCCCCTGCTCCTCCTCTCCTCTCCTCCAGGGTGTACATATTCAGATCCTTCAGCATCTCCTCATTAGTCTTCCAATAAAGACCCCTCACCATTTTGGTCTCCCTTCTTTGGACGGCCTCCATTCTGTCTCTATCCCTTATGAGATACAAACTCCAGAACTGAACACAGTACTCCAGGTGAGGCCTCACCAAGCACCTGTACAAGGGGATTATCACTTCCTTTTTCTTACTGGTTATTCCTCTCTCTGTGCAGCCCAGCATTCTTCTGGCTTTAGCTATCGCCTTGTCACATTGCTTCGCTGCCTTGAAAACTTCAGACACTATCACCTCAGTGTCCCTCTCCCAGTTCAGGCACGTTAGTCTTTCACCCCCATCACATACAGCTCTCTTGGATTGCCGCACCCCAGATGCATGACTTCCCTTGTTAGCATTGAATCCTAGCTGCCAAGTCTTCGACCTCTCTTCAAGTTTTCTTAAATCACTTTTCATTCTCTCTACTCCTTCAGGTGTGTCCACTCTTATGCAGATCTTAGTATCATCCACAAATAGACAAACTTTACCTTCTATCCCTTGCACAATGTCTCAGAAAGATATTGAACAGAACTCGTCCCAATACCAATCTCTATGACACTCCACTTAACACTGTTCTTTCTTCAGAGCAGGTTCCATTTACCATTATATGCTGTCTCCTGTCAGTCAAGCAGATGGAATCCACACTACCATCTTGGCGCCAAATCCAAAGCTTCTCATTTTATTCACAAGCCTCCTATGCAGGGCCGTATCAAAGGCTTTGCTGAAATACCAAGTAAATCACATCTAGTGATATTCATCAATCCAATTCTCTAGTCACCTAATCAAAAAAAATCAATTAGATTTTTCTGACAGGATCTTCCCCTGATGAATCCATGCTGCCTCGTGTCCAGCAACCCACCAGTTTGTAGATAGTTCACTATCCTTTCCTTCAGCAGCGTCCCCATTAATTTTCCAACCACCAGTATTGATTGGTAATGATAGTGTACCAGATTTGCCACAATGCAATAAAAATAAATATTTCCAGGCTAGCCCACGACTCATGTTTGATTCCTGGACCTGATGGTAATATATTCATAGCCTTTGGGAAGTAGGGAGTCCTTGCTATCAGATAACAGCGACACCTAGTGGCTAAACTCAGGATGCACGTGTGCTGGGATTTGTATCTGTGGTTCTTGAAATGGCCTCGCTGGAAGGGAAATCAGAAGGATTAAAAAGGGGAAAAAGCTGAGGTAGATTTGAGTGAAGGGTCATGGTGCCACTGCCCCACAGCCTCAGTGAAGGCTAATTAAAATTGATCTGGAGAAAACTGCCAGGCAAAACAATAAATATATTTATGATGAACATAAGAACATAAGAAATTGCCATGTTGGGTCAGACCAAGGGTCTATCAGGGTCTAACAGAGGCCAAACCAGGCCACAAGAACCTGGCAATTACCCAAACACTAAGAAGATCCCATGCTACTGATGCAATTAATAGCAGTGGCTGTTCCCTAAATAAACTTGATTAATAGCAGTTAATGGACTTCTCCAAGAACTTATCCAAACCTTTTTTGAACCCAGCTACTCTAACTGCACTAACCACATCCTCTGGCAACAAATTCCAGAGCTTTATTGTCTGTTGAGTGAAAAATAATTTTCTCCGATTAGTCTTAAATGTGCTACTTGCTAACTTCATGGAATGCCCCCTAGTCCTTCTATTATCCGAAAGTGTAAATAACCGATTCACATCTACCCGTTCTAGACCTCTCATGATTTTAAACACCTCTATCATATCCCCCCTCAGTCGTCTCTTCTCCAAGCTGAACAGCCCTAACCTCTTCAGCCTATCCTCATGCTTGAAAAAGAGAAGTTTAAGCTTCCAAACACTGAGATAGGATTTTCTTAATTCACTGTTTTATGCAGTGTCTGCTTCAAAGATTGCTCCCCTATGCTTCTTGTGCAGGGCTTCCCAAACCTTTACCCAATATGGCCCCCATGTTAGCACTTAATAATTCTCATAACCCCAGAGGATGACCAAAACAAATTAGCAGAGATGTTATCTCCCTCCCATCACTCCTCCTCACCCTCCCCACACTCCAGCTGATCTCCTCTCAACCTCTGACCCTTCCAGGAGGACCTCCTCCCCTCCAGCAGAGTCCTCTCCCAACCTCCACTCCTCTCTCCTCCCCAGCCCATCGAGCCCTTTTCACATCTGCCCAGCTGATTCTCTCCCCCAAAGGCCTTATAATCCCAAATGATCCTCTGTAACCTCTGCTATTCATCCCACCCAATTTCCTCTTCATTTTCCTCCCCATCTCCTCTTTCACCTCTCAGCATCATAGAGGAGTAGCCTAGTGGTTAGAGCAGCAGGCTATGACCCAGGGTTCAGGTCCTGCTGTCGCTCCTTGTGACCCTGGGCAAGTCACTTTACCCTCCATTACCTCAGGTACAAAATTAGGACTGTGAGACCTCTGGGGATGGGGAAATACCTACAGTACCTGAATGTAATCTGCTTTGATGTACATTGTGAAGTACAGAAAAGCAAAATATAAAAATCTAAAAAAAGAAAATCTCCTCGCCAATAAACCCTCCCAGCTGATCCCTTAATGCAGCTGGCACCAGCAGAGTACTGCCATTTAAGGCCCTTGTGACCCCAACTGAAAGTGTTTTGACCCCATTTGAGGTCCCTACCCGCAGTTTGAGAATCCCTGCTCTTGTGTCTTCCTCCTGCTGTATGTTTCAGAGGGCCACCATGCTTCTCTTTTACCCTGCTTGCCTATGTTTGAGACTGTATAGGCTGTGCTCTTTTTCCTGCCCCTCTGCTATTCATGCTTGAGACAGCTGCCATGCTTGCTTTCCTGTCTATATATGTTTGAGATGGATGCTATATGCTTTCTGTACTTGTATATATGTACAATGCTGTACTACTTCAGCATTGTCCTGTCTGTATGTTTAATACTGCAACTATACTCTTGTCTGCATGTCTGTGTTTCAGATGCTACTGTGCTGTCTTGTCTGTGTGTTAGACTGCTGCTGTGCTCTCCTATCTATGATTCAGATGCTATTGTTCTCTCATCTAGGTAGGCATTAAAGACTCAGCACTCTTCTATCAGTATGGTTGAAACTGCAGCTGTGCTCTCTTGTATGAGTATGAGGCTGCAACTATACTCCTCTGTGTCTCCTGCCTGTCTGTGTTTCAGAGTGTCATTAAACTGCTCTTCTGACTCTCCTGCCTGTTTCTGAGACTGTAGCTGTATTGCTTCTCTATGTCTGTATTTGATTGTGACATTATTCCCCTCTGTATTTTTTGCCTGTCTATTTGAGAGTGCTCTTGTACTCCTCCTCCATCTCTCTCCTTTGAATACTGAGAGTACCCCTATTCTCAGGTCTCTCCTACCTGTTAGTGTTTGAGACTACCCCTCTTCTGAGTCTTGAGAGTGCTGCTGTTCTCCTCCTCTTGCATATCTGTGTTTGAGAGTGCCATTATTCTCCTCTTCTATTTCTACTGCCTTTCTATGGGCCTAATTTGTCAAGGTATTTTCCCACAGACACAGAATGGGAGAAAAGCCTTTGTGAATCAGGCAGCAAGTTTGAGAGTTCCTGTTCTCTATCTTCTAACATGTGTTTGAGAGTGCTTCTGTTCTTTATCTTCTAACATGTGTTTGGGAGTTCCTGTTCTCTATCTTCTAACATGTGTTTGAGAGTGCTTCTGTTCTTTATCTTCTAACATGTGTTTGAGAGTTCCTGTTCTCTATCTTCTAACATGTTTTTGAGAGTGCTTCTGTTTTCTATCTTCCTTCATGTGTTTGAGAGTTCCTGTTCTCTATCTTCTAACATGTGTTTGAGAGTTCCTGTTCTCTATCTTCTAACATGTGTTTGAGAGTGCTTCTGTTCTCTATCTTCCTTCATGTGTTTGAAAGTTCCTGTTCTCTATCTTCTAACATGTGTTTGAGAGTTCCTGTTCTCTATCTCCTAACATGTGTTTGAGAGTGCTTCTGTTTTCTATATTCTAACATGTGTTTGAGAGTGCTTCTTTCTCTATCTTCCTTCATGTGTTTGAAAGTTCCTGTTCTCTATCTTCTAACATGTGTTTGAGAGTTCCTGTTCTCTATCTCCTAACATGTGTTTGAGAGTGCTTCTGTTTTCCCCATTCTAACATGTGTTTAAGAGTGCTTCTGTTCTCTATCTTCTAATATGTGTTTGAGAGTTCCTGTTCTCTATATTCTAACGTGTTTGATAGTACTTCTGTTCTCTATCTTCCTTTATGTGTTTGAGAGTTCCTGTTCTCTATCTTCTAACATGTGTTTGAGAGTTCCTGTTCTCTATATTCTAACGTGTTTGAGAGTGCTTCTGTTCTCTATCTTCTAATATGTGTTTGAGAGTTCCTGTTCTCTATATTCTAACGTGTTTGATAGTACTTCTGTTCTCTATCTTCCTTTATGTGTTTGAGAGTTCCTGTTCTCTATCTTCTAACATGTGTTTGAGAGTTCCTGTTCTCTATATTCTAACGTGTTTGAGAGTGCTTCTGTTCTCTATCTTCCTTTATGTGTTTGAGAGTTCCTGTTCTCTATCTTCTAACATGTGTTTGAGAGAGCTTCTGTTCTCTATCTTCTAACATGTGTTTGAGAGTTCCTGTTCTCTATATTCTAACATGTGTTTGAGAGTGCTTCTGTTCTCTATCTTCCTTCATGTGTTTGAAAGTTCCTGTCCTCTATCTTCTAACATGTGTTTGAGAGTTCCTGTTCTCTATCTCCTAACATGTGTTTGAGAGTGCTTCTGTTTTCCCCATTCTATAAACTGAGTCTCCTCTGTCTCTAATACCTGTCTGTGTTTGAGAGCGTGATTGTTCTCCTCTTCATTCTTTTATGCGTGTCTGTATTTGAGAGTGACCCTGTTCTCTTCCTTTGTCTCTATACTTGTTCTGTATTTGAGTGCTCCTGTTCTCCTTTGCTATTCTTGCCTGTTTATTTGAGAATCCACCTGTTCTTCTCCTCTTCTGCTCTTCCCTGTCTGTGTTTCAGTGCCCGGTTCTTCTCCTCTTTCTCTCTTACATGTATGTTTTTGAGAGTTTCCCTGTTCTCCTCCTCTGCTGCATTTGCCTGTGTATGAGAATACACCTGTTCTCCTCTGTCTCTCATACCTGTCTGTTTGAGAGTGCACCTGTTCTCCTCCCCTGTCTTTCATGCCTATCTGTGTTTGAGATTGCTCCTGTTCGCCTCCTCTGTTTCTCATGCCTGTTTATGTTTAATAGTATGCTTGTTCTCCTCCTCTGCTGCATTTGCCTGTGTATGAGCATGCACCTGTTTTCCTCTGTCTCTGTTGCCTGTCTGTGTTTGAGAGAGCGTCTGTTCTCCTCCTCTGTCTCACACGCCTGTCTGTGTTTGAGAGTGCTCCTATTCTCCTCCTCGGTCTCTCATGCCTGTCTGTGTTTGAGAGAGAGCCTGGTCTCCTCCTCTGTCTCTCATGCCTGTCTGTGTTTGAGAGTGCTCCTGTTCTCCTCCTCTGTCTCTCATACCTGTCTGTGTTTGAGAATGCGCCTGGACTCCTCCTCTGTCTCTCATGCCTCTGTGAGTGCACCTGTTCTCCTCCTCTGTCTCTCATGCCTGTCTGTGTTTGAGAGAGAGCCTGTTCTCCTCCTCTGTCTCTCATGCCTGTCTGTGTTTGAGAGTGCTCCTGTTCTCCTCCTCTGCCTCTCATACCTGTCTGTGTTTGAGAATGCGCCTGGACTCCTCCTCTGTCTCTCATGCCTCTGTGAGTGCACCTGTTCTCCTCTGTCTCTCATGCCTGTCTGTGTTTGAGAGTGCGCCTGTTCTCTGTCTCTCATGCCTCTCTGTGTTTGAGAGTGTGCCTGTTCTCCTCTGACTCTTATGCCTGTCTGTGTTTGAGAATGCGCCTGTTCTCCTCCTCTGTCTCTCATGCCTGTCTGTGATTGAGAGTGCGCCTCATCTCCTCCTCTGTCTCTCATGCCTGTCTGTGTTTGAGAGTGTGCCTGTTCTCTGTCTCTCATGCCTGTCTGTGTTTGAGAGTGCACCTGTTCTCTTCCTCTGTCTCTCATGCCTGTCTGTGTTTGAGAGTTCTCCTGTTCTCCTCCTCTGTCCCTTATGTCTGTCTGTGTTTGAGAGTGTTCCTGTTCTCTTCCACTGTCTTCCATGCCTGTGTTTGAGTACCCCTGATATCTTCCTGTCTCTCATGCCTCTGTTTGAGAGTGCATCTGTTCTCCTCCTCTGCCTCTTATGCCTCTTTGAGAGTGCTCCTATTCTCCACCTCTCTCTTATTTCTGTGTTTGAGAGTGTGCCTGTTCTCCTCCTGTCTCTCACACCTGTGTTTGAGAGTGCGCCTGTTCTCCAGCTCTGTCTCTCGTTCCTGTGTTTGAGAGTGCGCCTGTTTTCCTCCTCTGCTCTCAAGCCTGTGTTTGAGTGTGTGCCCGGTCTCCTCCTCTGTCTCTCATGCCTGGGTTTGAGAGTGCACCTGCTCTCCTCCTCTGTCTCTTATGCCTCTATGAGAGTGCTCCTATTCTCCACCTCTGTCTCTCATTCCTGTGTTTGAGAGTGCTCCTGTTCTCCACCTCTGTCTCTCATTCCTGTGTTTGAGAGTGCGCCTGTTCTCCAGCTCTGTCTCTCATTCCTGTGTTTGAGAGTGCGCCTGTTTTCCTCCTCTGCTCTCAAGCCTGTGTTTAAGTGTGTGTCTGGTCTCCTCCTCTGTCTCTCATGCCTGTGTTTGAGAGTGCACCTGCTCTCCTCCTCTGTCTCTTATGCCTCTATGAGAGTGCTCCTATTCTCCATCTCTATCTCTCATTCCTGTGTTTGAGAGTGTGCATGTTCGCCTCCTGTCTCTCACGCTTGTGTTTGAGAGTGCTCAGGTTCTCTGCCTCTGTCTCTCATGCATCTCTGTGTTTGAGAGTGCACCTGCTCTTCTCCTCTGTCTCTTATGCCTCTTTGAGAGTGCTCCTATTCTCCACCTCTCTCTCATTCCTGTGTTTGAGAGTGTGCCTGTTCTCCTCCTGTCTCTCACGCCTGTGTTTGAGAGTGCGCCTGTTCCTCTCCTCTGTCTCTCATGCATCTCTGTGTTTGAGAGTGCACCTGTTCTCCACCTCTGTCTCTCATTCCTGTGTTTGAGAGTGCTCCTGTTCTCCACTTCTGTCTCTCATTCCTGCGTTTGAGAGTATACCTGTTCTCCGCCTCTGTCTCTCATGCCTGTCTGTGTGTGAGAGTGTCCTTGTTCTCCGCTTCTGTCTCTCATGCCTGTCTGTGTTTGGCAGTGTGCTGTTCTCCTCCTCTATCTCTCATGCCTGTCATTGTTTGAGAGTGCGCCTCTCATGCCTGTGTTTTAGAGTGCTCCTGTTCTCCTCCTCTGTCTCTCATGCCTGTGTGAGTACTCCTGTTCTCCTCCTCTGTCTCATGCCTGTCTGTGTTTGGGAGTGCGCCTGGTCTACTCCTCTATCTCTCATGCCTGTCTGTGTTTGGGAGGGCTCCTGTTCTCCTCCTCTGTCTCCCATGTCTATCTGTGTTTGAGGGTGTGCCTTTTCTCTGTCTCTATCTCTCATGCCTGTCAGTGCTTGAGAGTGCTCCTGTTCTTCTTCTCTGTCTCCCATGGCTGTGTTTGAGAGTGAGCCTGTTCTCCTCCTCTGTCTCTCACGCCTGTCTGTGTTTGAGAGTGTCCCTATTCTCCTCCTCTGTCTCTCATGCCTGTTTGTGCTTGAGAGTGCTCCTATTTGTCTTCTCTGTCCTCCTTGGGTGTGTTTGAGAGTGTGCCTGTTCTCCTCCTCTGTCTCTCATGCCTGCCTGTGTTTGAGAGTGCGCCTGTTCTCCGCGTCTGTCTGTGCTTGAGAGTGCTCCTGTTCTTCTTCTCTGTCTCCCATGGCTGTGTTTGAGAGTGCACCTGTTTTCTGCCTCTGTCTCTCATGCAAGTCTGTGTTTGAGAGTGCGCCTGTTCTCCGCCTCTGTCTCACATGCCTGTCAGTGCTTGAGTATGCTCCTGTTCTTCTCCTCTTCTCTCTTCCTATCTCTCATGCCTGCTTGTGCTAGAGTGTGCATGTTCTCTGCCTCTTGCTCTCATGCCTGTCTGTGTTTGGGAGTGCATCTGTTATCCTCCTGTGTCTTACATACCTGTGTTGGAGAGTGCCCCTGTTCTCTTCCTTTTTCTCTCAAGCCTGTGTTTGAGAGTGCCCCTTTCATACCTGTGTTTTAGAGGGATTCTGTTCTCATTCTTTGTCTCTCATGCCTGTCTCTGTTTGAGAGTGCTTCTTTTCTTCTCCTCTGTCTCTCATGCCTGTCTTTGAGAGTGCCCCTCTCATACCTGAATTTTAGAGTGATTCTGTTCACCTCCTCTGTCTCTCATGCCTGTCTATGTTTGAGAGTGCTCCTGCTCTTCACCTCTGTCTCTCATGCCTGTCTTTGAGAGTGCCCCTCTCATACCTGTGTTTTGGAGTGATTCTGTTCTCCTCCTCTGTCTCTCATACCTGTCAGTGTTTGAGAGTGTTCCTATTCTTATCTTCCGGCTCTCATGCCTGTCTTTGAGAGTGCTCCTGCTCTCCTCCTGTCTCTCATTCCTATGTTTGAGAGTGCTCCTTTTCTACTCCGCTGTCTCATGCTGTGTTTGAGAGTGCTCCTGCTCTGTCTCTCATGCCTGTGTTTGAGAGTGCTCCTGTTCTCCTCCTCTGTCCCTCAAGCCTGTCTGTGTTTGAGAGTGTCCTTGTTCTACTTCTCTGTCCCTCATGCCTGTCTGTGTTTGAGAGTGCCCCTCTCATACCTGTGTTTTAGAGAATTCTGTTCTCATTCTCTGTCTCTCATGCCTGTCTCTGTTTGAGAGTGCTTCTGTTTTTCTCCTCTGTCTCTCATGCCTATCTTTGAGAGTGCCCCTCTCATACCTGTGTTTTGGAGTGATTCTGTTCTCCTCCTCTGTCTCTCATACCTGTCAGTGCTTGAGAGTGTTCCTTTTCTTATCTTCTGGATCTCATGCCTGTCTTTGAGAGTGCTCCTGCTCTCCTCCTGTCTCTCATTCCTATGTTTGAGAGTGCTCCTGTTCTACTCCGCTGTCTCATGCTGTGTTTGAGAGTGCTCCTGCTCTGTCTCTCATGCCTGTGTTTGAGAGTGCTCCTTTTCTCCTGCTCTGTCTCTCATGCCTGTGTTTGAGAGTGCTCCTGTTCTCCTCCTCTGTCCCTCAAGCCTGTCTGTGTTTAAGAGTGTCCTTGTTCTACTTCTCTGTCCCTCATGCCTGTCTGTGTTTGAGAGTGCCCCTCTCATACCTGTGTTTTAGAGGGATTCTGTTCTCATTCACTGTCTCTCATGCCTGTCTCTGTTTGAGAGTGCTTCTGTTTTTCTCCTCTGTCTCTCATGCCTGTGCTTGAGAGTGCCCCTCTCATACCTGAATTTTAGAGTGATTCTGTTCACCTCCTCTGTCTCTCATGCCTGTCTGTGTTTGAGAGTGCTCCTGCTCTTCACCTCTGTCTCTCATGCCTATCTTTGAGAGTGCCTCTCTCATACCTGTGTTTTGGAGTGATTCTGTTCTCCTCCTCTGTCTCTCATACCTGTCAGTGTTTGAGAGTGTTCCTATTCTTATCTTCCGGCTCTCATGCCTGTCTTTGAGAGTGCTCCTGCTCTCCTCCTGTCTCTCATTCCTATGTTTGAGAGTGCTCCTTGTTCTACTCCGCTGTCCTCATGCTGTGTTTGAGAGTGCTCCTGCTCTGTCTCTCATGCCTGTGTTGAGAGTGCTTCCTGTTTCTCCTCCTCTGTCCCTCAAGCCTGTCTGTGTTTGAGAGTGTCCTTGTTCTACTTCTCTGTCCCTCATGCCTGTCTGTGTTTGAGAGTGCCCCTCTCATACCTGTGTTTTAGAGAATTCTGTTCTCATTCTCTGTCTCTCATGCCTGTCTCTGTTTGAGAGTGCTTCTGTTTTTCTCCTCTGTCTCTCATGCCTATCTTTGAGAGTGCCCCTCTCATACCTGTGTTTTGGAGTGATTCTGTTCTCCTCCTCTGTCTCTCATACCTGTCAGTGCTTGAGAGTGTTCCTTTTCTTATCTTCTGGATCTCATGCCTGTCTTTGAGAGTGCTCCTGCTCTCCTCCTGTCTCTCATTCCTATGTTTGAGAGTGCTCCTGTTCTACTCCGCTGTCTCATGCTGTGTTTGAGAGTGCTCCTGCTCTGTCTCTCATGCCTGTGTTTGAGAGTGCTCCTTTTCTCCTGCTCTGTCTCTCATGCCTGTGTTTGAGAGTGCTCCTGTTCTCCTCCTCTGTCCCTCAAGCCTGTCTGTGTTTAAGAGTGTCCTTGTTCTACTTCTCTGTCCCTCATGCCTGTCTGTGTTTGAGAGTGCCCCTCTCATACCTGTGTTTTAGAGGGATTCTGTTCTCATTCACTGTCTCTCATGCCTGTCTCTGTTTGAGAGTGCTTCTGTTTTTCTCCTCTGTCTCTCATGCCTGTGCTTGAGAGTGCCCCTCTCATACCTGAATTTTAGAGTGATTCTGTTCACCTCCTCTGTCTCTCATGCCTGTCTGTGTTTGAGAGTGCTCCTGCTCTTCACCTCTGTCTCTCATGCCTATCTTTGAGAGTGCCTCTCTCATACCTGTGTTTTGGAGTGATTCTGTTCTCCTCCTCTGTCTCTCATACCTGTCGGTGCTTGAGAGTGTTCCTTTTCTTATCTTCCGGATCTCATGCCTGTCTTTGAGAGTGCTCCTGCTCTCCTCCTGTCTCTCATTCCTATGTTTGAGAGTGCTCCTGTTCTACTCCGCTGTCTCATGCTGTGTTTGAGAGTGCTCCTGCTCTGTCTCTCATGCCTGTGTTTGAGAGTGCTCCTGTTCTCCACCTCTGTCCCTCAAGCCTGTCTGTGTTTGAGTGTGTCCTTGTTCTACTCCTCTGTCCCTCATGCCTGTCTGTGTTTGAGAGTGCTCCTGTTCTCCTCCTCTGTCCCTCATGCCTGTCTGTGTTTGTGAGTGCTCCTGTTCTCCTCCTCTGTCTCCCATACCTATCTGTGTTTAGGGTGTGCCTGTTCTCTGCCTCTGTCTCTCATGCCTGTCTGTGTTTGAGAGTGTACCTGTTCTAATCCTCTGTCTCTCATGCCTGTCTGAGTTGGAGAGTGCTCCTGTTCTCCTACTCTGTCTCTCATGCCTGTCTGTGTTTGAGAGTATACCTGTTCTCCGCCTCTGTCTCTCATGCCTGTCAGTGCTTGAGAGTGCTCCTGTTCTTCTTCTCTGTCTCCCATGGCTGTGCTTGAGAGTGAGCCTGTTTTCTTCCTCTATCTCTCATGCCTGTCAGTGTTAGGGAGTGTACCTCTTCTCCTCCTATCTCTCACACCTGTTTGAGAGTGCGCCTGTTTTCCTCCTCTGCTCTCAAACCTGTGTTTGAGTGTGTGCCTGGTCTCCTCCTCTGTCTCTCATTCCTGTGTTTGAGAGTGCTCCTGTTCTCCACCTCTGTCTCTCATTCCTGTGTTTGAGAGCGTGCCTGTTCTCCTCCTGTCTCTCACGCTTGTGTTTAAGAATGCACCTGCTCTCCTCCTCTGTCTCTCATTCCTGTGTTTGAGAGTGCTCCTGTTCTCCACCTCTCTCTCATTCCTGTGTTTGAGAGTGCACCTATTCTCCACCTCTGTCTCTTATTCCTGTGTTTGAGAGTGCTCCTGTTCTCCACTTCTGTCTCTCATTCCTGTGTTTGAGAGTGTGCCTGTTCTCCTGTCTCTCACGCCTGTGTTTGAGAGTGCACCTGTTCTCAATCTCTCTCATGCATTTCTGTGTTTGAGAGTGCACCTGCTTTACTCCTCTGTCTCTCATGCCTGTCTGTGTTTGAGAGTGTCCTTGTTCTCCGCTTCTGTCTCTCATGCCTGTCTGTGTTTGGCAGTGCGCCTGATATCCGCCTCTGTTTCTCATGCCTGTCTGTTCTTCAGAGTGCGCCTGTTCTCCACCTCTGTCTCTCATGCCTGTCTGTGCTTGAGAGTGCTCCTATTCTTCTTCTCTGTCTCCCATGGCTGTGTTTGAGAGTGCACCTTATCTCCTCCTCTGTCTCTCATGCCTGTCTGTGTTTGAGAGTGCCTGTTCTCCTCATCTGTCTCTCATGCCTGTCTGTGCTTGAGAGTGTGCCTGTTCTCAGCCTCTGTCTCTCATGCCTGTCTGTGCTTGAGAGTGCTCCTGTTCTTCTTCTCTGTCTCCCATAGCTATGTTTGAGAGTGCGCCTGTTTTCTGCCTCTGTCTCTCATGCATGTCTGTGTTTGAGAGTGTGCCTGTTCTCCGCCTCTGTCTCACATGCCTGTCAGTGCTTGAGTATGCTCCTGTTCTTCTCCTCTGTCTCTCTTCCTATCTCTCATGCCTGCTTGTGCTAGAGTGTGCATGTTCTCCTCCTCTGCTGCGGTTGTCTTTCTGTGCATGAAAGTACCCCTTTCTCCTCCTCTGTCTCTCATGCCTGTTTGTGTTTGGCAGTGCATCTGTTCTCCTCCTGTCTCTTACATGCCTGTGTTGGAGAGTATCCCTGTTCTCTTCCTTTGTCTCTCAAGTCTGTGTTTGAGAGTGCCCCTCTCATACCTGTGTTTTGCAGTGATTCTATTCTCCTCCTCTGTCTCTCATACCTGTCAGTGCTTGAGAGTGTTCCTATTCTTATCTTCTGGCTCTCATGCCTGTCTTTGAGAGTGCTCCTGCTCTCCTCTTCTGTCTCTCATTCCTATGTTTGAGAGTGCTCCTGTTCTACTCCGCTGTCTCTCGCGCTGTGTTTGAGAGTCCTCCTGCTCTGTCTTCCTCTGTCTCTCATGCCTGTCTGTGTTTGAGAGTGTGCCTGTTCTCCTGCCTCTCATGCTTGTCTGTGTTTGAGAGTGCACCTATTCTCTTCTGTCTCTTATTCCTATGTTTGAGAGTGCGCCTGTTCTCCTCCTCTGTTTCTCGTGCCTGTCTGTGTTTGAGTGCACCTGTTCTTCTCCTCCTCTCTCTCATGCCTGTCTGTGTTTGACAGTGCACCTGTTCTCCTGTCTCTCATGCCTGTCTGTATTTGAGAGTGCGCCTGTTCTCATCCTCTGTCTCTCATCCCTGTCTGTGTTTCAGAGTGTCCTTGCTCTCCGCTTCTGTCTCTCATGCCTATCTGTGTTTGAGAGTGTCCTTGTTCTCCTCCTCTGTCTCTAACGCCTATCTGTGTTTGAGAGTGCGCCTGTTCTCCTCCTCTGTCTCTCATGCCTGTCATTGTTTGAGAGTGCGCCTCTCATGCCTGTGTTTTAGAGTGCTCCTGTTTTCCTCCTCTGTCTCTCATGCCTGTGTGAGTGCTCCTGTTTTCCTCCTCTGTCTCATGCCTGTCTGTGTTTGGGAGTGCACCTGGTCTCATCCTCTGTCTCTCATGCCTGTCTGTGTTTGAGAGTGCGCCTGTTCTCTTCTGTTTCTCACGCCTGTCTGTGTTTGAGAGTGCTCTTGTTCTCCTCCTCTGTCTCTCACGCCTGTCTATGTTTGAGAGTGCTCTTATTCTCCTCCTCTGTCTCTCATGCCTGTCTGTGTTTGAGAGTGCGCCTGTTCTCCTCCTCTATCTCTCACGCTTGTCTGTGTTTGAGAGTGCGCCTGTTCTCCTCCTCTGCCTCTCACGCCTGTCTATGTTTGAGAGTGCTCTTGTTCTCCTCCTCTGTCTCTGATGCCTGTCTGTGTTTGAGAGTGCACCTGTTCTCCTCCTCTGTCTCTCACACCTTTCTATGTTTGAGAGTGCTCCTGTTCTCCTCCTCTGTGTCTCACGCCTGTCTATGTTTGAGAGTGCTCCTGTTCTCCTCCTCTGTCTCTCACGCCTTTCTATGTTTGAGAGTGCTCTTGTTCTCCTCCTCTGTCTCTGATGCCTGCCTATGTTTGAGAGAGCGCCTGTTCTCCTCCTCTGCCTCTCACGCCTGTCTATGTTTGAGAGTGCGCCTGTTCTCCTCCTCTGTCTCTCACGCCTGTCGGTATTTGAGAGTGTGCCTGTTCTCCTCCTCTGTCTCTCATGCCTGTCTGTGTTTGAGAGTGTGCCTGTTCTCCTCCTCTGTCTCTCATGCCTGTCTGTGTTTGAGAGTGCTCCTGTTCTCCTCCTCTGTCTCTCGTGCCTGTCTGTGTTTGAGAGTGCACCTGTTCTCCTCCTCTGTCTCTCATGCCTGTCTGTATTTGAGAGTGCTCTTGTTCTCCTCCTCTGTCTCTCATGCCTGTCTGTGTTCGAGAATGCGCCTGTTTTCCTCCTCTGTCTCTCACGCCTGTCTGTGTTTGAGAGTGCGCCTGTTCTCCTCCTCTGCCTCTCACGCCTGTCTGTGTTTGAGAGTGCTCCTGTTCTCCTCCTCTGTCTCTCACGCCTGACTGTATTTGAGAGTGCTCTTGTTCTCCTCCTCTGTGATGCCTGTCTGTGTTTGAGAGTGTGCCTGTTCTCCTCCTCTGTTTCTCATGCCTGTCTGTGTTTGAGAGTGCGCCTGTTCTCCTCCTCTGCCTCTCACGCCTGTCTGTGTTTGAGAGTGCTCCT
Organism: Rhinatrema bivittatum; assembly: GCF_901001135.1. Lineage (NCBI taxonomy): Eukaryota > Metazoa > Chordata > Amphibia > Gymnophiona > Rhinatrematidae > Rhinatrema > Rhinatrema bivittatum. The sequence continues at coordinate 681,225 of NC_042618.1, read as the reverse complement.
GTTCTCCTCCTCTGTCTCTCACGCCTGTCTGTGTTTGAGAGTGCTCTTGTTCTCCTCCTCTGTGATGCCTGTCTGTGTTTGAGAGTGCTCCTGTTCTCCTCCTCTGTCTCTCACGCCTGTCTGTGTTTGAGAGTGCTCTTGTTCTCCTCCTCTGTGATGCCTGTCTGTGTTTGAGAGTGCTCCTGTTCTCCTCCTCTGTCTCTCACGCCTGTCTGTGTTTGAGAGTGCTCTTGTTCTCCTCCTCTGTGATGCCTGTCTGTGTTTGAGAATGCGCCTGTTCTCCTCCTCTGTCTCTCATGCCTGTCTGTGTTTGAGAGTGCTCCTGTTCTCCTCCTATGTCTCTCACGCCTGTCTGTGTTTGAGAGTGCTCCTGTTCTCCTCCTCTGTCTCTCATGCCTGTCTGTGTTTGAGAGTGCTCCTGTTCTCCTCCTCTGTCTCTCATGCCTGTCTGTGTTTGAGAATGCGCCTGTTTTCCTCCTCTGTCTCTCACGCCTGTCTGTGTTTGAGAGTGCTCCTGTTCTCCTCCTCTGTCTCTCATGCCTGTCTGTGTTTGAGAGTGCTCCTGTTCTCCTCCTCTGTCTCTCATGCCTGTCTGTGTTTGAGAATGCGCCTGTTTTCCTCCTCTGTCTCTCACGCCTGTCTGTGTTTGAGAGTGCTCCTGTTCTCCTCCTCTGTCTCTCATGCCTGTCTGTGTTTGAGAGTGCTCCTGTTCTCCTCCTCTGTCTCTCATGCCTGTCTGTGTTTGAGAATGCGCCTGTTTTCCTCCTCTGTCTCTCACGCCTGTCTGTGTTTGAGAGTGCTCCTGTTCTCCTCCTCTGTCTCTCATGCCTGTCTGTGTTTGAGAGTGCTCCTGTTCTCCTCCTCTGTGATGCCTGTCTGTGTTTGAGAGTGCTCCTGTTCTCCTCCTCTGTCTCTCACGCCTGTCTGTGTTTGAGAATGCGCCTGTTTTCCTCCTCTGTCTCTCACGCCTGTCTGTGTTTGAGAATGCGCCTGTTCTCCTCCTCTGTCTCTCACGCCTGTCTGTGTTTGAGAGTGCTCCTGTTCTCCTCCTCTGTCTCTCACGCCTGTCTGTGTTTGAGAGTGCTCCTGTTCTCCTCCTCTGTCTCTCACGCCTGTCTGTGTTTGAGAGTGCTCCTGTTCTCCTCCTCTGTCTCTCATGCCTGTCTGTGTTTGAGAGTGCTCCTGTTCTCCTCCTCTGTCTCTCACGCCTGTCTGTGTTTGAGAATGCGCCTGTTTTCCTCCTCTGTCTCTCACGCCTGTCTGTGTTTGAGAATGCGCCTGTTCTCCTCCTCTGTCTCTCATGCCTGTCTGTGTTTGAGAGTGCTCCTGTTCTCCTCCTCTGTCTCTCACGCCTGTCTGTGTTTGAGAGTGCTCCTGTTCTCCTCCTCTGTCTCTCACGCCTGTCTGTGTTTGAGAGTGCTCCTGTTCTCCTCCTCTGTCTCTCATGCCTGTCTGTGTTTGAGAGTGCTCCTGTTCTCCTCCTCTGTCTCTCACGCCTGTCTGTGTTTGAGAATGCGCCTGTTTTCCTCCTCTGTCTCTCACGCCTGTCTGTGTTTGAGAGTGCTCCTGTTCTCCTCCTCTGTCTCTCACGCCTGTCTGTGTTTGAGAATGCGCCTGTTTTCCTCCTCTGTCTCTCACGCCTGTCTGTGTTTGAGAGTGCTCCTGTTCTCTTCCTTCCATTTCTCTGCTGAGTTTTGGGACTCTCTTTTGCTGATCTCTCTTTCTTCTCTCTTATAGCTGAAAGGCAGGGGTCCAGGGAGTGGGATGCAAACATTTCTATTTTAAAGGGCCATTTTTCTCTTCTATTTTTCATTCTTCTCTCTCCTCCCTTGCCACCATTTTATAGCAAGTCTTGGTTTGGGGTAGCTCTGCCTGAGGAATGAAATATGACCTTTGGATTTAACTGATACAAGGTCACAAATTATTCTGGTGCTAAAATGGTTGCAGGTCTTTTTTTTTTTTTTAGGAAATCTCAAGTTTCTAGACTTTGTGCCGATTCCTGTAATCTCTGCTTTTGTGTGTATTTCTCATTTCCGTGGATACACTGTACCATGCCTATATATTACCTACAACCTAAGCATTTATGGACTGCAGCACTACGCATCCTGCAAAAGAGCAAGCCCTGGAAAGGGTTAACTTAGGAAACGGTATGGGTACTGCAGCTTAGAGGAGCTAGGAAAGGGTTAACCTTTTGCAGAACAAGTATTTCACCATCTAAAAAAAACCTGAGCTCTGCTGCAGATCACAGGGCCATTCTGATAGCCTCCCGTCCCCATAGCAACAGTCAGGGCATTTATCAGTTCCTTCAGAGAGCAGGCAAAGCAAATGTGTGTGCACATGGCAGGGCTCCAGCATCTGAAATGAAAGAGCACTTTGAACTGCTGCCAAGTTCAGAAGGAGCTGAGCTGACAGGCTGCTTAATGCTGCCAGTTTGTACTCTGGGAGGCTCACTTCCCAGAATCCTTCAGCAGCCTTTGGCTGCCTGCCAAGTACTTAGCGGAAGCCAAAAAAAAAAAAAAGCAACCCACTAATCTTCATACCATTCACTGCAGTGCACTAAAAATTTTCCACATGTACTGTCACCAGTGCAGATTACACAAAGCAAAAAAAAAAAAAACAAACTAGGGAGGCAGCACGAGGTCTGTACTCTGCTTCTTTTAGCCAATTCCTCATCGCACAGGAGAAAAAGGCAGCTCAGGCTTTGCTTTTGGCACCCGCACCATTACAGTGTCCTCTGCAAAAGCTTATAAATATATCTTTAAAAAATCTGTTTCTCCACCCTCTGGAGCAGGTTCCTGAGCAACGCCTACTCTGTTACAGAACAGAAGTATCTACATTTGGCTAAGCTGGCAGTTCAGGAAGTACTAGAAGAAAAAAAAAACATCTCCCAAATTCCTCCGCCATTATTATTGTGCCTCCTGACTTCTTGCATTGCCCTGGAACTGGGGGTGTGTGCCCTGTGAACTGGCCGAATGCTGCAGGCTCAGCTGCTTGCTGGATACCTTCAATGAAGCTTTCTTCTTCCTGACAACTTCTGATTGTTTTGTATAAGCAAAGCACAACGAGAATAATTGGTGCAGACTTTGCTGGTTTTTTTTTTCCCCCCCTCTGCATTAAGATTAAGGGCGTCTACTTCATTTTCCAGCTCTAGTCATAGAATGAAAATTGTCTGTCACTCAGGCACTTGGAACAAGTTCAGGGAAACTGCCTGGCACTAATAACCAAAGAAAAATAAGAGAGCTGTGCCGGGCTATGAATTCCCTTTCTGCTGCCTGCACTAGTCCCGATCTTAGGGGCAAATAACTGCAGGGCTGTACCATCAGATAGTTTTATGTTGCAAGCTTTCTCCTGTTTTGCAGCCCCTCTAAAATAAGTCTCCCCCCTCCCAGTGTGTTTATAGGGGGAAGGAAGGAGGATTGGGATGTAGAGGCGTCCTGCCATATTGCCCAGTGTCACCTTCCCATTTTATGTACATCCTGGGAATGAATCGTATGAAGGCAGACATTTGTGCCGCTGTTGAAGGGTGTGCATGTGACCGTATGGTCTGTGTAGGTGAGATCTGTATGTCCAGGCAGCTTGCACGGCAGACAAGTTTGTTGTACATGGTCATTTTCCTTTCAATGAAATGTCATATGCAGAGTGCTGCCAGAAACCTGCCCCGTCCGTACAGCTGCCGGCTAATTTTATCTTTTCCTATAACCATGGCCTGATGTACGACATCCCCTCTCCTGTTACATTCGGTATGTCTCCTTTCCCAGGAGAAGTAGCAGGCTGGGCAGGGATATTTGTGTCCCAGCGCAGATCCCTTACACTCTGGTGCTGTCCCAGCAGCTCTCTCTCCAGGGCATTTTGGCAAGTTTCGACTTCCATATGTGTAAAGGGAGTGTAGAGCATTAGAAAGACTCTGTAATAATAGTCATTTCTTCAGGGGGAGGAAGGGCTGAGGCAGTTTTACTTTCTGGAAAAGGAAATAGGAAATGAGCAAGGACTAGAAGTCTTCTTTGGGATCCTGCCGGGTACTTGTGACCTGGATTGGGCACAGCAGGACCCAGGATGGCGTTTTTCATGTTAAGATGTGCAGGAAGGAGGATTTGGAGGAGTTCTTTCTTTCTGTTTCTTCACCTGTTGTTCTGGCTCCCTTTTCTTTTTTTGTAGGCTTAGTAAGGTCTTGTTCAGTTGTGGGGATTGACAGCACCTTCTATGGATTAGCGCCATGGCACTGCTTTAAATGTGAACCTAATATCTGATAGATTCCTAATTGTCAGGAACCCAAGAATGCAGTCCCATGTCACACATTGCTGCTGCCCATTTGCGCTATACCCGAGGATGTACCCTGCAGTCAAACCCGAGACCCAGCAGAGGACAGAAGGCTAGCATCCTCTTAGCTTATCCATAGGCAGGAGCTGGTTTTAACTCGCAGATTTGGCTTTTTTTGTTTCTATTTTCCATGTTTGATTATTGTACTTGGTTAGATCCGGAGTAGGGTCCTGTGAGAAAGATGAGGACATTGTAGCTTCTTACTCATCCTTTAGGACTCCCCGCCCCCAAATTTGTCATTCGTGTTCAGTCTTCTGAACCTTTCTCTAGACATACCGTATATGTTTGAGCAGCCAGGCATGTGTCCAGTTTAGCTTTGAATGCCTCTGGAGACATTGCTTCACTTTCTTCTTTTGGTAGGCTCCAATTTCTTAAATATTTATATTCAACCTTCCTGATGTCCCTTGCACGGTAATTGATAAACTTGATGCTCCCTTGTCCTTTCCCAGAAATAAGTCTTGCCATGCATATCGACTCCAAAATTAGCAAAACCTGAATCTGCCCTGCTGGACTCTTCAGTATGATACAAACTGGAACCTAATCTGGGGAACGCGTGAAGTTCCGAAGCCGCCTGGCACAGGAGATGTGTAGGGCAGCCAGCTGAGGAGGTTACCCTTGCTCTTTTAGGAGAAGGAATAGAAACTGTAGCCATGCTTAGTGAAAGCCCCCTCAAATCAGTGGGTACCAGTCAGCTTGCCCTGTCAGGCTTTATGTAGCATTTTAAACAAGTTTTCTGCTCTTTTTGGGGGTTTGCATTCAAAGCTTGGATAAAATAGTTGTAACAAAATGTATTCTGAACTTGCTACCACAACTTTTTATTGACAATATTGTTGCTACAGAAACATTTACTGTCTGTACAATGTTGTCTCCAATGTATCAACTTTCTTTACAAATAAATAGTATGCATAATACAACACTGCACTGTGGGGAATTTTAAACAGACTGAGATATTTTCTCTACGGTCTTTGTCACCAGTACACATGAGAATATGGCAGGAGACATGGAAAGAGGAGGGAGCAAGAGAAAAAACACTCAGATGGAAAATCTTTTAACTACTTTAGCAGTAAAAGAATATGTAGAAAAGGAATAATTTTAAAAAATGTGCTCAATTTTTTTTTTTAAAGAAAACGTTCCTAATTTGAAGAGTACAATTTAGAACATGGGCTATTGTCACTTTTCAAGTGCATTCACAACACACTGTAATGAGGGAGCTCTGTCTTCATATCTTATTTTTTCTGGAATTTAGCAACGTTTAATAGACTCATTTTCTCTCATTTTTTATTGGTTATAATAAATGCTGAAAAGTTCCTAGGAAGAGTAAAATAACATTTGAAAACGAAGGCCCCTAGTCATGTCTTACTGCTTTACACACTGTATACTGGGAAGACGCATTGCTCCCTGGGGCTATCTGCTGATATTCAGCTGTAATGTTCGTGTTTAGATCCAAGCATAGTGAAAGGAGAATAACACTCCCAGCCCAAAGATTCCTGCAGCAACTCAGAAGCAGATTCTGCGGCAGAGCTTTTAAAATTCAGTAGCACCTGTTAACAGGGCCGCCATCAGGGCAGTATTCTTGGGCCTGCAGTATGGGGCCCCAGGATCTACTGCCACATATGGGGGCCCGCAGGCTGCGGGCCCCCATATGTGGCAGTAAATCTCCGGGACGGTAGAAAAGCGGCGGGGAGGTAAACCACTTCCTCATTGGCTATCTGGATGTGAGACATCACGGCACGCTGTTCATTCGCTTGAGCTGTGCGGCGAGACCGCGACAGCCTTCAACTAGGTCCTGTGAAGAAGCTGCCGAGGGCAGCTTGCGGCCGCTTTAGTATGCGTCAGCAGGAGAAGGCGGGCTAGAAGCCGGAAGAGAAGTTCTCGCGAGATGGGGCGGGATTTGGCCTCTGTGCGGTAACGTGCGCTGCAGACGCCGGTTGTGAGGAGGATTGCACTGCCGGCTTTTGGTTCTCGCCCGCGCCCGGACTCCGAGCTCGCGGAGCCGCTTTGCTGCGCTCACCTTCTCCGCCCGATGCGGCGGCGTCGCCGGCGACATGAGCGTCCGGGCCTGTAAGAACTGCGGTTGCACGGACATCGATATCGACCAGGCCCGGGGCGATGCGGTGTGTACGGGCTGCGGCTCCGTTCTGGAGGACAACATCATCGTGTCCGAGGTGCAGTTCGTTGAGAGTGGTGGCCGCCAGGCGGCAGGTGCGCTTGGGGCCTACTGAAACCTGGAGCCGGCCCTGGGTGCGGGCCCCAGAGAAGGGAGAGAATCAATGCTATGCGTGTCTTTTAGACACGCATAGCATTGATTTACAGAGCACCGCAGACAGAGACTCGTCCGCGCGCTCTGTCCTGCCAGCGTTCACTGTCTGACGCGGCTGTGACGTCACCGCCGCGTCAGACAGTATGCGCCGGCATATTGGCTGTATGGGGCCTCAAAATTCCTGATGGCGGCCCTGCCTGTTAAATAGGCAGCAGAATACCATTTTGGTGGGGGAACCAACCAACCTTCCCCACTGCCTCCCCCTCTCCCCCCTACAATCCCTCTCCCCCACACTGCTTGGGACAGGAGGAGGAAAGCGGGGATGCCTTGGGCTGCACCCAGGTTTCTCCTCTGTTGCTGGCTTGACTGCTGCTCTGAACCCTGCAGCTCTATGGAGTCCGATGCGGTTCAAAGCAGCACTAGGGCTCAGAGTTGCAGAGGTGGAGAAGACCATCGCTGCTCTCTGCCTACCACCAAACAGCTGCTGTCTACCTAACCTAGCCCTGGATCTCCCACAGCGATTACATGGCGTGCTCAATTCTGATGCCCATGCTATTGAAATATTAATTTTAATTTACTTTTTGAAAGTAAAGTTGTTTTCCAACCATTCTTAGGTATCTGCCCTTCATTTACTTATTTTATGTATCAGATTTACCTCACACTTTTTCCAGAATTATTCAAAATGAGGCACAATAATAAAGAAACAAAGTCATACAAAATAAAACACCACCAAAAATATCCTATTTTAGGGGTTTTTTTGCGCTTTTGGATGGGGAAAAAGAGATTTTCACTGAGGACAAGTAGGATGGAAGTCCTCACATGTGGTGAGGTCATCCAATGGAGCCTGGTGCGGGAAGATTACTCAGAAGCTCAACCAAGCACCATGCATCATGTCTATCATGGATCACCATAATAGATTTGTGCTTTGCCTGGGGGCCATCTCAGGGTGCTCCTTATACGAGAAGATGACCCCTAGAGAATGTTGTTCTCAGCTGGAACTAATGGAAAAGCTCTTTGGGAGGATTAAGACCAGCTCATCAGCATTGAAGGCATCAACATTAGTGGCCTAGGGGCTGCACTAACTGCTGGCAATGCATTGACATTGGGAGGGCATCAATGCCCCTTGACATCGAGCACCAACCAGGGAGGATATCAAGGGAGCCCTTATCTCATAAGGGATAGAGACAAGATGGAGGCAGTCCAGAGAAGGGTGACCAAAGTGATGTGGGGTCAGTATCAGAAAACGTATGAGGAGAGGCTGAAGGATCTGAATATGTACCCCCTGGAAGAGAGGAGGCGTAGGGAAACATGAAACAGACCTTCAGATACCTGGAAGGTTTTAATGATGTACAAATGTCAAACCTTTTCCATTGGAAAGAAATTGGTAGAACTAGGGGTCACGAAATGAAACTCCAGGGAGGAGTCTCAGAACCAATATCACAAAATATTTCTTTAGAGGGAGGGTGGTGAATGCCAGGAATGCCCTTCCGGAGGAGGTGGTGAAGACAAAAATGGTGAAAGATTTCAAAGGGGCATGGGATAAACACTGTGGATCTCTAAATGCTAAAGGATGGGAATGAAGAAAAGAATTCATAGAAACATAAAAATGATGGCAAAAAAGGACCTATGGTCCATCCAGTCTGCCCAGCAAGCTTCCCTTGGCAGTACCGTATCCGCTGCGCCATGCAGGTTACCCCCATGTATCAGTCAGGGATGCTTGACCTGCTTTGCTTATAGACTTGGCCCTAGAAGCCGTCCTGTGTTTATTCCTTAATGTCTGAGCATCAGTACCCCAGACTGTAAAAAAGTCAAGGCTCATGTTGGTGGTCTCTGGATTCTATGATTCAACAGTGACTGGGCAATTTTGCAACATGACCCAGATTTTGTGGTTTTTGTGTGGGAATCCAGGGTCCTTGATATTAATGTACACCTTGTGCAGTACTAATACTTAGGGCATCTTGCAAGAGCATAGCAGGCTACAGCTGAGTGAAGTCTGGATGGTAGATAGTCGAGGTAGTGATGGACAGATAGGGGCGGTTATTGGAATGCTTTATCCTGAGCTGGAAAGTAAGGAGCTAAGTAACATTTGGGATGTCCGGAGGCAGTTTGTTCCAGAGGGAGTGAGAAGAGAAAAGGCATGAAAATGAGAAGTTACCTGATTAGTTAAAGAGAGTGTGATTACTGGAGAGCAACAGGAGGGATGGGACATAAGAGTTAAGAGCAGAGAGATAGGAGAAAAAAGCCTGTGGATACATTTATAGGATTCTGAATTGACAACAGACCTTAATAAGTAAGCACTGAAGAGAGGGAATGAGGGCAGAACATGAAAAATGTGTGAATGGTGGAAAGTAAGACAAACAGCAGAGTTTTACAAAAGTTTGAGGGACTGGGGATACCAGCAAAGCAAACCATTGCAATAGCCCAAACCAGAAGTGAAAATAGCTAGAGAAGTGAGCGACAATCATTGAAAGAGAGAAAAGAATGGATATTTTCAAATTCGCTTCCTTTGGATTTTTCGCTTCCTCATTTTCTCTGTCGACTCCTTGCCCATTTCTATCTAGCCAGTATTGTTTCTAGTTTTATGTATTTTTATTTTATCTCTATTTTTATGGTTTTTATTGGTTTATTCTATTTTATTGTTTTTTAGAATTTTATGTACGTATTCTTTGTAAACCGCTCCGAACTTCGGAGGAGGCAGTATATAAGAACTTTTAAATAAATAAATAAATAAATAAATAAACTGGTATCTTAAGTGCTGTACAAGTGTTTGAGATATGAGAATGGAGACATAAGAACATAAGAATTGCTATACTAGGTCAGACCAAGGGTCCATCAAACCCAGTATCCTGTTTCCAACAGTGACCAATCCAGATCACAAGTACTGGACAGAATCCCAAATAGTAGTTAGACCCCTTGCTGCTAATCTCCAGGGGTAAGTAGTGGCTTTCCCCAAGTCTACCTGGTTAATAACTGTGTATGGACTTTTCCTCTAAGAATGTGTCCAAAACTTTCTTAAATCCAGCTATGCTAAATGTCTTTATCACATACTCCAGTAATGAATTCCAGAGTTCAGTTATGTTTTGAGTGAAAAAACAAGTTCTCTGATTTGTTTTAAATGTGCTACTTACTATTTTTATTTTATATTTATTTATTTAAAAACATTTATATTCCACTTATAATGGGATCACAATCATTAAAACAGAAAAAACACAATGCTATTCAAAACAAAATAACAACAATAAAATTAATTAATTCTTCATAATGTGAAAAATCTTTATGTCATCTAGGACACGAAGAGAATCTGGAAGAGAATTCCATAAGGATGGGCCAATAATAAAAAATGCTGTGTGCTGGGTATCATATATTCATGTTTTTTTAATTGTAGGAACATCAAGGAGAATTTTCCCTTGAGAGTGTAAAGCATGAGTTGGCTAATAAGTTTTCAGTAGGAAAGAGAGATAACTTGTGCCATCAAGTCTGACAATGTTAAAAACCACTAGTAATAATTTAAATTCAATACACTGCTTTACTGGAAGCCAATGAAGTGCTTTTAAGTAATGTGATGCCAAGGATGCCCACCAACAATAATCCCAAGCATAAGAACATGCCATACTGGGTCAGACCAAGGGTCCATCAAGCCCAGCATCCTGTTTCCAACAGAGACCAAACCAGGCCATAAGAACCTGGCAAGTACCCAAAAACTAAGTCTATTCCATGTTACCGTTGCTAGTAATAGCAGTGGCTATTTTCTAAGTCAACTCAATTAATAGCAGGTAATGGACTTCTCCTCCAAGAACTTATCCAATCCTTTTTTAAACACAGCTATACTAACTGCACTAACCACATCCTCTGGCAACAAATTCCAGAGTTTAATTGTGCATTGAGTGAAAAAGAACTTTCTCCGATTAGTTTTAAATGTGCCACATGCTAACTTCATGGAGTGCCCCCTAGTCTTTCTATTATCCGAAAGAGTAAATAACCGATTCACATCTACCCGTTCTAGACCTCTCATGATTTTAAACATCTCTATCATATCCCCCCTCAGTCGTCTCTTCTCCAAGCTGAAAAGTCCTAACCTCTTTAGTCTTTCCTCATAGGGGAGCTGTTCCATTCCCCTTATCATTTTGGTAGCCCTTCTCTGTACCTTTTCCATCGCAATTATATCTTTTTTGAGATGCGGCGACCAGAATTGTACACAGTATTCAAGGTGCGGTCTCACAATGGAGCGATATAGAGACATTATGACATTTTCCGTTTTATTCACCATTCCCTTTCTAATAATTCCCAACATTCTGTTTGCTTTTTTGACTGCCGCAGCACACTGAACTGACGTTTTCAATGTGTTATCCACTATGACGACTAGATCTCTTTCTTGGGTGGTAGCTCCTAATATGGAACCTAACATTGTGTAATTATAGCATGGGTTATTTTTCCTATATGCATCACCTTGCACTTCCACATTAAATTTCATCTGCCATTTCAATGCCCAATTTTCCAGTCTCACATGGTCTTCCTGCAATTTATCACAATCTGCTTGTGATTTAACTACTCTGAACAATTTTGTATCATCTGCAAATTTGATTACCTCCTCGTCATATTTCTTTCCAGATCATTTATAAATATATTGAAAAGTAAGGGTCCCAATACAGATCCCTGAGGCACTCCACTGCCCACTCCCTTTCACTGAGAAAATTGTCCATCTAATCCTACTCTCTGTTTCCTGTCTCTTAGCCACTTTGTAATCCACGAAAGGACATCGCCACCTATCCCATGAAATTTTACTTTTCCTAGAAGCCTCTCATGAGGAACTTTGTCAAACGCCTTCTGAAAATCCAAGTATAATACATTTACCAGTTCACCTTTATCCACATGTTTATTAACTCCTTCAAAAAAGTGAAGCAGATTTGTGAGGCAAGACTTGCCTTGGGTAAAGCCATGCTGACTTTGTTCTATTAAACCATGTCTTTCTATATGTTCTGTGATTTTGATGTTTGGAACACTTTCCACTATTTTTCCTGGCACTGAAGTCAGGCTAACCGGTCTGTAGTTTCCCGGATCGCCCCTGGAGCCCTTTTTAAATATTGGGGTTACATTAGCTATCCTCCAGTCTTCAGGTTCAATGGATGATTTTAATGATAGGTTACAAATTTTTACTAATAAGTCTGAAATTTCATTTTTTAGTTCCTTCAGAACTCTGGGGTGTATACCATCCAGTCCAGGTGATTTACTACTCTTCAGTTTGTCAATCAGGCCTACCACATCTTCTAGGTTCACCGTGATTTGGTTCAGTCCATCTGAATCATTACCCATGAAAACCTTCTCCATTACGGGTACCTCCCCAACATCCTCTTCAGTAAACACCGAAGCAAAGAAATCATTTAATCTTTCCACGATGCCTTATCTTCTCTAATTGTCCCTTTAACCCCTCGATTGTCTAACGGTCCAACTGACTCCCTCACAGGCTTTCTGCTTCAGATATATTTTAAAAAAAGTTTTTACTGTGAGTTTTTGCCTCTATGGCCAACTTCTTTTCAAATTCTCTCTTAGCCTGTCTTATCAATGTCTTACATTTAACTTGCCAATGTTTATGCTTTATCCTATTTTCTTCTGTTGGATCCTTCTTCCAATTTTTTAATGAAGATCTTTTGGCTAAAATAGCTTCTTTCACCTCTCCTTTTAACCATGCCGGTAATCGTTTTGCCTTCTTTCCACCTTTCTTAATGTGTGGAATACATCTGGACTGTGCTTCTAGGATGGTATTTTTTAACAATGACCACGCCTTCATATTTATCTTTTCTACTCCACTCATGATTTTATAGACTTCTATTATATCCCCCCTTAGATTCCTGACAGAGGATGGAATCAATGGAAAGAAATCCAGGTGATGGATTAAGAATGGGTTTTGTTGCAGGGAAGAGGACCTCCATTTTAGAGGCATTCATCGTATGACCCTTTCCTTGATATATGAGCAGATACAGGAGGAGAAAATAATTGATACTGAGGAGTAGGAAAGATAGTTCTTGAATGTTATCTGCAAAAATGTTATTACAGCAACCGAAAAAAGAAGTAAGGGGTCTCAAAATGTGAATATAGATAAAGAAGGGTCCATGGACTGAATCCTGAAGAACACTAACAGAAAGGGGACTGGGTTTAAGAAGTTATTAACAAGAATCTTGAAGCCATTCCTTGAGAAAGAAGAAGAAATGTCCAAGACAGAGTGTTGAAAAAGAGAGGGTATTACAGTGTCAGACATACTTGACAAATCCAGAAGGACGAAGAGAAGTTCCTACAGGATAGATGTGAGGAAATAGGACAGATTCAGTTAATTGTGATGAGTGGAAGGCAGATTGGAAGGGGTCCATAGTAAAAGCGATAAGCAGAAAGTTGAGATTGTGGTGTTAGTTTTTTCAAGAATCTTAAAAAAAGGAAGTAAGGAGAAATAACAATATACTGTCATACAACTGCACAACATTACAGCACTAAAAACATTAGAGATGTGAATCGTGTCCTCGATCGTCTTAACGATCGATTTCGGCTGGGAGGGGGAGGGAATCGTATTGTTGCCGTTTGGGTGTGTAAAGTATCGTGAAAATCGTTAAAATCGTGAGCCGGCACATTAAAACCCCCTAAAACCCACCCCCGACCCTTTAAATTAAATCCCCCACCCTCCCGAACCCCCCCCCCCCAAATGCCTTAAATTACCCTGGGGTCCAGCGGCGGTCCGTAGCTAAATCGGGGGAAGGGGGAGGGCAGGAAAACCGGCACACTAAAACCCCCTAAAACCCACCCCCGACCCTTTAAATTAAATCCCCCCCCCCAAATGCCTTAAATTACCCTGGGGTAGAGCGGCGGTCCGAAACGGCCTCCTGCTATTGAATCGCGTCGTCTTCAGCCGGCGCCATTTTGCAAAATGGCCGCCGCAAAATGGCGGCGGCCATAGACCAACACGATTCGACTGCTGGAGGTCGTTCCGGACCCCCGCTGGACTTTTGGCAAGTCTTGTGGGGGTCAGGAGGCCCCCCCAAGCTGGCCAAAAGTTCCTGGGAGTCCAGCGGGGGTCCGTGAGCGATTTCCTGCCGCGAATCGTTTTCCGTACGGATAATGGCGCCGGCCATACGCGTATGGCCGGCGCCATTTTCTGTATGGAAAATGGCGCCAGCAGGAGATCGACTGCAGGAGGTCGTTCAGCGAGGGTTCCCCCGCTGAACATTTTCCGTACGGATTAAATACCCTGCTCGCGTAAATCCGACTGGATTTACGCGAGCAGGGCCCTCGCGAGCCGGCGCGCCTATTTTGCATAGGCCGCCGGCGCGCGCAGAGCCCCGGGATGCGCGTAAGTCCCGGGGCTTTTTTAAGGGGGCGTGTTGGGGGGCATTGCCAAATGACGCGGCGTTTGGGGGGGCGGGCCCTGGGGCGTGGTTTCGGCCCGGGGGCATTCCGGGGGCGTGACCGCGCCCTCCGGAACAGCCCCCGGGTCGAGTCTTGGTGTGCCAGCAGCCCGCCGGCAGGCGTAAATCCATGGATAAAGGTAGGGGGGGGGTTTAGATAGGGCCGGGGGGATGGGTTAGGTAGGGGAAGGGAGGGGAAGGTGAGGGGAGGGCGAAAGAAAGTTCCCTCCGAGGCAGGAAATCGCTCACGGACCCCTGCTGGACTCCCAGGAACTTTTGGCCAGCTTGGGGGGGCCTCCTGACCCCCACAAGACTTGCCAAAAGTCCAGCGGGGGTCCGGAACGACCTCCAGCAGTCGAATCGTGTTGGTCTATGGCCGCTGCCATTTTGCGGCGGCCATTTTGCAAAATGGCGCCGGCTGAAGACGACGTGATTCAATAGCAGGAGGCCGTTTCGGACCGCCGCTCTACCCCAGGGTAATTTAAGGCATTTGGGGGGGGGGGGATTTAATTTAAAGGGTCGGGGGTGGGTTTTAGGGGGTTTTAGTGTGCCGGTTTTCCTGCCCTCCCCCTTCCCCCGATTTAGCTACGGACCGCCGCTGGACCCCAGGGTAATTTAAGGCATTTGGGGGGGGGGGTTCGGGAGGGTGGGGGATTTAATTTAAAGGGTCGGGGGTGGGTTTTAGGGGGTTTTAGTGTGCCGGTTTTCCTGCCCTCCCCCTTCCCCCGATTTACGATTTTTTGACGATAAATCGGGGGAATTGGTATTGTATCGTGGCCCTAACGGTTTTTGACGATTTAAAATATATTGGACGATATTTTAAATCGTCAAAAAACGATTCACATCCCTAAAAAACATAATAGGCCTGATTCCTCAAGGACTTTTCCCGTAGATATAGAATGAGAATAAAGCTTTAGGGGTAGATTTTAAAAAATAGCGCGATCGCGTACTTTTGTTCGCGCACCAGGCGCAAACAAAAGTACGCTGGATTTTATAAGATACGCGCGTAGCCGCGCGTATCTTATAAAATCTGGGATCGGCGCGCGCAAGGCTGCCGATTTTGGGCAGCCTGCGCGCGCTGAGCCGCACAGCCTGCCTCCGTTCCCTCCGAGGCCGCTCCAAAATCGGAGCGGCCTCGGAGGGAACTTTCTTTCGCCCTCCCCTCACCTTCCCCTCCCTTCCCCTACCTAACCCACCCCCCCGGCCCTATCTAAACCCCCCCCCTACCTTTATCCATGGATTTACGCCTGCCGGCGGGCTGCTGGCACACCAAGACTCGACCCGGGGGCTGTTCCGGAGGCCGCGGTCACGCCCCCGGAATGCCCCCGGGCCGAAACCACGCCCCAGGGCCCGCCCCCCCAAACGCCGCGTCATTTGGCAATGCCCCCCAACACGGCCCCTTAAAAAAGCCCCGGGACTTACGCGCATCCCTGGGCTCTGCGCGCGCCGGCAGCCTATGCAAAATAGGCGCGCCGGCTCACGAGGGCCCTGCTCGCGTAAATCCAGCCGGATTTACGCGAGCAGGGCATTTAAAATCCGCCCGTTAATGAATTGGGCCTCATCAGTGTTATAAAGTAACAAAATTCAGTGATGTTTCTGCTAGTCTGGTTCATGCAGGATCGGGAGGTGGTTCTTTACTCAGTGTTTGGGACACAGTAAGGGCAAAGGCTATCGGCGCCATTTTGAATACTGGCAGTCGACGGTCCGAGTGCAAGAGATCACTCCAGGACCCCCGCTGGACCACCAGGGACTTTTGGCAAGTCTTGGGGGAGACTCCTGACTCGGGCCGTTGGCTGCCGGTATTCAAAATGGCGCCGATAACTTTTGCCTTTACTATGTCACAGGGGCTACCGGTGCCATTGGTCGGCACCTGTCACATGGTAGGAGTACAAGATGGTGCCATCCGTCCATTGCTCCTACCATGTGACAGGGGCCGACCAATGGCACCGGTAGCCCCTGTGACATAGTAAGGGCAAAGGCTATTGGTGCCATTTTGAATACCGGCAGCCAACAGCCTGAGTGCAGGAGATCGCCCCAGGACCCCCGTTGAACCACCAGGAACTTTTGGCAAGTCTTGGTGGGGTCAGGAGGGTGGGGGATTTTTTCATTAATGATACGTTGCATTCGTGGGGGTTCGCCATATGTTTCAGGAACCCACGAATGCAACAAATAGGGACCTATACATTGCGGATTGCGCATTCGTTCAAAACAAATGCACATCCCTACCCAGAAGGGCATGTTCTTATGTTCTTAATTCAACTGGGCCATGGCCAATCTGATCCATCAGGGGCCGCAGTGCTCGGGATCTTGTCTAGAACCTGTAGAGTCTACCTGGTTGCTGATCGCGGCTACCGCTCTCCCTAACCTTTTCCTCCCAAGTAAAAGGTCTCAGGAGACTCAAACTCCACCTTGTTCCCTCCGGGAAGACATCCTGCGGGCTGTCTTTACACAGCTAACCTCTTTAGTCATTCCCCTTATCATTTTGGTCACCCTTCTCTGTACCTTCTCCATCGCAACTATCTTTTTTGAGATGCGGCGACCAGAATTGTACACAATATTCAAGGTGTGGTCTCACCATGGAGCGATACAGAAGCATTATGACATTTTCCGTTTTATTCACCATTCCCTTTCTAATAATTCCCAATTTTCTGTTTGCTTTTTTGACTGCTGCAGCACACTGTACCGACGATTTCAATGTGTTATCCACTATGACGCCTAGATCTCTTTCTTGGGTGGTAGCTCCTAATATGGAACCTAACATTGTGTAACTATAGCATGGGTTATTTTTCCTATATGCATCACCTTGCACTTATCCACATTAAATTTCATCTGCCATTTGGCTGCCCAATTTTCCAGTCTCACAAGGTCTTCCTGCAATTTATCACAATCTGCTTGTGATTTAACTACTCTGAACAGTTTTGTATCATCTGCAAATTTGATTACCTCACTTCTCGTATTTCTTTCCAGATCATTTATAAATATATTGAAAAGTAAGGGTCCCAATACAGATCCCTGAGGCACTCCACTGCCCACTCCCTTCCACTGAGAAAATTGTCCATTTAATCCTACTCTCTGTTTCCTGTCTTTTAGCCAGTTTGTAATCCATGAAAGGACTTCACCACCTATCCCATGACTTTTTACTTTTCCTAGAAGCTCTCATGAGGAACTTTGTCAAACGGCTGATGCTTCCACAACCACGGCAGGCCCAAGATAACTGGGTTCACGGCCTTAGGAAGGACATAGAAAGAGATGAGTTCTGAATGATCAGGCCCAATTCTCAGCGAAAGGGTCCATGTAGTCTGAGTCACCAAACCGGGGAGGAAATCTCTATGAACTGAGGAAAGAGCCAATGGTGGTGACAAGGGACACATGGATATTTGATATTGGTCCACGAGTTCCTGCAGAATAAAGTTTCCCCCGGCGCCAGAGTCCACTAGGACCTGGGTGGTAAAACAGGTGGGTTGTTCCAAGGAGGCTGGCAATAGGAATAAGGGTGATGCCATAGCGAAAACAAAGGTTATTGACTCTGATGTCTCCCGGCGTGGGGTAATATCCTTCCTTTCTGGACATTGAGGTAGCAGGTGACCAGAGTTCCCACAATAGAGGCAAAGGCCTAATTGGCAGCAACGAGACCTCTCAATGTCCATGAGGCGAAGACAACCCTGTTGCATGGGTTCCTCTGAGGAATTCCCCGAGGGCAAGGGGTGGTCGTGGTTGGAGAGGAGTGGTTCCCTAGGGCGACTTCTGAGTAGAACAGTTTTCCCGGGCCCGCTCCTAGAGTCATCTGTCGATCTTCCACGTGAGATCGATGAGGCCTTCAAGGGATGTGAGAAGCTCTCGTGCCGCAAGTTCATCCTTGATCCTGAGGGCCAATCCCTCCAGGAAAATAGTGTGTAAGCTGTCCCCCTGCCAATTTAATTCTGTGGCCAGGGTACGGAATTCTATCTCATAGTCAGTTAAGGAGTGAGTCCCTTGGTGTAACTGTAAGAGATCAGAGCCCATAGCGGGAAGCCTGCCTGGTTCCTCGAAAACCTGCTTAAAGGCCAAAACGAATTGTGGGAGATTCAAAACAAGGTGTTTGAGCACTCCCACAGAGGGGAGGCCAAGCCAAGACCTTGCCATCCAGAAGGGATAGAATAAAGGCCGTCTTGACTAAATCATTTGGGAAAAGCACTGATTGGAAGGTAAAATGCATATGGCATTGATTTCAGAATCCCCGACACCATTTGAGGTCTCCCGTGTAACGGGGCGGTGCAGGCAAGGAAATGACCGCTCAACCAGGATTGGAGGCTGGCACGGAGGCCACTGGGGATGGTGGTGGGGCATTGAGTTGGGTCAGGGAGTCTTGGCGAGCTGCAAGATGGTTCACGTCTGCCACCACCGGTTCTAGGACAGACTAGTTTTTGGAGCTTCAGAACGAGCCCAGGAACAGCCTTCAGCACAGCCAAGTACACCGGGTGTGAATCCAATCGGGCGTTTAGGCACTCTATGAAAGTAGCCAATGCCTCCATAGCATTGGGCCAGCTATTGAGAACATGTGGTCTCTTATTTTTGTTAGGTGAGTATTCTGTAATGATGGCACAGCTAGTAGTTCTTTGTTCGACGGGACCTGTATGATTGTAGAGCTACATCAAACAAACCAGAGTTGTTAGAATGGATGGAGAAGTGTATTAATGTTAGGACTTTGTAGTTGATGCGGGCTTGTATAGGTAGCCAATGAAGAGCTATCAGTGAATGTGATATGTGATCGAATTTCCTTGAACCAGTTAAGAGTCTAGCTGCAGCATTTTGTAATAGTTGTAGTTTTTTAGAAGACAATTGGGAACTCCGAGTAGAAGTGAGTTATAGTAGTCTAAATTTGAGAAGATGAGGGTCTGCAGAACTGTGTGAAAGTCTGCATGAGTCAGCAATGGTTTCAGTCTATGTAGTAAGCGCAATTTGGCATATCCTGATTTGATTAATTTATTTACGTGCTTTTCCATTGTTAGGTTCTCCTCAGTCTGTATACATAAGTCCCGTACTTGGTCAGAGATCATAATATAATGAAATTTGACATAATCACTGAAGGGCGAATAAGGCAAACTACTGCAGTAGCATTTAACTATAAATGGAGACTATGAGAAAATGAGAAAATTTGTTAGAAATAAACTAAAAGGGGCAAATCACAAGTTTAAAAAGTTGTAGTAGGGATGGACATTGTTTAAAATTACCATCCTTGAGGCCCAGACAAAATATATTCCATGCATTAAAAAAGTAGAAGGAAAGCCAAATTATTATTTATTATTATTATTATTTAATAACTTTTATATACCGACGAACGTTGGGAACATCTCGCCGGTTTACATATAACAGAACTTAGCAACAGGCTTTACAATTATTGCATAATTAAATAAGGAACATTAAGAAATGATTACCTATGTGGTTTAATAGTGAGATGAAAGAGGCCATGCCAAAAGGGCATCTTTCAAAAATGGAAAACAGACCCAAATTAGGAAAAGAGAGACGAGCATAAGCACTGGCAAGTTAGATGTAAAAAAGAAATTTAAAATGCTAAGAAAGAATTTGAGAGCTAAAAACAAGTAATAAAAACGTTTCCCGTCGATAACCAGGCTGAATTAGCCATGCTGTCTGGGATGTCCTCTGGGCAGTTTGGAGGAGGAACTTCTCTCAGAGAATACAGAGTTTTGGTCTGTGTGGCTGCACAACCATTCCTGCGTGATTGCCCTGGTCTCCTCAGTTCTTTTTTTACGTGCAGTTCACTGGACGCACAGATCAATTTCTCTCTCCTCTTCACCTTGGTGAATCCTCAATGACACTTTTCAGTGCTCAAATGGCTCCGATGACCTCCAGATTTAAATATTGCCAGTATGGCAAAATTATGTCCGTCACAGACGGTCATAATTATTGCTTCCTGTGCTTGTGGCCTGATTATGAGCAATCGATGTGCTGCGATTGCAGCAGGATATCTCCAAGGGCCCAGAGACAGCAGGCCGCAAAGATAGCCGGGCTCAGAGAGTCCAAAGGTGCCTCTTCGGGTTCCTATGCCCCAATCCCGACACATCTCTCTGCTCATTCATCACCGGGGCCTAAAACTCACTGCCCCAGGCAAGAGAAAAGGGTGCCATCAATTGGTCCAATGCCATTTACAGGTACTCAGAGCAAGCAGGGCCAGGTGGGGAAAGCTCCCAGAGTGCCCAATGTGACTCAAGCCATTTTTAAAGCACTCACAGGTAGATTTTAAAAACTTTGATCGTGCAAAAGCAGTCCCATACTCGCATGAGCAACGTGAATTTTAAGAAGCCGCGAAGTACACACGTACATACTAATGCATGCATCAAGAACATGGGAGTGGAAAAGGGGCAGGGCGTGGGCTACAAGAGTATCTGCAGATTTTAAGAAAAACTGACCATGGCGCACGTCAGTGTGTAATCCGCATAACTTTACTACTACTCCTAATGAGAAACAAGTCTGGAAGTCTCGAGTTTTAGGGATTTTAGCAAGCATGAGGGTTCTGGGTCATGTGGGTGGCTTATAGGATGAAGAACCAGAAGGGGTCTTCAAGATTGCTGAACTTTCCCTGAGTATATATATGGTATATATATGGTAATATATATATACTCAGGGAGGGGAGGGAGGAGAGGGGAGGGGAGAGAGAGAAAATAATGACACTTTATATATCTACCCCTGTAAGAGGGGCACTTTCAACTCAGGGTGGGTTTGAATCATAAGAACCTTATCCAAACCTTTTTTAAACCCAGTTACACTAACTGCTGTAACCACATCCTCTGACAATGAATTCCAGAGCTTAATTATTCATTAAGAAAAAAGAATTTTCTCTGATTTGTTTTAAATAAGCTACTTGCTAACTTCATGGAGTGCCCCTAGTCCTTCTATTGTCAGAGAGTAAATAACCAATTTACATTTACCTGTTCAAGTCCTTCATTCCTTCCCCCATGGCCAGGGTGCAAAGGTCTATAGCACACTGATGTAACACTGCACCCCCCCCAAATCCCCCCTGAGTTGAAAGTGCCCCTCTTACAGTGGTAGAATTATAGAGCGTCATATTGTCTCTCCTACAGTGCTCGCTCTCTCTCTCTGACATGGAAAACTGGTTTTCCCCTTGTGTGAGCATACATGTGGAAGAGGTATTTTAAATTATATGTGTGCACATGATATAAAATTACAATGTATCTCTGCTTGCGTGCTGATAAGGGGATGAAGGCATCGGAAAATGTTTCAACCTATGACGCACCTGAAGCATGATGCTCCTAATCAACAGTCTGCGTTGCACCAACCTGGGCATACGACACGCCAACCCAATGCCACAAGTATCAAAAGACAGGCAGGCCACGACACATAAGCCACGTACAAAGCAGGCAACAACCCAGAGTGCACTGGGGAGTGACTGATCTTCCAGACACTGTTCCTCAATTTCTCCGACGGAGTGGCCTTCCAAACACTGTCCCTCATAAGTCTCCAGCAGAGTAGCCATGAGATCCACAAATAGTATTCCTGCTGGAGGAACTGTTAGCTTCTGATCCTTCAGAAGTTAAGAAGGTCCAGGTTCTAATAAATCCTCTACATCTTCTCAGACAGTCTACTCAGACATCTCGTCCATCTCCAGATAAAAGAGGCAGTTACCTATGTTACAGGAACCTCTAACTAAAGACACATCTGGGACCATCTAAACATCACAAGGGTCCAGATTCCTCCATCTTGCTGGCAGCTTTAGCGACATCCAAGAAGATGGTTAAGAAACCTCCTTCATATGTTGGGGCAGCAGAAGACGTGGTTACTCCATCATCAAAGGAGAAACATTCCCCATGCACTGGGGGACCAGCTGCACAAGCCATGTCCCAAATTTCAGCCATTTTGCAAACCTTTTCTTGACTGGACGAGGGCCATCATCCGCGTCCACTGCCTAGTCCTTCGGGGGAAGGTTTCTCCTCACCTTCAAATCCTTCTTCTCCAGTTCCAGAACATAATAGTCCGCAACACCCGGATCCTACTTTTTTGCAAGAACCAGACAAGGCGGCTCTGGCCTCTCCTTTGACTTACTCAGGTATTTCAACTGCAATTCTGTCTGACCCTCCCAAGGACCCGCCAGAGCCTTCATCGCCTCCAGAAGACCTGATTTATTTTATTTTTATTTATTTAAAAACTTTTCTATACCATCGTTTAATAGTATACCATCACAACGGTTTACAGATAGGCACATAAATAAGTCTGGTTAGGATTATAAATTAGCTAGTAGGTGCCAATAAAGTTTCGGTTACATGATTCAAATAATATACGCTATTTGGATTGTGGAATGGAAATTCCATATATATGAATAATAGGATATCCATATATGAGAATACTGTACTCTTAAATTAATCTTTAGGTATGAGAAAAAATAATAAAGGAGGGATTACTGCTATTTGTTGACTTTTAACAGTGTGCCGGAGTTCTCTTTCTTGTCCGCTAGTATTCCTTACTCCCCACTCTCATTGTGAAAAGCTTTATTCTTTATTTATTCTAGGTTTGTCGAAAAGGTTGGCTTCATTCTTAAAATAGAGACAATAAAGGTGCCTGATCCAAGGTCCAAGGTATTGGGCATTAGGGATGTGAATCGTTTTTTAACGATTTAAATTATCGTCCGATAATTTTAAAATCGTCATTAATCGGTAAGGGACTCGATACAATAGGAATTCCCTCGATTTATCGTGAAAAATCGTTAAATCGAGTACAGGAATTATTTGTGGGGAGGGCGGGAAAACCGGCACACCAAAACAACCCCTAAACCCACCCCGACCCTTTAAAACCAATCCTTTACCCTCCCGAACCCCCCCAAAATGTTAAATTACCTGGTGGTCCAGTGGGGGGGGGGGGGGGTCCCCCGGCGCAATCTCCCGCTCTCGGGCCATCGGCGCCATTTTGGCTACCACTGATAAAAATGGCGCCGATGGCCCGATAAAAAAAACCCACCCCGACCCTTTACAAATTACCCCTTTGCTTCTCCCACCCTCCCGACCCCCCCAAAAACCTTTTACATGTACCTGGTGGTCTAGCGGGGGGTCCGGGAGCCATCCCTTCAATCATACCCTCGGTGCCGGTGCTGGACTGGTTTGAAAATGGCGATCGACTGCGCCGATTGCCTTTGCCCTCACTATGTCACAGGGAGCGACGGTCGCTCCCTGTGACATAGTGAGGGCAAAGGCGATCGGTGCCATTTTCAAACCAGTCCAGCACCGGCACCGAGGGTATGATTGAAGGGATGGCTCCCGGACCCCCCGCTAGACCACCAGGTACATGTAAAAGGTTTTTGGGGGGGGGGTCGGGAGGGTGGGAGAAGCAAAGGGGTCATTTGTAAAGGGTTGGGGTGGGGTTTTTTTTATCTGCTCAGGCCTCACTAAAAAATTAACGATGTGAATTGGAATCAGAACCGATTCCAATTCACATCTCTAACGATCCGATTTTTTTCTCCCTCCATTCGAACCTGATCGTTAAAACGATCGAGCACACGATTCACATCTCTATTGGGCATTCTAAAGATCTTTGACGTTCCATCAGAACCTACTGCATTTCCGTCCCATACAGTTCGTAATGTGGCTATAAATAAGGCTTGGGAGTCTCCATTTTCAGGTCACTCCATCTCCCAAGAAACTGACCTATTAATCAAGTTGACTTAGAAAATAGCCACTGCTATTACTAGCCTGGATTGGCCACTGTTGGAAACAGGATGCTGGGCTTGATGGACTCTTGGTCTGACCCAGTATGGCAATTTCTTATGTCATTATGACCTAAAATTCCGCATGAGGAAATCACATCATTATGCTGCAGTACACAACTGTGGTGGTTGAATTGGCCATGAAGAAGACTACATTCCAACACACCTCCAGGTAAAGACAATAAATACCTGGATGAATCTGGGAGAAAGGTTTTTCAAGCATCAATGCTTAAGGCAAAAATACAACACCAGTTCTAAACCACTCAGTACCAAATGAGTATTTGCAAACCCTCAAACCACACATTATTCCAGCAGCTGGTGTGCAGGCTCCTCCTCAAACTTTAATAGACATCAAGGAGGGACGAAGGCATCTTCTTCGTACTATTTATGAGGCATTCGAAACTTCCGCTCATACATCAGCGGCATCCATAGAGCCCGCGGGATAGCCTGGCTCCGTGCCAGTGTTATCTGAAAAGATGTACATGACAAATTGGCAGACTTGCCTTGTAAGGGGGATAACTTGTTCAGAGATCAGCTGTGAGAAACTGTCTCCCAGCTGAAAGAGCAGAATGTGGCAGTCTCATCACTCACTTTCCTATCAGAGCAACAGACCTCTTCTAAGAGATTCTGCTCCAGTTATAAAAAGTCTTTTTACCAAAGACATTTGTGTAGGTCCTACACTCCCTACAGACCAGCTCCCGAGACAACAGTGGCAGCAAGCCCAACTCAGGGGCTGCCAGAGAGGCCAGCGTATGCAGAAGTAACCACAGGAGCCCAGCCAAAAACCACAGCAGAATTTTTGAAAACATAGTTCGGCCACAGCTATCTTCAATGGTGGGGGTCAGATTATCCCATTTCTACAGTGTCTGGGATTTCATCACATCAGACTTTTGGGTACTGAATTTGGTTCACATGGGATACAGAATAAACTTCACAAGGAACACTTCACTCCCCCACCTCATCCTATCATTTCAGGATTGTGTGCAGAATTTGCTTCTACAACAGGAGGTGCATTCACTATTTCATCAACAAGCAATTCAGGTGCTACCTCCACACCAGCGCATTAAGGGATTTTATTCCCAATATTTCCTTATCCCGAAAAAGAGTGAGGTCTCCATCCCATATTGGACCTTCATCCCTCAACAAGTGCATTCGGAAGGAGAAATTCAAAATGACATCTCTCAAAACCATTCTTCCCTTCCTCCAACCTAACAATTGGATGTGCTTCTTAGATTTCAAAGATGCTTATTCTCACATCCCAATGCACAATCTTCTTGGCGCTACCTGTGTTTTCAGGTCAGTGCTCAACACTACCAATACAAGGTCCTCCCTTTTGGTCTTTCATCAGCAGCCAGAGTGTTCACAAAATGCCTAGCTGTAGCTGTGGCCTACCTAAGAAGGAAGGGTATAAAGGTCTTCCCATATCTGGAAGATCGGCTTCTTGTTTCCTCCAATTCCAAAATCTGCTGGAAAGCCTGGATTTCTTAATAAACTACGAGAAATCCAACCTTTAGCCAGCACAAGTGCTTCAGTTCATAGGAGCAAAGATAAATACAATCCTCTGCAGAGCTTTCCTTCCCACTGAGAGGATCCAAACATTTTGCACACTAGCTTTTCAGTTACAGCAACAGTGCACCCCTCAGCATGTCAAATACTCACTCTCTTGGGATACATGGCAGCAGCAATTTTACGTCATCCCGCACTTTTGCCTTCATATGAGTCATCTGCAGTGGGGGCTCAAGGCTCAATGTTCCCAGTACAGCCAACTGATGTCCTTAAAGGTAGCTATGGCTCAATCTATGAGGATAGATATAAAGTGGTGGCTGTCCCCATTGGTTTTAGAAATGGGGGCACCATTTCGCACCCCGATGCATCAACTCATTCTAGCCATGGATGCATCCACAAGAGGGTGGGGAGCTCATCTGCTAGATCTGAAAATGCAGGGCCTATGGTCTTCAATAGAGAGGACATTCCAGATCAACCTAAGAGCAATAAAGAATGCAATTTACACCTTTCTGCCTCAACTTCAGGGAAAAAGAGTTATGATGCACACAGACAACCAAGTAGCCATGTTTTATATAACAAGGAAGGTGGGTCCGGTTCCAGGATACTGTGCAAAGAAGAGGTGCAGATTCTGGAGGGGGCAGAAACACACTCCATACAATTACAGACAACTTACCTTCCTGGAGTAGTGAACACGGAAGCCAACAGACTCAGCAGGACTTTTCATCCTCACAAGTGGTCTCTACATCAGGAGATAGCAAACAATCTTTTCAGGACATGGGGCACCCCTTGTATGGACCAGTTTGCCTCAGAAAGCAACACAAGGCTGTCAAGGTTATGTTCCAAGTACCCGAGTCTGCACAGATTCTCGCAGGATATATTCCTCGTTCCCTGGGTGGAAAACCTTTTTTATGCATAACCCCCAATACCACTGATAGGTTGAGCAATCCAGAAATGCATCATGGAAGAAGCAGATCTCATCTTCATAGTTCCAGTTTGGCCCAGGCAACCATGGTACGCCTACCTAGTTCAACTTTCTGTTCAGCTATCAGTTTCTCTGGGCAATGGTGCAGACCTGCTATCTCAGAAGGAGGGCACTCTGCTGCATCCCATGCAGTCCTCCCTACATCTGATGGCTTGGAGATTGAGAGGGAGGCATTAAGCCACTTTTCTCTCATCAGGTATATGGGATATTCTGGTGTCCGCCAAGAAATCGTCCACAAGGAAAAATTATGCTTTCAAATGGCAACAATACTTCATTGATGCCAATCACAGGAGATAGATACGTTCTCCTGTCCCCCTGAAATGCTATTAGAGTATCTACATTTGCTCTGTATGAAGGAGCTGGCAATGTCGTCTATCAGAGTACACCTTAGTGCTATAGCTGCATATCATTCATCAAGAGATGGACTGTCTATTTCAACCCATCTGTTGGTGTCACGTTCATGAAGAGAGTACTAAAACTTCACCCATCATCTATTGGTGTCACGTTCATGAAGAGAGTACTAAAACCTTACCCATCAGTCTCAAAACCTCCTATCCCTTGGAATATTAATTTGGTGATAGAAATGCTCATGCTTCTGCCTTTTGAACCCTTAAAAACTGCCTCTATGAAGTTTCTAACATGGAAAGTTATATTCCTGGTTGCAATAACCTCAGTGAAATGAGTCAGTGAACTCTAAGCATTATTTCATTATTCTCCTTATTTGCAATTTTACCGTGCAAAGTCTCCTTAAGTACACATCCATCTTTCTTACCAAAGATTGTTTCAGCCTTTCACCTGAACAAAATCATTACATTACCTATGTTTTTCCCAAGACCTCATGAAAATGACAGGGAAAAGAGCCTTGGGATGTTACAAGAAAAGAACCCAGACAAATAACCGAGCTTCCCAGCTTTTTGTTTCTTACAGTCCAATTATTCCAGGGGTACCAGTAGCGAACAGAACATTAGCTAACAGGATAGCTTAATGTATTCACTTTTGCTACTTGTCCCAACCTTTGAGACTCCAATCCAGAGTCAACGTGCATCAGCTTAGCGCTGCGGCAGCTTCTTTTGCACATCTTCATAACCTGCCTTTACTGGACATTTGCAAAGCAGCTACTTGGTCCTCTCTCTGTTGCATTCGTCGGTCTTCGATGGCTTCGCCCCGCCTACCTCTCTCTACTTTTGTCTCCTCCCGCTCACCATGGACTGATGCCACCACGGCATCTGCTTGCCGTTCGCTCCGGCGTCCCCAGACCGGCTTTGGTGCTGCCTCCCGCCATTCTCCTTCAAGGTACCTCTAGGGCGTGCGCGTGCCCTCATCTATAACTCTACGTTGGCGTGAACCTCAGGGGTGTCCCCCTGTTCTGACGTCACGTCTTGCGGGTATATCTGCCTACAGTATTTGCTAGCTTGTTGAGTTAGCAATAGGAATCTTATGGATGGGATTCGCTCTCCGTTCCTAAGCTACTCAGCCACTCCAGCGCTAGCTGGAACTCTTACTACCCTTTGGGGTCTCTAATGGGGTACCCGCTCCTCAGGGGCCTCTTTGCTTCTTTCAGGTCTATCAGGAAACTGGTACTCGTGCCTCAAGGGCCCATGTTTAATGGAAAACAGTCAACATGGATTTACCCAAGGGAAGTCTTGCATCACAAATCTGCTTCATTTTTTTGAAGGGGTTAATAAACATGTGGATAAAGGTGAGCCTGTAGATGTTGTGTATTTGGATTTTCAGAAGGCGGTTGACAAAGTTCCTCATAAGAGGCTTCTATGAAAACTAAAAAGTCATGGGATAGGAGGCAAAGTCCTTTCGTGGATTATAAACTGGCTAAAAGACAGGAAACAGAGAGTAGCATAAGAACATAACATAAGAAATTGCCATGCTGGGTCAGACCAAGGGTCCATCAAGCCCAGCATCCTGCTTCCAACAGAGGCCAAAACCAGGCCACAAGAACCTGGCAATTACCCAAACACTAAGAAGATCCCATGCTACTGATGCAATTAATAGCAGTGGCTATTCCCTAAGTAAACTTGATTAATAGCCATTAATGGACTTCTCCTCCAAGAACTTATCCAAACTTTTTTTGAACCCAGCTACGCTAACTGCACTAACCACATCCTCTGGCAACAAATGTCAGAGCTTTATTGTGCGTTGAGTGAAAAAGAATTTTCTCCGATTATTTATTTATTTATTTTGTTTATTTTTCATTTTTATAAGTCTTAAATGTGCTACTTGCTAACTTCATTAAATTTTCTCAGTGGAAGGGAGTGGGCAGTGGAGTGCCTCAGAGATCTGTATTGGGACCCTTACTTTTCAATATATTTATAAATGATCTGGAAAGGAATACGAGTGAGATAATCAAATTTGCAGATGATACAAAATTGTTCAGAGTAGTTAAATCACAAGCAGATTGTGATAAATTGCAGGAAGACCTTGTGAGGCTGGAAAATTGGGCATCAAAATAGCAGATGAAATTTATTGTGGACAAGTGCAAGGTGATGCATATAGGGAAAAATGACCCATGCTTTAGTTACACAATGTTAGGTTCCATATTAGGTGCTTCTACCCAAGAAAGAGATCTAGGCGTCATAGTGGATAATACTTTAAAATTGACAGCTCAGTGTGCTGCAGCAATCAAAAAAGCAAACTGAATGTTAGGAATTATTAGGAAGGGAATGGTTAATAAAACGGAAAATGTCATAATGCCTCTATATCGCTCCATGGTGAGACCGCACCTTGAATACTGTATACAATTCTGGTTGCCGCATCTCAAAAAAGATATAGTTGCGATGGAGAAGGTACAGAGAAGGGCAACCAAAATGATAAAGGGGATGGAACAGCTCCCCTATGAGGAAAGGCTGAAGAGGTTAGGGCTGTTCAGCTTGGAGAAGAGATGGCTGAGGGGGGATAAGATACAGGTCTTTAAGATCATGACAGGTCTTGAATGAGTAGATGTGAATCGGTTATTTACACTTTCGAATAATAGAAGGACTAGGGGGCATTGCATGAAGTTAGCAAGTAGCACATTTAAGACTAATCGGAGAAAATTCTTTTTCACTCAATGCACAATAAAGCTCTGGAATTTGTTGCCAGAGGATGTGGTTAGTGCAGTTAGTGTAGCTGGGTTCAAAAAAGGTTTGGATAAGTTCTTGGAGGAGAAGTCCATTAACGGCTATTAATCAAGTTTACTTAGGGAATAGCCACTGCTATTAATTGCATCAGTAGCATGGGATCTTCTTAGTGTTTGGGTAATTGTCAGGTTCTTGTGGCTTGGTTTGGCCTTTGTTGGAAACAGGATGCTGGGCTTGATGAACCCTTGGTCTGACCCAGCATGGCAATTTCTTATTTTCTTATGTTCCTGTGTCGCTACCTGCAACCTCTACCCTTCTACTTGGAAGAACTAACTTACAGTTATCATCAGTGAGTACAGAAACTCTCTCTTTTCACAGTACTGCTTCACTGGAACCAGGAACTCGCTCCTCGAGGCCTGCTCTCTGCTCCGGTGCCAGACCTCTCGTCTAGTGGAATCTCTGTTACTGCTAAGTGAGTACAACGCTACCGAGTTTCTCTGCTCTATGGGATCAGGTACTCGCTCCTCCAGGTCTTGCTGTCCCTGTCTCGGAGCTTCTCCTATTTCTACATTGGGACTCTAAATGTTATTCTTATTGTGTGCTCATAACTCTCAGTCTCTTTCCACTACAGCATAGCCTTGCAGAAGATCCGCTGTTCCAGTGTTCTGTGCGAAACACGCCCAGCCGGACTCTACAAACTCTACTCACTACCACCACCTCTGGTGGCCATTCAAACTGTTTAATAAAAGATTCAAATCTGTGTGTGTCCAGAGTCTAGCCTGACACTGTGGTCCCTCAAGGGACTGCTCCCCCGTGGGCGTGGTCAGCTGCCACAGTGTCCAAGGATCCATCCAAACACCATTAACCATAACACTCTCCATACCTTCACATCTCAATATTGTCTAGAACAGCAAGCAGCTTCAGATGCCTCCGTGGGATCAGCAGTGTTGCATCATGCCACTAGAGCTTGCAGCTGTCCACGGGATCTGCGGGTTATGCACACAGATCTTAAGAACTAACCACATCAAATGTCTGTGTCATTCCTCCAAATACTGAATCAGAGGTTTGTGCATGATAACAACCCTAAGATGGAGACTCCCAGACAGCATGGCTAATTCAGCCTGCTTATCATGGAAAAAAAGCAAGTTTGCTTATGGTAAATGGTGTTTTCCATAGATAGCAGGATGAATTAGCCACACAGAGGAAAGCTCTGTATTCTTTGATTGTAGCTCCACCCCTCAGCCACCCAGAGGAAGTCCCAGGCAGCATGGCTAATTCATCCTGCTGTCTATGGAAACAGGGTAAGCAAACTTGCTTTTTTTTTTTTCAAGTACTTTCAAAACAAAAAGCCTGTGAGGTAGTCAGTTGGATTGCTAGATGATTGAGGGGTAAAAGGGGTGCTCAAAGAGGATAAGGAAATAGAAAAACTAAATTAATCCTGCGCCTCTATCTTTACTGAGGAGGATGTCATACCCACACTGGAAACATTTTTTAATGGTGATTCTGACCATCTAAGCTAGGATGTAATACATCAGATTTACAGACTAAAGAAATCAATGGGTCAGTGTGGTATTCACCCCAGAGTTCTGAAGGAAATCAAACATAAAATTATAGACCTGTTTCTGGTGATTTGCAACCTCTCATTTAAAACAGCCACAGTACCTGAAAACTGGAGGGTGGCCAATGTGACGCCAATTTTTAAAAAGGGGTCTGGAGGTGATCTGGGAAACTATAGACCAGTGAGCCTGACATCAGTGCTGGGCAAAATGGTAGAAGCCATTCTAAAAAAAAATGACTGACCACATAGATATTTAATGGAGGAGAGTCAACATAGTTTTTGCAAAAGGCAGTCTTGCCGTACCAATTTACTAGAGTCTTTTGAAGGTATAAATAAGCATGCAGATAAAAGTGAGCCATTTATTATATTTGGATTTTCAGAAGGCATATTGTTGGAAAAGTGGACCCTTGAGCTGAGACGAGGTTGTTGCTATCCCCAGGGGATGGTCCCTGTTGGTCCTCGTCATCGGGAGACAGTACTGGGAGAGAAGACCCAACAAGGCCTTCACCTATACCAGCCCACCCGTTCCCCATAGGTTGAGCCCTTGGGTACCGGGGGCAGGCAGGACTTAGGCGCGGGTCTCTCAAGCGTGGAACCAGAAGACAAAAGGCAGAGGCAGTGTTGAGTGAACCAGGGGTCAAGGCAGGCAGTGTTCAGCAGAGGTGAGGAGGCAAGCCAAAGGTCAGGGCAGGCAGAAGATGAGCAGAGTCGAATTACCATAAGAACAAAAGAACATGCCATACTGGGTCAGACCAAGGGTCCATCAAGCCCAGCATCCTGTTTCCAACAGTGGCCAATCCAGGCCATAAGAACCTGGCAAGAACCCAAAAACTAAATAGAGTCCATGCTACTGATGCCAGTAATAGCAGTGGCTATTCCCTAAGTCAACTTAATTAATAGCAGGTAATGGACTTCTCCTCCAAGAACTTATCCAATCCTTTTTTAAACCCAGCTACACTAAGGGGCCGATGCAATGCGGTGCACTGAGCCGAGTGCATTGTTGACCTGCAGTCTGACATGAGTAGAATAGGTGCTAATTAATCCCCTTATGCAATAAGGGGATTAGCACATATTCAATGTGCGTCCAATGCAGAGCGAATGTAATAGCTCTCTTCACATGCATGTGAATGAGGCTATTAGGCATTCACTCTCAATGCAAAAAAAAAAAAAAAATGTGCGTCTCAGATGCACACTTAACTGTCATCTATTAACGCCTGCCAGGAGCAGGCGTTAATAGCTGTGTGCATCAAAAAAAAAAAAGAAAAGAAATAAAACTTAAAAAAAACCTGATAGTCGGACCCATCACGTAAACAGACGCAAAGTTTATCGGCGTCGGTTTACCTTACCGGCGGACAGCCATGAAAACCGATGCCAATAAACTTAGCGTCGGTTTTCAGCAGCGAACGGTAGTCACGAAAACCAATGCCAGGTTTATCGGCGTCGGTTTTCATGGCTGTGCACCGGTAAGGTAAACCGACACTGATAAACTTGGCATTGGTTTTCCGGCAAACGGTAGTCACGAAAACTGACGCTGGGTTTATCGGTGTCGGTTTCATGGCTGTCCGCCATTAAGGAAAACTGACGCCGGTAAACTCGGCGTCGGTTTTCATGACCGATGTACGGCAGTCACAAAAACCGATTGGGTTTGCGTTAGCAAGGATGCGCTAGGATCGCGACCCTAGCACTCCTTGCTAACGCGACCCCCTCATTTAAATATTGCATGGCACCCACCTTGGGGGCAGCTGGGGCGCATTAAGAGAGCAGGCGCTGACTCTTCAGCGCCCGCTTTCTACGCGAGTTTATTGCATCGGCCCCTAAGTGCACTAACCACATCCCCTGGCAACAGAGAGTCAGGGCAGGCGGAGATCAAGCAGGGTCGAATTACCAGGCAAGAGTCAGGTCCGAGAGTCCAATCTGAAGGGAAGAGGAACAAGGCAGCAACCGGAGGCTAGGATCAGGAGCGCTGGAACCAGGAGTCAGGAACACAAGGCAAGGCAGTGTCAGGAATGCAGACAACTCATACACTCTGAACAGCAGAACCCGTTGCTGAGGCACTG
Organism: Rhinatrema bivittatum; assembly: GCF_901001135.1. Classification (NCBI taxonomy): domain Eukaryota; kingdom Metazoa; phylum Chordata; class Amphibia; order Gymnophiona; family Rhinatrematidae; genus Rhinatrema; species Rhinatrema bivittatum. The sequence goes on along the minus strand of NC_042618.1, from coordinate 648,377 downwards.
ATTGACGGCAGGGCCTGGCCTTAAATAGAACCTGGTGGAATAGATCATCAGCGAAGGCCGCGGGGCTTCAGAACCAGTCTCCCCTGCTGCTGGTCCCATAAGAGGCTTAGTTGCCCTGCACGCGCATGCCGAAAGCAGGGAAGAGCAGGAAGAGCCGAGGACAACCGGCACATGGGACACCCCGGTGTGAGGACTCCCGCACAACGCCCAAGCATACCGCACCGGCCCTGACATGTGTGGTGGCACAGCGCCCAGGATGCCTGTCCCCATACTGGGACATGGCGTGCCCGCCTCGCCAGGCTGGAGGTGAGTGCGGCAGTCCATTGGGATAGTCCACAGGCCACCAAACATAACAGTACCCCCCTCCAAAGCCCCCTATCGAGGCCCCGAGTTAGTGGGGGTACCAGCTCCTAGGGAGATTTGAGTGGAGGATTCCACAACTAAAGGATTGGTTTTGTCCCCTAGTTCATGCAATTCCGGGGACCGAACCCTCACTGTTGAGTGGGAGAACCTCTTCCAATAGTTGGAAAGGAGATCTGGCCCTAATGTTGTGGAATGAAGGACCTCCGTTCCCTCAGGGTCCGAACAGGCAGAAGTGGGGGGAGGTCGCTGTCTCTTGCCCTTCTCCTGTAACAGAAGGGTATTCAAGGTTTGTATTTCTTCATTTTTCTCACTTAGTAGAGATGTGACCTTTTTCATGGGTTGGTTGTGCTCCTTCCTCCGGTCATCATGTTCCAGTCTCTCTTGGACCAACCGGTCCTTCAACTGAGCAAAGACTAATTGTAAATTATCATTCTGGAAGGCCCCGGAGGTGGTTTGAGTGTATTGCGACCTCTTGCCAGGGGTGTGAAGGTTTGGCAGGGTGGTGGCCACAAGCAAGGAACTAGGAGACTCTTCCGACCTTAAACAAGAATCCTTGCATCCTAGTCCCCAATGGGTGAGTTCCATTGTGGACCAATTAATTTGGGATTGGTGCCTCTGCAACCATGGCAGACCCAAAATGATGGGACTTGCTGCCCTAGGAAGCACATGGAAGTAAATGAGCTCCGTGTGTGCAGGTCCTATTTTCAATATGAGCGGTAGAGTAATCCAAGTTACTAATACGGGAAGGGGGTCCCCAAAATTAGAGGAAATTGCCAGCGGTGGTATCAGGGGTTTCGTGGGGATTCGATACCGGTCTATAACCTCTTGTCGTATGAAATTTTCCCCAGCTCCGGAGTCCACCAGGGCTTGAGTGGAGAAGCAGGCGGAGGGTTGTTCCAGGGAGACAGACAGTAGAAACTGAGGAAAGGGGGTGGTTAGCCCGGCATGTAGAAGTTCCCTTTCTCTCTGGGCACTGGACCAACAGAATACCGTTTGTTTTGCAATACAGACAGAGACCTAGTTGACGAAGTCGGGTCTTCTCTTCATTAGTAAGATGGACATTACCTAGTTGCATGGGTTCTTCTAGGGAATCCGCTAAAGGTGGAACGAGATCGATCATGGAAGAAGACGGCATCCTGGAGGAGCCCCTTTGAACTCAGCGGACCTCCTGAGCTCGCTCCTGGAGGCGTCAGTCGATCTTCCCCGTAAGACCAATGAGACCCTCAAGAGAGATGGGCAGCTCTCACGCTGCTAGCTCATCCTTAATCATGGGGGCTAAACCCTCCAAGAATACAGTGTGCAGGCAGTTGCCCTGCTAGTTCAGCTCTCTGGCCAGGGTTCAGAATTTGATCGCGTAATCCATCAGCGACCAATTTCCCTGGCGCAGGTGCAGAAAGTCAGAACCCAATGTGGGCAGCTGACCAGGCTCATCAAAGACCTGCTTGAATGCCAAGACAAATTGATGGAGATTAGAGAGAAGCAGGTCAGCGTGCTTCCACCGTGGGAAAGCCCAGGCCAAAGCTTTCCCGTCGAGAAGGGAGAGAATGAATGTCGTCCGTGCCAAATCATTTGGGAAGAGTGCTGACTGAAGGGAAAAACGCATATGGCATTGGTTCAAAAATCCATGACACCACTTGGAATCTCTGTCATACCGGGGTGGTGTAGGCAAGGGTATTGTCATCTGATGGGAATTTGTAACTGGCGCTGGAATGGCGGCAGACAACGGTGGGGCCACGGGGAGGGTCAAGGAGTCCAAGCGTGTGGCAAGGCAGTTCATATCTGCCACAACAAGTTCTAGGGCTGATTGAGGGGTTTGCAATTTCTGAGCGAGGCCAGAAATGGCTTTGAGGGCAGCCAGATCCGCCGGGTCCACGGCCTCAGCAATCTGTTGGAAAAGTAGACCCTTGAGCTGAGACGAGGTTGTTGCTACCCCCAGGGGATGGCACCTGTTGGTCCTTGTCATCGGGAGGCAGTACTGGGAGAGAAGACCCAACAGGGCCTTCACCTATACCAGCCCACCCGTTCCCCGCAGGTTGAGCCCTTTGGTACTGGGGCCGGCAGGACTTAGGCGCGGGTCTCTCAAGCGTGGAACCAGAAGATGAAAGGCAAAGACAGTGTCAATTGAACTAGGGGCCGAGGCAGGCAGCATTCAGAAGAGGTGAGGAGGCAAAGCGAAGGTTAGGGCAGGCAGAAGACGAGCAGAGTCTAATTACCAGGCAGAGAGTTAGGGCAGGTGGAGATCAAGCAGGGTCGAATTACCAGGCAAGAGTCAGGGCCGAGAGTTCAATCTGAAGGGAAGAGGAGCAAGGTAAGAACCGGAGGTTAGGATTGGGAGCGCTGGAACCAGGAGTCGGGAACAGAAGGCAAGGCAGAGTCAGGAATGCAGGGATCAGGAACACAGACAACTCACACTCTCTGAAGAGGAGAACCCATTGCTGAGGTGCTGATTGAGGGCAGGGCCTGGCCTTAAATAGGCCTTGGTTGATGAGGTCATCAGCGAAGGCTGCAGGGCTTCAGAACCAGTCTCCCCTGCTGCTGGCCCTTGAAGAGGCCAAGGTGTCCCGCCCGCGCGCACCGAAAGCAGGGAAGAGCAAGAAGAGCCGAGGATGACAGTCACACAGGAATGCCCCAGTGGGAGGACCCCCACACAACGCCCAAGCGCACTGCACCGGCCCCAATATGTGCGGTGGCACAGGATACCAGTCCCCATACCGGGACATGGCGCGCCCACCTCACGAGGCTGGAGGTGAGTGTGGCGGTCCGTTGGGATAGCCCACGGGCTGCCAAACATAACAAATATGACAAAGTCCCTCATAAGAAACTCCTCGGAAAATGGGATAGCTCATGTGATAGCAGGCAGTGTGCTATTGTGGATTAATAAAATACAAGAAATAGAGGGTAGATCTAAATGGATAGTTTTCTAAATGGGAAAGGTCATTAGTGGAGTGCCCTATGTACTTGTGCTATTCAGATTTGGAGAAAGGAACAACAAGTGAAGTGACCAGATTTACAGATGATTCAAAATTGTTTTGAGTTATTAAAACAGTAGCAGATTGTGTTGAACTGAAGAAGGACCTTGTGAGACTAGGAGACTGGGCTTCTAACTGGCAGATGCAATTTAATGTGAACAAGTGCAAAGTAATGCATATAAGAAAAAATTATTCCAACTACAGGTACATGATTGCTGGGTTCCGTGTTGAGAGTCATCACCTAGGAAAAGGACATCAGAGTCCTTGTGGATAATATCTTGAATCTTCAGTTCAGTGTGCAAATCCAAGGCTCAAAAAAAAAATTTGATTTAATGACTGGAAAAGGAACAGTATGCAAATCCAAGGCTCTCGTGCTAAACTTTCAAAAGGGAAACTTTGATAAAATGAGAAAAATTGTTAGAAAAAAACTGAAAGGAGCAGCTACAAAAGTAAAAAATGTCCAAGAGGGGTGGTCATTGTTAAAAAATACCATTCTAGAAGCACAGTCTAGATGTATTCCACACATTAAGAAAGGTGGAAAGAAGGCAAAACGATTACCGGCATGGTTAAAAGGGGAGGTGAAAGAAGCTATTTTAGCCAAAAGATCTTCATTCAAAAATTGGAAGAAGGATCCAGCAGAAGAAAATAGGGTAAAGCATAAACATTGGCAAGTTAAATGTAAGACATTGATAAGACAGGCTAAGAGAGAATTTGAAAAGAAGTTGGCCATAGAGGCAAAAACTCACAGTAAAAATGTTTTTAAATATATCTGAAGCAGAAAGCCTGTGAGGGAGTCAGTTGGACCGTTAGATGATCGAGGGGTTAAAGGGGAACTTAGAGAAGATAAGGCCATCGCGGAAAGATTAAATGATTTCTTTGCTTCGGTGTTTACTGAAGAGGATGTTGGGGAGGTACCCGTAATGGAGAAGGTTTTCATGGGTAATGATTCAGATGGACTGAATCAAATCACGGTGAACCTAGAAGATGTGTTAGGCCTGATTGACAAACTGAAGAGTAGTAAATCACCTGGACCGGATGGTATACACCCCAGAGTTCTGAAGGAACTAAAAAATGAAATTTCAGACCTATTAGTAAATATTTGTAACTTATCATTAAAATCATCCATTGTACCTGAAGACTGGAGGATAGCAAATGTAACCCCAATATTTAAAAAGGGCTCCAGGGGCGATCCGGGAAACTACAGACCGGTTAGCCTGACTTCAGTGCCAGGAAAAATAGTGGAAAGTGTTCTAAACATCAAAATCACAGAACATATAGAAAGACATGGTTTAATGGAACAAAGTCAGCATGGCTTTACCCAGGGCAAGTCTTGCCTCACAAATCTGCTTCACTTTTTTGAAGGGGTTAATAAACATGTGGATAAAGGTGAACCGGTAGATATAGTATACTTGGATTTTCAGAAGGCGTTTGACAAAGTTCCTCAGGAGAGGCTTCTAGGAAAAGTAAAAAGTCATGGGATAGGTGGCGATGTCCTTTCGTGGATTGCAAACTGGCTAAAAGACAGGAAACAGAGAGTAGGATTAAATGGGCAATTTTCTCAGTGGAAGGGAGTGGACAGTGGAGTGCCTCAGGGATCTGTATTGGGACCCTTACTTTTCAATATATTTATAAATGATCTGGAAAGAAATACGACGAGTGAGATAATCAAATTTGCAGATGACACAAAATTGTTCAGAGTAGTTAAATCACAAGCCGATTGTGATAAATTGCAGGAAGACCTTGTGAGACTGGAAAATTGGGCATCCAAATGGCAGATGAAATTTAATGTGGATAAGTGCAAGGTGATGCACATAGGGAAAAATAACCCATGCTATAATTACACAATGTTGGGTTCCATATTAGGTGCTACAACCCAAGAAAGAGATCTAGGTGTCATAGTGGATAACACATTGAAATCGTCGGTACAGTGTGCTGCGGCAGTCAAAAAAGCAAACAGAATGTTGGGAATTACTAGAAAGGGAATGGTGAATAAAACGGAAAATGTCATAATGCCTCTGTATCGCTCCATGGTGAGACCGCACCTTGAATACTGTGTACAATTCTGGTCGCAGCATCTCAAAAAAGATATAATTGTGATGGAGAAGGTACAGAGAAGGGCTACCAAAATGATAAGGGGAATGGAACAACTCCCCTATGAGGAAAGACTAAAGAGGTTAGGACTTTTCAGCTTGGAGAAGAGACGGCTGAGGGGGGATATGATAGAGGTGTTTAAAATCATGAGAGGTCTAGAACGGGTAGAAACATAGAAACAGGATGCTGGGCTTGATGGACCCTTGGTCTGACCCAGTATGGCATGTTCTTATGTTGGTCAAAAAGGTAAACAGAACGTTAGGAATTATAAAACTGAGAATGCCATAATGCCTTTGTATAGATACATGGTGTGACCACACCTTGAGTATAGGTGTAGTTCTGGTCACCCCATCTCAAAAAGACATAGTGAACATAGAAAAGGGTGAGAAAAATGATAAAGGGGATGGAAAAACTCCCTTATGGAGAAAGGCTAAACGGATTAGTGGTCTTTAGCTTGGAAAAGAGACGACTGAAAGGAAGATATGATTAAGATTTATAAACCATGAGTGGGGTAGAACGGGTAAATAAGAAATGGTTATTTACCATCTCAAACTGCATTAGGACTAGGGGGCACTCCATGAAAGTAGCAACTGGCAGATTTAAAAGAAATCATAGAAAGTATTTTTTCACTCAGACCACAATCCAGCTATGACCTGTCTTTCATTATTTTATGCGTTATGATATGGTGTGATTTTTTTTAATCTGTTTTATAATTGTAAATCATTACGATTGTTCATACTGAACAGCGGTATATAAATCTAATAATAAATAAATAGAATCTGTTAGCACAAGAGGGGATCAAGGCAAATAACGCAGAGGGGTTTAAAAGAGGACTGGATAAGTTCCTGAAGGAAAAGTCCATAAACAGTTATTAGTCAGCTAGGCTTGGGAAAGCCAGCGCTTAGCCCTGGGAATTGTTGTGTTCCGCGGAAGTGGAAGGCCACGACCGCGGTCCCCTACCATGCCCGTGACGGCAACCCGCCGCGGGAGCTCCAGGGGAGGCCTCTGATCCTTGCCCGTCGCTTCAGCACGGGCCCCAGTGATGCTCGCCGGAGGGGGAGCCGTTCCTGCTCCTCCCTTGCGGCGTCCAGCAGTGTTTCGCTCCATGGAGAGAATCCAAGATGGTCACCGCCATCTTTAGGCGCGAGGCCACGCCTCCTCCTCAGATTTAAAGGGACGTGATCCCTTTAACTACACTCACCTGTTCCCTATGAGCCAGAGCAGAGGAAGTATAAAAGGAGGCTTCCTCTGCTCATTCCTCGACTTGGCAACGTCCTCCAATGTAGTCAGGTCTGCTTGCTGCGATGAGTTCCGCTACTTCGGATCCTTGTTCCTATCTTGTCTTGGTGTTCCTGGTATGTGACTTCGGACTGGCTAACAGTGATTCCTGGTGTGTGACTTTGGACTGGCAAGCGGCGATCCCTTGGCGTGTGACCTCGGACTGGTAAGCGACGACCCTCTGGCGCTTGACCTTGGACTTCTTCTTGACCATCATCTCCAAGGGCCCACCTCCCCACGGGAGGAACCCGTGGTCCCGTACGGGCTCCTCCCGGGGGGACCACGGGCTTCCAGGGATGAAGCTCCAGTTGGCCCTTGTACCACTCCTTGACCTCTCAAAGGTCCACCTAAGTCCCAGAGGTCCAGGTCCCTATGGGCTCCTCCTGGGGGGACCGCGGACTTCCAGTGGCGAAGACACAGTTCCTTTCCTCGACGTCATGACCCTTCGTCTGCCTCCACAGTGGCCTCAGTCTCCAGTGCCGAGGGTCAGCTGGTCATGTCTTCTGTTCCTGCCTCGCCACCCAACGGGAGAACCTACGGATCTTCCTCCCAAGGTATACCATCCTCCCGTCGGCCCAAGGGTCCACAAGCCTGAGCATAACAGGAGTGAGATAGAAATAGATCAACTATTTGGGATCTGCCGGGTACTTGTGACCCAAACTGGCCACTGTCGGAGGCAGGATACTGCACTCAATGGACCTTGCTCTGGCCCAGCACGGCACTTCTTATGTTCTTATTTATTTTTCCAGAGTTGCCTGAAGAATCTGGCTTATTGGGTTTCAATTTCAGATTTTGCCTAGCATTTTTATTTCTAATTTGTGGTTCCTTATTTTGTATTGGTAAAAGTCTGACTGTGTTATGTGTGCTAAAGAGTAGCTTCTGTGGAAGGATCCTATAGCTTTCTGGGACTGCTCCTGCCCTGTACAGGAGCATTGAATGAGGCATTAGGCAGAAGAAGTGAGATTTTTGCTGTGTGTCTTGTCTGTCTGTTTCAATAGATTCTAAGCTCCCTTATATGTCTCTGTACAGCGCTGTGTCCATCTGACATGTGCTATACGAATAACCAGTAATGATAATGAATGGCAGGATTTTATGATGCATAAGAAGGGACATAATAAAAGGGTTAAAAGAAGAACGTTTATTTTTATAACACAGAATCATTACTGGGGGAAGGAACAACTTTGTGGTAAGCACTTGGCTTCAGGCTTTAACAGAATTGCTAACTTTTCCACAGACCACAACTGGACACTTGAGAACTGTGGGAGGAGGGGAAGGTCAAGAGGGCATGTTTGTTCTCTCCCCTTCTTTTGCATAATTTTGCATATATTTCAGATGATGCCACTTGGAACTCATGGTATCAGGCCTATTGTAACATGCATTTTGTGTGGGCTTGGCCCTCAGAAAGCCATTAGTAAACAGAATTACCATTATAATATAGTAAACTTCCCATACCAAAACAGCACTAACTGCCAGCACTCAAACAGTAACAACTTACTCATGAAAAGGCAATACTGCAAACATCACACCAGGCCCTAAAACACCAATACCTCCTATTAAGGAAAAAGAACAAACCAAGCTGCTATAGATTCTTACAGAGAAGCTCCATGCTAGCAGAATACCTCACCTCGGTCACACATGCAGAAGACAGACAAACTCTTGCCATATACAGAAGAAAGAGACCATGGTATAAAGAAAAATGTACAATAAGACCTGAACTGGAAACTGCAACTCTATTTTCAGTGCAATAATGAGAAACAGAAACCACTATTTCTCACAAAACATCAAGTAGTAAATCAAGAAATATAAAACATCAATCTTAATAGTAAAATCATACTAATAAATAGAGTAAATAATCAAAACAGCTGATGAATGAACATCCAATAATTAAAAACTCATTTAAACTTAAAAAGGCTTTAGAAAATTTCGCAAACACCGATAAGATATTTAAAAACAGCAGTCTCATCAAACATAACACCCAGTGATTAAGGAACTTCTGAATTTCAGTCACCTTGAGGTTTTCAGGGATTGTTGGGGAGTGGGGGGATGCACAAACTTTCTGCTCTTTCTCTCGTACACAGACTCGCTCCCTCTCTCTCAAAGGATTCACTGACACATTTACATCTATTGAAATGTATGACTCGCCTAACTCAGAAATTGGTCTAGGTGCATACTGTATTTTATTTATTTATTTTGGATTCTTATATACCGACATTCCTGTATAATGTACAAATCATATCGGTTTACAACAGAACAATCACGGCAGAGGCGTTACATTGAAACATAAAAAAACATAGCGTCTAATAACATATAATACAACCGAACCAACGCTGCTAAGGCGTAACATGAACCATAGTGTCTAAAAGAATATAAATATGCAAACATATGGACAAATGCTAATATAGCATAAAGGGGGTCCTAAAGAACAATGGCACTTTAAAATTTTGAAGCATAATAATGAACAATCACATGATCTGTGAAATTTTAACTTTCCTGCTTAAGTAGAGTGGTTCAGGATACCTTGGCGTGAAGATGACACCGGGTACGGAGAGCGGGACAGGGGAGGTTAGAGTGGAGAGAGGGGGGGAAAAGAGGAAAGAGCTGTTGGGAAGGGCGAAAGAATAGGAATAGAAAAGGGAGAAGGAGAGGGATCTTGGCTCCCAATTGTGACCTGTTAAGTCCTTTAACCGGTGTCAGAGTGGTCTAGGGGTTCCGGGAAGGCTTATCTGAAACTGTAATGTACAAATTACAAATACTGTACAAATTATTGTTATAAGCATCATCCTGGGCAGGAAGAGTGGTCAAGGGAAAAAGAGAGGGGGGTGGGTCACTGCATTTGTATACCACATGTGTGTACCTACCACCAACTTGCTAAGGGGATTCTGGTTTCCCTTTAATTTTTTAAACACAACACGCTTTTTTAACTGACTGGCTGCAGCAGCCACTAGCAGGGGAGACAACAGAAAGCACAGGCAGTGTGAGGTAACTGGCAGCCCGAGGGAGGCGACCAGATCATGGCCAGACTTGCCTGTCACAGGGAAAGCTATGGTGAGCCTGCCGGTCACCAGCGCTGTGCCAACCGTGAGGGACAGGATGGGAGTTCTGAGAATGAGAGAGCCAAGGGACTATGCTGGGAGGAACAGAAGGAAGCAGGCAGGGTGGCAGCCAGGTAACTTTGCCAGAAAGGAGAGGTACGGCAGTGGACAGGGTGTGAGCCAAGGTGAGAGGCTCGGGCAGTGGCATCATAGTATTTGTCCTGAATCCAGCTCCGGGGTGGATCCCTGGCCACCTGTGCAGGCAAAACATGAGGCAGCCATGCCAGGCGGGCCTTTTAAATCGTTGGAGTCTGAGTGAGCCTTCAAGGTAGGAGGATCTGTCTCTCGGTGAGTAACTTAGGCAGGAGGATGAGACTGCTGAGCTGAGGGAAGGGACGATGCTAGGGACAGGCCATGGACGTTCACTCTGGGCAAACACAGGCTTCCCTGCTCTCCCTTCACCAGCTGCAGCAGCCACCAAAAACAAATCAGCAGGCGGCAAAACCAGAGTCCAAAACCGGGCAGGAGGTCACCCTAGGCTCTAAGGAACAGCTGAGCCAGGTTTCAAAGCAGCCGGTGCAAAACTCAGAAACTGGAGCTGCCGGGTCAGGGCTCAGTGGGCTGTTGAGGATGTGGAGCTGCAAGTTAAAATGAATTGCAGAGCTGCCAGATGCTGCAAGGAATTTGGTTTTTGAACATACCTATATATACATAAATATACCTATATAAGGTGATGCATTTTTACAGATTCTGCTTTGACCTGAAGAAATGATATTACTTCTGAAAACTAGTCAAGAAATGTTTGTTTTTTTTGATTGATTAACCTTTATTTCTGTGTATTCAAGTGAACTAACACGGCAACCACATTCTCTTGTTTACTACAAAAACATTTTTCATTTACATAGTTCTTGTCATTCTAATTGGATCACTTAGGACTAGTATTGTCAGCCCTATTTACAGCTGGATAATGCATGTACAGAAAGAGAATAACCGTAGCTGCCACGTCACCCAATTCCTGGAGGGAGATTTCAGGCCACTCCTGGTTTTCACACACCCCATCCTGAAGCATTCTGGTACCTGCAGTGCTGATTTCAAATGGAAGAAGCAGAGACTACAAACACCAGAATGCACGGAGATGCATATTCTTTATATGTATAGTATATCGTATTTGTTACCCTTTATTCTGATGGCAGGTAAAGGAAAATTGTCCGACGGGGACAGGGTTGGTATAGTACAGGTAAGAATTAAACTTCTACTTAACAATCCCGCTCATAACCCTGGCAGTAAAGATCCTAGTGCACATAGCTAGGACCCCATAACAATGTCAGCTAAAGCATGGAGCATCTCTTGCAGGAGGAAGGATCTGGCTAAAGCACACTTGTTGGGGTTAAACCTTTCAAGGTAAATATCTCTTTGCTTCAGATCAGGAGAAGATCGTACAAGTTCCAGGAGGGAGTAAGATTCTCGTCAAAGGACAGGCAGGCTCAGAGAGACTACAGAAAGAGGTTTTAATTTCAGTCCCTACCGGCACTCCCAGCCCAGCAGAATCAAAGGAAGGGGAAGCAGGCTGGGGCTGGCAAAGCTCCTTTTCAAGCAGGCTTCCTGACACTTCTGCCTTCAGGCAGGGACCCTGGTGGAGGGAAGGTTTCAGTGGTACTGGGCAGTCTGGAAGGCATTCATACAAGACAAGTGGGTGTTACATGGGATGAAAGAAGTTTACAGAACGGAGCCCGGATCAAGGGGGAGGGGAGGGGTTATTGCTTCAGTGTCCCGTGAAACGAGGAGAAGGGGAAACAAGCAGCAGCAATTTCTGTAACATAGAAACACAGGGAGGCAAATTTCAAAAAGGACAGAGCATCTAATTTAAGCAGCCAGATCCTGATTAGCTAAATTAGGCACATTTCCACCTGAACCTAGGGGCTTAGGTTGTCAGCTGAAAATGAGCTTAAATCTAACCATCCAAGATACCCAAATTAGAGTTAGGCTGCTTATCCTTCTGGCCGATTCTGTAAAGCGTGCGGGAGAGCCAGCGCTCCGTGTTATGCGCCCGCTCTCCCGATGTCCATCCAGCCATTTCTCCTGGGCGCGCGATTCCCTATTGAAATGCGGGGTCGCGCTAATACGGAGGCGCTAAGGACAATAGCGCGTCTCTGGTGCCTCCCTTTTAGCAGACAGGCGGCTGTCAGCGGGTCCCGACAGCCACGGTTGGGCAGAATTTTTTTATTTTTGGTTCCTGCGACGTAATATCGCTAGGATATTAAGTCAGAGGGTGTACAGAAGAGCGGTATTTTCGGGGTTGCTCAGAATTTAGCGCCTGTCCTTGGGCAGGCGTAATTTCTGAGAGTAAAATGTGCGGTATAAGGGGTAATAGAAGCGCGTTGGAAACGCGCAGCCAATCACGTGGGAAAGGGTGTGCTTGGCGGAGCTCACTGTTCTGTATCGGCCTGCTCGTGCCTGAATGCATTTATTTATTTATTGTTTTTTTTATACCGATCTTCCTACATTAGATGCAAATCAAACCGGTTTACATAGAAGAAAAAGAAACTTGCCTGATGGCATTACATGAAACAATAACATTTATGCAACTTTAAGTAAAATAGTCAAAGAGAAGAAAACCCAAGTATACAATTTGAATTACATAGTAATCACGGTAAATAAGAATTGGGTAACATAGTAATGAAGGTCATAAGTAATAAAATCTAACAAATGAATAAACCGACAATTTGTTGTCCTTGTACTAAGCTTAGTTAGGGAGAAGGAAAGAAGATAAGTAGAAATAGGAGTGGAGAATAGCTGAAGAACCAATAAAAAGGAAAGAAATAAAATAAAATAAAGATAAAAATAAATAAAAAAATAAAAATAATAAAATAAAGGAAAAGTAAAAAAAGTGACTGAGGGTCTCTTCAAAGGGAACCTGAGTAAATGAGAGAGACTAATAACAGATCAAACCATATAAGTGAGAGAAATAAACAGAGAGGTGTAGCAGGAGATGGAGAGAATGCTTTAAGCTAACAAGATGTACAATGTAGTTGGTTAAGAGCTGCAGTATTTTCTCTGGAGGGAACCTGCAGTACCAGGTGGCAAAGGTTTGTGAACCCCTTGCTATTTTTCCAGCTGGAACAATACCGCAGCCTGGTGGCACTGGGTGATGGTGGCCCCGGTCTTTTAGAGGGCCCGAGCATCACCCTCAGGCAGTCTCCCCCCACACAGAAAAGTAGAAAATAAACATAAATTCATTTAAGGTGCAGGGCCCAGCCCCGCCTCCCTTGAATAAAAGGTTAACACCTCCATCCCGCCAGACTTCCTTTCCTCCTCTTTGCCTCTCCTAACCCCAGCATTTACTTAAAGTCTCTAGGGCTCTGGGCTGTGCCAGACCCGGAGCCCTGGGGGTGTTAGGAACCTCGGCTGCGCTGGCCCGTGACCGGGTCCCCTTACCTGTGCCAGCCAGAGGCCTGGCTCTGCCGCCGCCGCTCCCGGCCACAGACTCCAGCTCCTCGTGGTCTCCCCTCTAGGCGCTCACCCGCCGAGTCATGGGATTTAAAGGGCCCCGCGGCCCGGGCTGATGATGTCAGGCTAGGAGAGTATTTATTAAACCCTTCATCTCTGCTCCCAATTCGCCTCAGCAACGGTTCCTGCTCTCCTGTAGATTGTGGATTGTCTACGTTCCTGATTCCTGCGTTCCTGACTCAGCCTTGTTCCTGTTCCCCGGCTCCTGCGTTCCTGTTCCCTGGCTCCTGCCTTCCTGTTCCCTGGCTCCTGCCTTCCTGTTCCTTGCCTCCGGTCCCTGCCTTGCTACTCGTCCCTTGGACTGCTTTTTCGGTTCTGACTCCTTGCCTGGTACTTGACTTTGCTTGATCTCCTCCACCTGCCCGGCAGGCCTAGATCTGGTGGGTCACGTCAGGGTTCACCATGTCAGAGTCATGGCAGCTTCGGTAGCCAGAGGAGATCTGCAAAGCTGTGACGTGGAGTTCTCTCCACTCATTCACAATGCATTATTGTTTGGACAGGGACTCCTGAGGGTTACAAGGCGACAGGAGGTTTGGCCAGGCTACACTGCAGAATCTCTGTGAAGTGTAGAATGCAACCCAGTCCCTCCTACAGACCGCTGTTTTTGTTCCAGACTGCCATTTAAAAAATACAAATATATATATATATATATATATAAAACCTGTTGCCCCCAAAAAGAATTTGTGTTGTGCCTGTTGGTACTGTTTTGGTTTTCTCATTTTTTGTTCGGGGCAATCTGTGACCAGAGATTCCCCACATGTGAGGGCTGTCATCCTGCTTGTCCTTGGAGAAAGCAGACTTGCTTATCTATAATAGGTGTTCTCCGAAGACAGCAGGATGATAGTCATCAGGGTACTCACCCGCCTCCTCTTGGAGTTGCCTTCTCCAAGTTTAAGCTAGAAAAGCAGACTGAAGAACCTCCCCGTGAACGTGTGATATCATGCTAGCCAGCACATGCCCAGGAGAGCACAACCAAAATTTGAAAAACCCGGACATAAGAGTTCCAGGCCAGGCTCCATCCGATGTCAGTCTTCACCAATTGTGAGGACTGACATCTGCTGTGCTCGGAGAATACCTGCTACAGGTAAGCAAATCTGCTGTATCAGATATTTTTCTGGAGCCCTGCTGTCTATGCTGCCACACTGCCGCAGACACTATAACGGTGGCAGAACTTAGCTCATGTGTAGTCGCTTCTATGCAGCCCCACCACCTCCCGTGGCCATCAGCAGGAGATTCCCTGACCACATCAAGGTCATGCCTCCTGGCCTTTAATATCGCCCTGCCCATCCTCCCTCACCTGCAGCTTGGAGCAGTGCTTAGCCTAGGGCCGGATTTCCATTGCTGGGGCCCATAGGCATCAGCAGGGGAGGGGAGGAAGAGGGGGAGTAATACGTGCCCCCTTCCTGTCCCCTCTCCTGAAGTGACAGCGGCAACAGCAGGAGCAACCCAGGAGAGATTCAGTGCAGGGCCTGGTTCCTCTCCTGTTGCTATGGAAACCCATGTAACAGGCAAGGTCTGGAGTGCAAGCCCCGCACTGAATTTTTTCTAAGTTGCTGCTGCTGCCACGGGGTCACGACGGAGCCATTTTAGGCAAGTGGCTGGGAGGCAGGCAGCCCCTGGTAGAAATCTAGCAGCAGCATTTGGCAGCGGAAGCAGTTGCTCTGCCTGATTCCTGGCCTGAATTAGCCCTGTAACAGAGTTTACGAGTATGCAGCAGTCTTAGGATGTTACGCAGAAAGTGTTTTGTTGTTATTGGTAGAATTATCCAGAGAAAACTAATGAAATCTGGCTCTGATTCTGCTAAGTGACACAAGAGCGAAGTTCTGACTTTAAAGAACCCAATTCTCATTTCGGTTCCCGGATTCTCAGTATTTTCGGTTGGAGAGAAGTGAAATGACTTGCAGTTGTATTATCACTTATTTCTGCAAGTCACTTTTTCTTTTAATTCAAGCCATACCTGCTGCGCTGCAGATTTTTCTTTGCCGCTGCACCTCTGGAATGTGAAAGGGAACAGACGGCCTCTGAGCTAGTGAACGCTGAAATCCTTCTCCTCTGCACTCGCTCTCTATGTACGGTTATCCATGCAGTTTCTCAAAGAGCAAGACATGAAACAACCAAAAATGTCTCTGCTTCCTGACCTTCTCTGCTCTGCCATCTGCCTTTCCGAGTTCCTTACTATATCCGCCTTTCCGCTGCCAGAGATTGTAATGCCATAAAAGTTTTATTGTGAGAAAGAGCCACCTATTATTTGCAGGTCCTCCTAGTCCACTGAACAAATTAAATCAGTTTGCCTGCACCGATACTGGCAACATACTAATGCTATTTATTTATTTTCTGCCTTTCAGATTATTACTAACTCTGTGTTTGGTGTCTCCAGTGCACCACAGCACTGTACAATACCTGTGTGAGTTTAAGCACAAGGAGCCGCCATGACTACATGAGAAGATAAGAAGTGCCGCGCTGGGTTAGACCAAAGTCCATGGAGCCCAGCATCCTGCCTCCGACAGTGGCCACTATGGGCCACAAGTGCCCCGCAGATCCCAGGGATAAGAGATGGTACACTTCGAGTAGACAGGGGAACCTGAGGATTTTGAAGATATTTCCGGTAAAGATTAAAAATGACTAATGTGCTTTAAATCTCTTTGAGCACTTTACAAAGGTGATATGATACCATTAAAAAGCAATGTCGAGGGTCAGCAAATAAAATAGTTAATGGCTCACTGATCCTACATGGCAGGGGAGTCAAGCCAAGCCCTGCCCTAAATATCCCTTCAGGATCTTATTGTAAGCAGGAGCACCTGATATAAGACAATGCCCAGCTCTGCAGCTAGGGCTGCTGCAAACAGGCCTTTGATAGAGATTCAGCTCCTTCTTCCCTTGACTATTGCTTTTCTCACACACCCCCCTGCTCAAACTCTGAAATTTCTGTCTTATTTTTACCATGCAAACAGGTGTTTACCATATTGTGCAGGAATATTTGAGAGAAGATTTTTCACCCACTTTTGGATTTTGATATGGCAGTGTGTCTGTGTGTCCCTAACGCTTTTTGTGCTGGGCATCCTATGCACACCAGATTTTCAGAGCATGTCACAGGTTCCAAGAGGATCCTGACAGGGGTATTCGTTTTGGGGATCTATGTGGCACTTGCGGACATTTCTGGAAAGTAGGCTCATTAAAGTTTGCAGGGAACTTGTTATTTTTAAGCCGCAGCTGTAGGAATAAAAAAGAACCCCTCTTCATTTCTCAGCTCGGCTTGGGCACAATAGATCTTAAAGTGAAGGCCCTGAGCCATCTTCTAGGACCTGTGACTCACTGCAGCTAGAACCTGCCCTGCAGGAAGCTGCTGCAGCCTGCTGCTCTCAGCCTCTTTTACCTTAAGATTAAGTAAGGTCTGAGCTGTGAGCTGAGGATCTTCTCTTCCTCACTTTTTGGGCTGAAAGTCGGAACTTGTACAATGTGACAGGTTTCAGATCCCACTGGGGTTACAAAACCATTTGCACCCTGGCCAGACAGGGAGGATTACATTTTCTGTAAAAAAAAATAAAAAAAAATATAGGCTCTTATCCAGCTGCAGCCCTCCTTCTCTCACTAACAAAGTGAGTCTGAAAAGCAGGAGAAAGTATATGTTTTCCAATGGAAAGAGAAACATATTTCCTGTAGAAAAGAAATCCCTACGTGCCGAGTGCCAGAAGCTGTGAAATGTGGGGCTGCCTTAAGATGAGGTCAGGAGACCTTTCCGCTGTTGGGGTAGATGCAAGCCCATGGCTGGCAGAATGTGTTCTGTCACCCCCGAGAGGGTGGGGAGGACGGGAGGAGAGCAGCAAGGCTCCGGCTTGGTCACTTGCACTTTCTCTTTTTTTTTTTCTTTGAACTGTTCCTTTACCAAAACCCTAAAGATGCTACACTTGCTCCCTGAAAGCAGCTGAACTGGAAGAGTTTCTGTTTTCTGCTTTTGCATCATGCTGCAGTTTCTCCCCTCCGGCTAGCGAGATTACAGCTAGTCATGGGTTTGCTATGTTGGTATTTCATGCTTAAGTGACTGCTCTTGCGTAATGGCACTGTACACACACATTCACTCCTGCCCAAGGTTGAAAACAAGGAGCAAGCCTTACACAAAAACAAACAGTCTTGTACTGGGAGCGCGAGCCGTGCACAGCCAGCAGGGCTGCTAATCTCCCCCCAGAGGAGGAGCCATTACCTCTTGCTAATTTTGCAGGGCTCTACAGGACTGGTCTTGCCAGTCAGTCAGGCTGCATACTACAGTGAGGTGACTGTTACCAAACAAGGTGCTTATGCAACAGGAGCCTGGGGAGGCAGCCCAGGCACTGTCCAAGCGCTGTCAGTTCAGGGAAGGCAGGTGCTGTCTGCTTTCAGAGCAGTATCCCGGCCTGCCCCTTCCTCCCTAGCCAGAGCCTTCCTTGGCTGTTACTACTGGGTGCACTCTCTTTATGCAACCATGAAGAAAACAATGTACTGGACAATGATCCATCAAAGAAAAGAAAACCAAGGAGTCCAATCAGTGCCAGAAAGCAGTAGAGCAAGCCATTAGTATACTTGGGTGCATAAAGAGAGGTATTGCTAGTGGAAAGAGGGAAGTCATGTGACCTTGTTACAGGTCAGGTGAGACCCCACTTTGGGAACCGTGTTCAGTTCTGGAGACCATTCACAATATGGAGATAACTGAAAGGAGGAACTGCATTATAAATCATACACAGAGAGACGGGAGGAGCTAAAGATGTGCTCTGCAAGAGAGGAGATAGGATACAAGCATGTAAATATCTAGCAGGCTTCTGTAAAGATCAGAGAATGAAAAGGTCATCACATGGAACTGGAGGGAGACTCAAAAGCAACGTGAGAAGACATTTTATCCGTGAGCAGGAGATGGACGTTTGCAAGCAGAGCCGAAAGAGGCAGAATCCGAGCATGCATGGGATGAACCCAAAGGGAAGAGAGGGAGAAGACCTCAGATTTAAGAAGACTTGGGCAGGCACAAATGCTTCTTATTTACTGACATCTTCTATGTTTCTGTAACTGAGTTATTATCACAGTCTGGAGACTGATGATGGGGTAAAAGGTAGAAGAAATGAGAGACGGGGCTTGAGTGCTCAGTCACATGCAACATTAGGGGGTTAAAGAGGGCAAAAGCCAGAGGGTAGGCAATGCTAACAAGAAGACTGGGGAAACCTGCATTAAAACCCAGAACCTTAGCATCAAGGACCCCAGTCTTCCTCGTTTTGATGATGGTGTGGATTATCACCAAGCTTGTTGGTAAGACATAGGAGGGGGCCTGGGTGTTGGATGAAGTACGAACCAAAGAGGAAGATGGCAAGGCCTGCCTGTAACAGGACTTAAACCTGCTTGGGACAGATACAGACATCAGTGTTAGGAACAGGACTGAGAGCAGAGTTGCCAGCTAGCCTCGGATTTTCAGGACAGGTCGATCCAGACCTGGTTTTATCCCGTTGTATGCAGGAACTCACAGTCTTGCTTTTCTGAAGAAATGCATAGGTAAATGAGAACTACAATTCCCTGCATGCAACGGGGTAAAACCAGGACTGGATCAACCTGTCCTGAAAATCCAAAGTCAGTTGGCAAATAGAGAGGTCAAGTTAAAAGAAATGGGGTGAGGAAAACTGGAATTGGGTTAAGTCTGGGAACTTATATACTATCTACTGCAAGAGGTAGATAACCAGAGAGGAAGGCCACAGGACAAAACTGGATAGATGGATTAGGGTAGTTTTTCTCTCTGTTCACTATCTCATCTCTCAGATCTTTACTGTCTCTTTATAATTCTTTACACTTCTCTGAACACCCACCCGGTGAAATCCGTGTGCTATATATAACAGTCATTGGGGAGTGTCTGAAAATGATTTACTTGACTGTGGTGACTGGGTAAGATTTCTGTCTGGAAGACTTTCTTTCCCAGGTTTGATTTTCTCATCCCTGTTTCAGAGCCTCTTCTCGGCCCTGTGAACACATGCTCTCTGCCTCCTTTCTCACTGTCTTGCTGTACAGTCTCTACTTACTCTCAGTACTCTCAAGGGTTTGTGAAAATTAGGTAAATAATGCTACAGGAACTAAAAAGGACTGCAATGACTTCCAGTATATTTTTAGCTGATTTCTTTCCCTGTAGCTCAGTTTCATTTTTGAAGAGCTTGCCAGGGACAGATCTAACAGAAAGAAGAAGGCTGTTTGCATGAATGAGAGACATCATGTTTCAGCTCCATAAATCCATAGTGTCTTGAAATCCTTCCGCCCTTACACTACACTGCTGTTTTTAATAAGGCTCAGATTAAAACGTCAGACTCGGGCACCACACTCTTTCATATTCTATGAAGCATCTGACCCCAAATCTGTTAGTCTATAAGATGGGTCCCCAAACTATGGCCCACGGAACTTAGTTTTCCGACCCACCATCCTTTGCCTTCCTGATGGAGAACCAGGCTTGTTATTTATTTTTTTTAACCTGCAGTATTGGCGGCAGCAGAAAGGCTGGCAGGGTTTTCCAGGCCCCACTAGCGGAAGCAGAAACAGTGGAAAAGCTGTGTGTGTGAGAGTGCATGTATGCATATGATGGAGAGAAGTGGGTGTGTGTGTGTTTGTGTGTGAAAAAAGGAGAGCGGTGAGTGCATGTATGTGTATGGAAGGAGAGAAGTGAGTATGCATGTGTGAGTGCATGTGTATGATAGAGGGAGAGCAGTGAGTGCAAGTGTGTGAGTGTATGTATGTGTGTGGAAGAAGGAGAGAAGTGAGTGCATGTGTATGATAAAGGGAGAGAATGTGTGTGTGTTTGTGTGTGAAAAAGGGAGAGCAGTGAGTGCATGTGTGTGAGTGCATATGTGTGATAAAGGGAGAGAATGTGTGTGTGTGTGTGTGTGTGTGTGTGTGTGTGAAAAAGGGAGAGCGGTGAGTGCATGTGTGTGAGTATGTATGTGTGGAAGGAGAGAAGTGAGTGTGCATGTGTGAGTATATGTATGTGTGGAAGGAGAGAAGTGAGGGTGATTGTGTGTGAGTGCATTTGTATAATAGAGGGAGAGAAGTGTGTGTGTATGTGTGTATGTGAGAAAGTGCATGTATGTGTGTGAGTGAACATGTGAGTGTGCTATTGAGAGAAAGTTTGTGTGCATGCTGCTACCCCCCACCGACAATCTCAGGGTGACAGGAAATGACAAGTTCCCAGGTATGATTATTGACACTTACTATATGCCCCCGCCACTGCCTCCTGCCTTGCTTAGTATTTCAAGGCATCTAAAGGGACAGACACGCTCCCTTCCTCCCCCCACCGCTGCTGGGGATTGAGTCTGAGTTTCCTGACTCACCTCAAAGGGGGGCGGGGGCGCTCCAGCTCTCTCACGGGCCGATACAGTAAAGTCTGCGGGAGAGCGGGCGAATGCCCACTCTCCCAGCACGTGCACAGGCCACTCTCCTGTGCGCGCGAAACAGTATGCAAATTAGGTCCGGCGGTAGAAACAGGTAAAAAGAGGCGTTAGGGACACTAGCGTGTCCCTAGCGCCTCTTTAGGGACAGGAGCGGCGGCTGTCAGCGGGTTTGACAGCCAACGTTCAATTTTGCCATCGTCGGTTCTTGAGCCCGCTGTCAGCCACAGGCTCGGAAACCGGACGCCGGCAAAATTCAGCGTCCGGTTTTCAAGCCATGAGCCGCGGGCCTACTTCGAATTTTTTTTTCACTTTTTTTACCCTTCGGGACCTCCGACTTAATATCGCCATGATATTAAGTCGGAGGGTGCACAGAAAAGCAGTTTTTACTGCTTTTCTGTGCACTTCCCTGGCGCCGGCAGAAATTAGTGCCTACTTTTTGGTCGGCGCTAATTTCTGAAAGTAAAATGTGCGGCTTGGCTGCACATTTTACTTACTGAATCGTGTGGGAATGACTAATAGGGCCATCAACGTACATTTGCATGTTGAGGGCGCTATTAGATTCAGGGGGGTTGGACGTGCGCGTCAAAAACGACCCCTCAGTGTCTTGAAATGTTCTCTGTAGCTCTTCACTTGAACAGTTGGGGCCCCCTGGTCTGTATGAGGCCAGCAAAGAGCTGCCCCTCTGGATATATGAAGCATGAGTGAGTCATGCATTATTTGCTTTAAACCTGTGCATAAGAACATAAGAACATGCCATACTGGGTCAGACCAAGGGTCCAACAAGCCCAGCATCCTGTTTCCAACAGTGGCCAATCCAAGTCACAAGAACCTGGCAAGTAATTATGGGTCCTGATGTTACTACAGAATCAGCAAAGAACATTTACTAGTTTTGGGAGTGAACAGTAATTTCACCTTTTGGAAAAACAGTAGATGACTGCAGTGAAAATATATTTATAAAAATATTTACCTCAAGGCTGTAGTACTTGGAGCTTGTGCCTGACTAGAGCACTGACTCATTTGGAAATATCTTGGTTTATCAAATCCTTGTTCTTTGTGTGATCTGTCACATGGCATTTCACTACAGATGACTGGTTCCAGAGGGAATAGCTGGCTGCAATCATATGAGCTTGTCCTGTACAGATATATTTTCTTTTCTTGTTGGTCTGACAGTTTCCCCCCAGCTCGAGTGGAACTGTCCCCTACTGGGATCCAGCATCCTAAAGCCAAGGACTTTCCCCCTGTTTGTATTTGCCAGTCACTGCAGCAAGAGTTGTACCGCAGTCTGGTGCACATGCACCCTGCCTTTGGCCACTAGATGTTGCTGTTGTACAACAGCTGAGATTCCTTCCCCGAGGTAGGTGCAGAAATCTTGCTTGGGAATACCACCCAGGTCTTCTGTGTTGCCACTGAGCCAGCCCTAGTCCTGGGTTCGATCTACTTCAGCTGCATTCTGACAGCTCCTCAGTATGAAACATTTTGAAAAATTAACTTAAAAAACAAAAACCCCTGAGGCAGACTCACCTGTTCCCTATGACCTGTAGCAGGATGTTACCCTTAGTTGCTTCTAAGGAACAGAAATTGTATCACCCATGTTGAACTCTGACCAATGTTTAGACTAGTGTGCACACAATGCTCCAAAAGCCTTCTTTAGAAGCTGTTAAATTGGGTTCTTTCCAGTGGTAAATGGAGTGCTCAAAATTCAGGTTTAAACAGCAGCATTTGATTGTGCTTTTAGAACCAAAAGGATTTATGAGAGCAGAAAAAATCTTATCTCTTTGCCCTGCATTGCTGCTATATGTTCCAGGCTACCTCTTCTAGAAACAAGATGTTCTTGAGCCTGTAAAGGAAAGCTATTTTCAGTATAAACTGATTTTTCTGTCAATACTCAGGCTGAATTTGCCATGCTCAATGGGTGATGTCATTAGGCGGCACGGTGCAGAATTGTTTCTCAAGTCAGTTAAAGTTTTTTGTACACTGAGCATGCGCGGGTCTTTCCGCGTGATCGACCATTCCTGAACTCTCCTCAGACTCTTTTCACCTGCACTTCACATGCACACAGGAGATTCTGTCTCTCTTCGGTTCTTCGAACTCTCGTTTTTCAAGGGAAAAAAACAGCACTTTTCAGTGCTAAGGCTTCCCATCCGACTGCAGGATTCAGATATTGTACCTGTGGACACATAATGTCCATCATGGATGGCAACACATATTGCTACTTATGCCTAGGCCTGCATCACAACCAGGCAAAATGTCGGGATAGCGGCCGCATGTCCCCAAGGGTTCAACGCCAGAAAGCTGACAAGAGAGTTTGCCTCCAAGTTGAATCCAATCAGCTAGCAGGTAAGTTCATCATCAGGCAGTAGCTGCAGCACTAATGGGGAAAAGAGTCAAACCGTCCCAAGAGTGTGAATAGACTTCCAGGCAAAAAAGCATCATGTAGAGTCTAAGGGGCCAACTACTATGCCACCAGCGACAGAAGCGTTGATGACGCGCCCTTTGTCAAGCACGGAACATTTAAAAAGAAACAAGCTTCAAAGCAAAAACTATAGTGCATCGTCTGCACATGGCACATTATTGGCACATGGCGCACCATCGGCACATGGCCTTATCAAGAACTCATGCACACAGCAAACCTTGAACAATGACATATGGAGCACACAAGACACACGGAACAGACAAGGCACACGGCGCATTCTCGGCTACGATGCACAGCTGCATTCAAGTTGAGGCACAAAGCATGGAAATCATGTAGACCATCGAAACAGTGCACAAGGCACCACACAAGAAATCAAAGGCACATAAAACAATGAAAAAGTTACCACATGATGCGGTATGGCACAAATCAAAACAAGGAAGCCGGGAAGTATCAGAGACCCGCTCCACTAGTCCACCATCTTAGACCAGTTCTTCACACTCGGATAGACATCGACAAGTCACATCTCCAGAAAGAAGGTTGTCACATGATATATTGAAGGTGGCCATTCCTCTGCCCAAACTACCTTTGGCTGCCTATTCATCTTATGGTTCGGCTTCTCTCTTACCTGCCACTGTTTCCTGACCAATGTTGGCAGCCATGATGTGGCAGTAGTGCTTCTGCCTTCAAACCCCAGATCCTATCAGCTCAGTTACCCTATCTCACTGTAGCCAAGTTTGAATCCGGACCATATTTTAGTCCCAGAAGATGATGCTCTTCCATTATCACCCGGACACAGATCGCATCAAGCAGTAGAACAGATTACAGAGATCATAATGGGATTATTATAAAGGTCGTAAGGGGGGTTTTCTAGAACCTTTTCCCGCAATTACCACCTCCATCTTTCTTGCTGGCATTTTCCATTCTTCCACCAACAGAAAAAGTGATGCCAAGAGCACCACTGCTCCCTCCTCTTTCTTCTTCAGGAAGCCATATCTTGCCCTTACCTGAGGAATTGCCTCCCCCTCAAAGCCCACTAAGGGAGTATTCATCATCTGGCTCCCTGCTGCCATTTCTTCCATCAGATAATTCCCCAGGGGAATCCTCAAGCAGTTCCACAGGAATACCATCTGGTCCCCCAGAAGAACTACCGGAACACACTTCGCCCCCGGATGACCTAACTAAAACTGTGAACGACTTCAAAGGGGCGTGGGATAAACACTGTGGATCCATCAAGTCTAGAGGGCGTGAATAAAGTGGAGACATTCAAACACTGCACGGAGCGGCAGTAGCCACAGAGGCATTCACGGAGCGGGATGCCAGTGGCCAGTAGTTAGTGTTCCACCTTCACGGAGCGGAAGGATGGAGGGCTGCTATCTCCACAATAAATAAATAAACAAAAAAATAAAAACAGGGGTGGGTAAGAGTATGGGGCAAGGGTGTGGCCTGCTTGTTACAGCGGTTGCTACCCCTAATTGAGCTGGATGTCACTTGGATGCAGATACGGCGTTGCTCTCTAAATTGGTGGTGGGGTGGAGGAGAATTAGGGCTGGAGAGTACTGGAAGCCAATAGTAACAGGTGGGAGAGAGAAAAAGGGAAAAAAAAAAGGATAAAGTGCGTAGCTTGTTGGGCAGACTAGACGGGCCGTTTGGTCATCTTCTGCCGTCATTTCTATGTTTCTATGTTTCTAACATACTCCACGTCTGTTGAAAGTTGGGCTCTGCTCTTAAATTGGAGGTAAGAAAAGAGTCAAATCCTCAAGCAGAGGTCATTGGACTCTATGGTTTCATCATTCCTGTGGAAACTTCAATTCTACCATCCCAAGAAGTGCTCGATACAATGCTCCTGAAAAATGGGAAACGCCCTTCTCAGTATCCACAGCAGCTAGGAAGGTTGACTTAAAATTCAAACTGAAGAAGTCCCCTGGATGTGGAGTGTTGCAACTACCACACAGCTTGGTAGTATTGAGTCTGTAATGAAGAAGGCAAAAAAGACAAGACTGCACCCCAATGCACCACCAGGTAGAGACCACAAGCTGCTAGATGATTTCAGCAAAAAAGTCTTCTAGGGAATCCTGTTAGCTGCAAGAATAGAACAACACCGGTGCTATAAGGTGCAATACTTGTATGACTGTGTACAAAAGCTAAAACCGTATATCTGCTCAGACTCGGGTAAACAAGTTACACCCTATCTGCTTCATGAGCTAAAGGAAGGTCTTCGACATCTCCTTCGCTCATGCTATGAAGTATTTGATTCGACAGCAAGAACTTCTGTGGCATCTATCGGTGCAAGATGGATGGCCTGGTTATGAGCAAGCGGCATCAGGGAAGATGTCCATGAAAAGCTTGCTGATCTCCCATCCTTATTCAGAGAAAAATTAAGAGAAATAGTTGCTCAGATCAAAGAGCAAAATGTGATGGTTCAATCTCTGTTGACACAAAGCGAACTGGGGAATAGCAATCTATGTTTATTTTCTCAATATAAATGCCCATACTACTGCCATAAACAGTTCCAATCCTACTAGCTTTATAGTCAGCCTTATTACCAACACAGCTGAAAACAATCACAATCCCCTCAACAAAGAGGATACCCTGCAGCTCGGCATGCACCAAAGCTGCAGTCACAACCTTCCACAAAATCTCAGCAGGGTCTTGAATCATTTCATCAGCACAGATACCAGTTGGGGGAAGGATGCAAAATTTCCAACAGGCCTGGACAGATATCATCACGGACCAATGGGTCCTCAAGATAATTTGAACAGGGTTATTGTTAGGATCCCGCCCGCGACAGCCGCGGGCAGTCCCCTACC
Source organism: Rhinatrema bivittatum (assembly GCF_901001135.1). NCBI lineage: Eukaryota > Metazoa > Chordata > Amphibia > Gymnophiona > Rhinatrematidae > Rhinatrema > Rhinatrema bivittatum. Next base: position 622,538 of record NC_042618.1, on the reverse strand, counting down.
TTCCGCAGCCAGCCAGGCTGCTGACGCCGTCCCTCGCAGCAGGCCATGCCACGGCGTTCCCGGCTCCCCTGTGGTCCTAGTGCCGCCGCAGGGAGTCCCTTCTTCGCGGCATGGAGCCACTGCTGCTGCCTGCTTCCTCTCTTCGTGGCAGGGCTGCCACCGCCACTGTCCTATTGGCCTTCCATGCAGCAGGGACGCCACTGATGACTGCTCCTTCCTGGCTTCACCATAGGCGCGGGCACATGCCTTTCTTTGATATTTAAAGGGCCAGCGGCAGGAAAAGCCCCGCGGCCCTCAACGATGACATCATCAGTCTTCGCTGGATCAGCCCTATAAAAGGGCCTTGCTTCTATTCCTCAGGGCCTTCAGATCCAGTCTTCACAGCATCTGTGGTCCTCTTCAGATCCAGGTCCTCCATGGTCTTCCTGTGCCTTGATGGATCTTTGTTCCTTGTTCTTCGTATTCCTGAACTTCTTCTCCTTGATGTTCCTGGTCTCATTCCTCGTCTGAGCTCCCTTGTCGCCTGTCTCCTGATGTTCATGATGTCCAGTTCTCCTGATGTCCTGTGTCCTGTGGTGCCATGTTCCATGTTCCTGATGTCTGATGTTCCTGTCTTGACTTCGTCCGTCTCATCTTCAGCTTTTCGTCCAGTTCCCAGGTCCCTCGTCTGTCCACCTTTCCTGGCATGCCACCGTCGTGGTCCGTGACCAGCCCATGGGGGGCTGTGTAAGGCATCTCGTGGTACAAGGCCTTCTTCTCGTCTGCAGCGCAAGCCTCTGGAAAACTCCTGTTTTTAATACCTTGCTTCTGAGAATCCTGAGTCTTGAATCCTGTCCCGGTCTTCGGAGTCCCTTGTTCCTGCATCCGTCCATGCCTAAGACTCTGCCAGAACCTGCTCCGCTTCAGTGTGGCTGTGTAGGCCATGCCCTTATGCAGGCCTCTACTGAATCTTTGTCATGTTCCAGTCTCAAATTCCACTTCCTCGACTGGAGTCTGCTTCGCGTTCAGCGTGGTCTGCGACCGGCCATGGGCGGCTGTGTAGGGCACGCTGCGATGCAGTTCTCACCCAATACATTCGCCTGACTCCTGAATCCTTGCCTGAAACATCCGAATGTTGTGTTTGTGGCATTGTGGACCCTTGGTCGCTGTGAAGATGACTCCGCCCATGGGAAGAGCCCTGTGGGGAACACAGTGATAGGCTAAACTCAGATAGCAGACACAGATAGAATGGAAGGCTTTATTGTACTGCTGTAGGTAGATGGTATGAAGCAGGAAGATAAGGCACTAAGGTCCGCGAGGTGCCAATACGTTCAACAGTCTCAGAAGTAGATTCCCACCCAGATGTTATAGAGAGGCGGGGACCCGCGGTGTGGGCAGCACCGAGCCTGGTGGGTAGAATTGAAGCACCGGATCGTAAAGGTACTCACAGGAGTGTAGGCGTCTTCCTGGTAGAGATGATGGTAGGCCCTCGAGGAGCGAGTACCTGATAGTCCAGAGGTCCTGTAGAATAAGAGAGAGAGAGAGACCCCCTAGGAGCAGTTGTCTCAATTACTAAGGCCCTGAAGAGAGATGGAAGTGAGAGACCCCTGAGCAGCGGGTGTCTTGAGCTTCAGAAGGAGCGAGACCCTTGGAGTGTAGAGTGGCGTCTAAGCGTGCAGCTTGGAGCTGTCCTTGCTAACTCAATGGTGGTAGCGAAGCAGAGGCTTGAAATACCCAGAGGTATTGATGTCATGTGGTGGGGATGCCCCCGAGGTTACCTGCCATGACGTGTATTTGAGCATAGGAGAGGTGCGCGCGCGCGCACCCTAGGAGGCCACGGGAGTGAGCATGGCGGACTGGAACGCCCATGCTAGACTGGAGACGCCGAGGCCCTCGGCACCGGAGGCAGCCATCTTGCCCAAAGAGGAGGAAAAGGGAAGAAAAGAGGTAAGGCAGAGCGGTCGCAGCCATCTGCGACCGACGGACGCAACACCGAGCAACCTGAATCTTTGTCCGAGTCTTCTGAGTATCCTGAATCCTTGTCCGAGTCTTCTGAGTATCCTGAGTTCTTGTCCGAGTCCTTCGAGTCTCTGAGTACCCAAGTCTTCGATGTATCCTCCCAGTAACCTGAGTCTTCGTCTGAGTCTTCATGTTCCTGCCCTCAGCCTCCGTCTGACCTCACGCACTCGTTGTTCCCAAACGTTGGGCCCAGAAGGGCTATTGAGTGGCCAGAGGGCTACTCTTGAGACCAGCATTGCATTGCTGGGTCTCATTGATGCGTGTAGGTCCAGTGGAGGGCTGAGCCTGCCTTGTTCCCATTCCGGATATTCCTTGCCTTGTCTTCAGTCCAGCCTTGCTCCTGCTCCACCCGCGCTTGTATCTGCTCACCTCTCATGGTGTGTCTTGGGGCTCCTCCCTGAGCCGTGCCGTGATCCAAGGGCTCACATCCTCCTTCGAGATGGGACCTCGCCTCCGCACTCCTAACAAGGCCTGAAGGGCATGCTCCGTAACAGTAATCACCTCAATTTTTCCTGCCAACACACATTGCTTCATTCGGCACTCCCGTCCATAAATCCAGACCATCTGCCTCTCCTGACTCAAGAGGCACAGAAATTGCTCAGCCACAGTGCAATACAGGAGGTACCACCCCAAGATTACAGCAAGAGGTATTACTCCCATTATTTCCTCATCCCCAAGACAACAGAGAATCTTCGCACCATCCTAGACCACAGGTCATCGAACCAGCATTTTCATTGAGAGAAATTCAAGATAACATCTCTGGGCACCATATTGCCCTTCATCCAACCCAATGACTGGATGTGCTCTCTCGACCTGAAGGAATCATATGCACACATCCCAAGCCACCCCTCCTTTTGTTGTTACCTTTGTTTCCGGGTTGGACAGCTACACTACCAGTACAAAGTCTTCCCCTTTGGACTCTCATCTGCCCAGAGAGTCTTCATGAAATGCTTAGCAGTGTCTGTGGCACAACTTCATTTCTCCTATTTCCATATCTGGATGACTGGTTAATAATAACACTGGATGAATGGACACTTCGATCTCACACTGAAATGATGATACATTGCCTGGAAACCTTGGTATTTCTTATAAAACATGAAAAATCAATGCTCCGCCTATCACAATGAATCCAGTTCACAGGAGCACAAATAGACTCAATCAGGTCCAAAAATGTTCCCTCACAAGCGAACTCAAATTTTGCTTCTTGGCAAGCAGATTTCTATGATGCAGAAGGACGCCAGTTCAACATGTACTCATTCTACTAGGACACATGGCAGCTGCTATCCATGTAGTTCCATTAACAAGACAACATATGAGTCGTTTGCAGTGAGGGCTAAAAAGCCAATGGTGCCAATTTTTTCAACTGTTGTCGACAAAAGTGTGCCTGATGCAGTCAGTGTTTTCAGGAGATAAAATGGTGGCTGCAACCAGCTGGTCCTAACAATGGATGCTTCCACGAAAGGTTGGGGAGCTCACCTTCTCCAGTAGAAGAAGCAGGGTCTTTGGAATCACAATGAACAAATGTGGTCCATAAATCTACTGGAACTCATGGCCATGCAAAATGCCCTCAGCATATTCGAACACCTTACAAGGACAACCCTGATGATCCACATAGAACACCAAGTAGCCATGTTCTAGGAGAACAAACAAGGAAGGACAGGGTTTTGGATCCTCTGCAAGGAGGCCTTGAAAATATGGGAATGGGTATACAGTGCCAATGTTAGTCTACAAGTCACGTACTTGCCAGGCATTGTGAACATGGAAGCAGATCACCTCAGCTGAGTAGTCCGCCCACATGAAGAGTCTCTAGCGCAGACAGTGGCAGATGCCCTATTTTGACATTGGGGGTCAACCCTGGATAGACCTATTTGCCATGGAGCAGAACAGAAAGGTTTGTTGGTTCTGTTCAATTCGTTCCGATCCTCACCGGGAAGTGCCTGATGTGTTCTTGTTGTCAAGGAGCAGAGGACTGGCTTTACATGTTTCCCCTGATACCACTAATTCCCAAAAAGGTGCAAAAATGCATGCAAGGTCAAGCCAAGATGATTCTAACAGCTCCTGCCTGGCCCAGACAGCCATGGTGTACATAACTTGTACAGTACTCAAACTCCCCTCCACAACACCTTGGGAACAACCCATATCTGTTAGCACGGGAAGAAGGATGTCTCCTTCATCCCTTGCATTCAGCTCTGAACCTGACTGCATGGATGTTGAACATGCAACCTTAGGGGACTGGAACCTTCCAGACCCAATTCAAAATGTCCTTCTCTCAACAAGAAAACCATCACCCAGAAGGAATTACAGTTTCAAGTGGTGTCATAAGAACATGCCATACTGGGTCAGACCAAGGGTCCATCAAGCCCAGCATCCTGTTTCCAATAGTGGCCAATCCAGGTATTAAGAACCTGGTAAGTACCCAAAAACTAAGTCTATTCCATGTTACCGTTGCTAGTAATAGCAGTGGCTATTTTCCAAGTCAACTTGATTAATAGCCGTTAATGGACTTCTCCAAGAACTTATCCAATCCTTTTTTAAACACAGCTATACTAACTGCACTAACCACATCCTCTGGCAATGAATTCCAGAGCTTAATTGTGCGTTGAGTGAAAAAGAACTTTCTCCGATTAGTTTTAAATGTGCCACATGCTAACTTCATGGAGTGCCCCCTAGTCTTTCTATTATCCAAAAGAGTAAATAACCGATTCACATCTACCCGTTCTAGACCTCTCATGATTTTAAACACCTCTATCATATCCCCCCCTCAGCCGTCTCTTCTCCAAGCTGAAAAGTCCTAACCTCTTTAGTCTTTCCTTAATGGTGCATACAGCATGCTTTAGATCCTTTTATGTGTGAGCCCCGGCATTTGATCTCGTATCTACACCACCTGTCTGATACGGGACTCCAACCACTTCAGTTAGAGTACACCTAAGTGCCATAGCAGCGCACCATCATTAGGAGAATGGAGCTCCAATCTCCACTAATCTCCCACTTTATGAGGGGACTTCTTCACCTATGACCCCTGGTGAAACGATTCCCGTGCCATGGAATGTCAATATAGTCATTGCATTCCTAATGAAAACTCCTTTGAGCCATTGGAATTGGCTTAAAATTCCTCACGTGGAAAATGATATTCTTAGTAGCGGTGACCTTCGCTAGAAGAATAAGTGAGATCTAGGCTCTAGTGCATTTTCCACCTTATCTCTAGTTCTTCCATAACAAGGTATTCCTTCGACCCCACCCAAAGTTCTTACTGAAAATAGTATCGCCATTCCATTTGAATCAGAGCATCTCACCTCTGACGTTCTTCCCAAAACCACAAAAGCATGAAAGGGAAAAACTTCTCCACAGCCTAGATTGTAGGGATGTGAATCGTTTTTTGACGATTTGAAACAATCGTCAGATATATTTTAAATCGTCAAAAATCGTTAGAGCCGCGATACAATAACAATTCCCCCGATTTATCGTCAAAAATCGGGGGAGGGGGGAGGGCGGGAAAACCGGCACACCAAAACAACCCTAAAACCCACCCCGACCCTTTAAAAGAAATCCCCCACCCTCCCGAACCCCCCAAAATGTTTTAAATTACCTGGGGTCCAGTGGGGGGGTCCCGGCGCGATCTCCCACTCTTGGGCCACGGCTGCGTTAAGAGAAATGGCGCCGGTGGCCCTTTGCCCTTATCATATGACAGGGCAAAGGTAGCACGGCGCCATTTTGGTTCCTGTGACCTGACATCACGAGTGCAGGAGATCGCTCCCAGACCCCCGCTGGACCCCCAGGGACTTTTGGCCAGCTTGGGGGGGGGGCCTCCTGACCCCCACAAGACTTGCTGTAAGTCCAGCGGGGGTCCGGGAGCGACCTTCTGCACTCGGGCCGATTTGCCAATATTCAAAATGGCGCCAGCGCTACCTTTGCCCTGTCATATGGTAAGGGCAAAGGGCCACCGGCGCCATTTCTCTTAACGCAGCCGTGGCCAGAGAGCGGGAGATCGCGCCGGGACCCCCCCCCCCCCCCCACTGGACCCCAGGTAATTTAAAACATTTTGGGGGGGTTCGGGAGGGTGGAGGATTTATTTTAAAGGGTCGGGGTGGGTTTTAGGGTTGTTTTGGTGTGCCGGTTTTCCCGCTTTCTCCCCTCCCCCGAAAAAACAATTTTTTAACCTAAAAAACTAAGACGATCAGATTCCCCCCCCCCCCCAGCCAAAATCGATCATTAAGACGATCGATCACACGATTCACATCCCTACTAGACTGCAAACAAGCCCTAGCCTATTATAAATGATGGACTTAAACGCATAAGAAAGGATCATAACTGTTCATTTCCTACAATCCTAATAGACTAGGGGTGCCAGTGACGAAGCAAATATACTCGAACTGGATCACAGCCTGCATTAAGCATTGCTATGCTGCACAATCACTCAATCTTTCAGACCCCATAAGAGCGCATCAGGTAGGGGCGACAGCTGGATCACTTGCACATTTGAATAATGTTGCTATTGAAGATATATGCAAAGCGGCCCCTGGTCATCAGTACATACCTTCCATCGCACTACTGTCTTGAAAGAGCAACAACATTTGACAGTGCAGTAGGAACTGTAGTCCTCCAGTGCGCCATCTCATCTTATTTGCCTGTCCAACAGGGGAAAAAAAAAAAAAAAAGAGGCAGAAGAAACAAAAATGGAACTTATTCCGTAGCAACCCTCAGCTTGGGACTCACCATTGAGCATGGCTAACTCAGCAAAAAAAAAATGTTGTTTACCGGAAATGGTGTTTTCCATAGATAATAGGGTGAATTAGCCATGCGAAACCCACCCTACGCCCTGGACAGCAACCTCTATGAAGATTCCAACTAGTTTTGTTATCAACTGAAGAGAGTTCTGGAACAGTTGGTCACGTGGGAAGAGCCACGCATGCTCAGTGCACAAAAAACGTTAACTGACTTGAGAGACAACTCTGCAACGTGCCACCTGATGGCTAATTCATCCTGCGATCTACGGAAAACACAGTCTACAGTAAACAAAACTTGCTTTTCTAGGAGGAATGAGGATAATCCAGGAAGGTGTGACTTAGAGGTAAATCTCTCTGTGTCTTTTATGGGGATCTGCTTGAGAATCCTACAGTACATGTTACTGTAGCTATGCTTCTCTCTCAAACATCCTGCATAGAAAAAGATCTCTCCTGAGGCGGGAAGCGGGATCTTATGTTTGCCGTGAGAACAAAATAACAGCATATTCTTAGTCTTTCAAAAAACAGCAGCAGGCTTCCATTTCTTTCAACAGATTTAACTTCAAATACCTATGAAAAACATAAACCGGGGTGATATGTATACTATACAGGAACCCCGGTATATAAATTCTTTAAATAAATAAATAAATAAATAATTACTTTATGAGTTTGTACCAGAAAAAGTGCAAATAAACCCTGCACCCTGTTTTGGTCTATTTTCCGGAGATACGATAAGATATACATTATACAATGTAGAAAGAAGGAACAACCCAAATGTCTAATGAGCATCAATCTGTAGGCAGACACATCAAGGTACATTAGTGTTAGCGAGAAGCCCATCTAACACCACAGTGCTATAGGTTTGAGCAGGTTCGCTATTAGTCACTTCCAGTGTTGGTATATTCACAAGGTAGATGCTGAAACCCTTTTTATTCTGCAATCAAAAGAATAAAAATACAAATCTTAAATAAATGAGAAATGAATTGCAGAGCAGTTCCTCTGAGAGTTTTTGTTTTCTTTTGGAAACCCAGCCGCCCCATATGATAGTATTTCAAATCTGGTTCTGACATTGAGCTCGCCCTACCTTCTGATGTCTAACATCCCTTCCCCTTCCTTAGGATCATTGGTGTGGAAGAATCTGCAGTAACCTGGAGCCTGGAGCCATCTCTGCTGGGCCAGAAGTCCCAGTACCCCTTCCCCAGCTCTTCAGTATCTTTGAGGTGAGAAGGAAAGAGACTGGCCTTCTAGGGTTAGCCTTGCCCCTACCACACACTTCTGGTCTGGAGCTAAAGTGACATAGATTCTGTAACTAGGACATTCTTGTTTTCAATATACAGCAATTCCAGGATTATGAACTAATTTATGAGGAGGAAGTCAACTGATGTTGGGTGAGTTGAGAAACTCTATTGGATGCAAAGTTTGATAATTCAGCGTTTTCTTTTTTTCCTCAGTAGGTAGATCTATCAGTTTAAGCAAAAAGCCTTTTTTTTTTTTAAATTTTGGGGGAAAATGTTATTTTGATTTCTCCGTCAATAAGCAGACATGAAATAGCCGTTACATGTGGGGTGATGTCATCCAGTGGCACCTACACAGACAAAGCTGTCAAAGCTTAGCCAAGACTTTACTGAGCATGCCCAGGAGTTCCCGTGCATGCATGCTGCCTCATGAGCTCCTTAGTTTTTCTTTGTCCGAGTTACTGCATAGATATGCCCCAGTCTGTCTCTTAGAATTTTGCTACTTTTAGACATCTAGTGCTCCTATTTGCCTTGTTGCTTTGAAATTTTTCTACCACTGCCTTGGCAGCTCCTTAATAAGAACTTTTATGTTCTAAAAAATAAAGGGAAGACAGAGGCACACCTAAAATATTTAGCACCTGGGGCGGATACTTCTTTGGCACACCCCCCACCCCCCCAATATATAATTTTAAAATTTCCTAAACATCGATAAAATATTTCAAAATGCAGACACATCAAATAACACCTAATAATTAAAACTAATAAGGATTTAAACAATCTCCTGCTCTCCATATCTGTCATCATAAGATTGTTTAGACTGGGGGCACGTATACACACACACACACACAATATGCTCCCTCTCTCTCATACAAACACATACATGCTTGGTGAGAGAGGGAGCATGTGTGCGTGAGACACACACTCACACAGACATTCTCTATACCTCTCACACACTTCCTGTCTCTCTCACACACAAACATGCTTCCTCCATCTCTCTCTTACACACACACTCTTCCTCTATTTCTATTTCTCTCTCTCTCTCTCTCACACATGCAGACAAAAACTGAACTGGAAAAGACAAACCAGATTCTGTATGCAGTGCAACAGTGGAAAAGCAGAAACTACTCCTCAAAACAATACAATCAGAATAGTAAACCCATACTAAAAATTATACATTTCAAAACAGCTGATGAACAGAATAATATTCAACAATTAGAAGCTCCTGTACAAATTTTTAAAAATTGTATAAACATTGATAAAATATTTCAAAACAGCAGACATCAAATTACACCCAGTAATTAAAACTAATAAGGATTTTAAAAATCCCCCATACCTGTCACCCTGGTGAGAGACCACTCTCCATACCTGTCACGCTTGGTGAGAGACAGAAGGAGCTTAAGTGTGAGTGTGTGTGTGAAAGAGACAGACACACATTTCCTCCGTCTCTCTCTCACACACGATTCCTGTATCACCCAGGCACACACACACATGCACACACAAACAAGCTCTCACTTATTCACTTACGTTCTTACACATCATGATCTTCTGTTGTCTTCAGGCTGTGGCAGGATGAGCTCCACCATGGCCTGAGGGCCTCCTGCTATCTTTGGCCGTGGTGGAGCTCATGCCAGCCCACACACAGTTCCCGCTCCCTCCCAGGAAGATCGGTGAGCTGTACGGCAGCAGGAGAGGCCGTGGGCCGCCGGATGGTTAGGCTCCAACGGCGGCCACCAGCCCACCGCCTCCCTGGGTGTGCCACTCCGGGCCTGTTCTCTTCGGCTTGGGCTCCCTGCTGGGCTGCTCCTCCTGGCTGGAACATTTCTTCTTCCTGAGTGATGACAAGAGGTTGATTGGTCGCACAGACACTAACAACCCCTCCTTGTCGTCACCTGGGGCGGACCGCCCTCCTGCCCCCCCCCCCCTTAGCATACTTCTGAAGGAAGATTTGAGAATTTAAGAAGTTAGATGCCAAAGAGCATGGAGAAGCCCAAGGCAAAGCAGCCTGTGGTAAGCAGCTTTAAGGCCTGCAACTTTGGGTGCTGATGCCCATCAGGGATATGCACGGCATCTGTTTTTGCTGTTGGGGCCTAGATGAGAACTCCTCTATCTGCAACGGCTATGGTTGGATGTCCCCCAGGGCACAGTAGTGCTGTACTTGGAAGATGGAGGTCCTAAGGAAGGTGCCGGTGGGTAAGAGCCCTAAGTATCAGCACAAAATTGATCAGTGGAGCTGTTCTCTTAGAGGAGCGAAGTGTCACCAAGCTCCTGGTGCAATAAATGAAGGGAAAGTTCACCTTCTCTTGATCTTGCAAGAACGGGAAACCTCCCCTGCCCCAAGATGCTGGCTTCTGGAACCGCCTCAGATCAGCAGTCCTCTTTGTGGCAGAAAGAGATAGCAGCACTTTCGGCACAGCGCTCTGCCAAAATTGGACCCTTCTCAATGCCAATTCACTACTTAGTCTCATCTTTGCAGGTGCCATCTTCATTCATGGTGCAGAGGATTCGCATGGGGCGGATCCATTTGTTTTATGCGGACCTGGGGCTTACCAGGTCACTGTCCCTGTCCTTGATGTGGAGCTCGCATTCTAAGGTGCAGTCAACATGCTCAGCATGGCAGATCACAGCAGTGTCAGTGGTGTTGCTGTGGAGCGCTTTGGTGTGTATGTCTAAGAGTCCCATGATTACTGTCAGATTGCAGACGGAACTATCGGTGCCATCGATGGACTCGGGTGCTAGTTGATGGGAGCTGTCAGTGCAAGCGGTGTGGAGTGCCTTGGAGCCAGCCACTTCTGTGGCAGGGGATGCTGCCATAGTACTGTGTTCCTCTTCAGCTTTACTGGCAGTTCGGATCAAGGATGAGCTGATGTGGTTTTCTGAAGGAATGTCTCTCCTGCAACTCTGGCTCAGTGGGTCCTCAACCAATGGGAGACTTGTTATTGGAGCTAGTGAAGAATTACTTTGCCTCCTTACGCCCAGAAGACCAAAGAGAGAGATCAGAACCTTTCCTGTCCAAGATAAACGAAATTTTCCCACATAGTGGGGCTGTTCCAAGTCTTACACCAGTGCATATTTTACTGAAGGAGCTTCCAGTATTGGGACCAAGTCCTTATTATGAGATGATGGACCCGTCTCCTCCAGAGAAGTTCTTTCACAAATTGGAGGGTAAGGCAGTGGGGTCTATTCACTCTGAGTTCCTTCCTGACGCATTCCCTTCTTCATCAACAGGGTCGTGGCTAAGTGTTCCTCCGTGGTCAAGAGACAAAAAGGATTCCACAGGAATTCCATCTGATCCTCTTCTGGATTTGCCACAGCACACTTTCTCTCTGGAGAATATCTGCAACTCCAAGTGAAGACTAAGTGTTTGGAAAGAAAAAAAGCTGGGAACAGGTGTCTTTGGGCTCCTTCAATTCCTTCAACCCACAGTGGAGTCTGCAGCTATCCTACTTCACAAACTTCTCCAGCATCTGCATATGAGAATGTATCAGACACCTACACTGTGCTTTCCAGTTGTTGCGGCCTAGGTGGCAGTTGTGGACCCTTGGCCTAGGTTGGGGTTGACGCAAGCCACAAGGGTTGGCCCCCGTGGGTCACCAACGCCAGGAGGTGAGGCCTGAGGCGAGCAGGGGCCAGCTGGAGCTTCGCCGCTATCAGCCCTCGGTACCCCGTGGGTTGAGCCCTTGGGTACCGGGGCCGGCTGGTCTTAGGAGGGGCCCTGCGGAGACGCCGGTAGGCGGGACAAGGTCCAAGCCAGTGGTCCGAGGCAGGCGGCAAGCAACCGAGGAGAAGGCTAGTCCAAAGGTCCGAGGCGGGCGGCAGGCAAGCACAATGAAGTCCGGTCTGAAGGTCTGAGGCAGGCGGCGAGCTAACGAAGTGATGTCCAGTCCGAAGGTCGAGGGCAGGCGGCAAGCAGGCGAAGTGATGTCCGATCCAAGAGTCAAGCCAGAGAGATCTGTCTGAAGGGTACCAGGAGCAGGAAACAGGAACAAGAAGAGGAAGGCAGGAACAGGTACAGGAAGGCAGAGGAGCGCTCAGGAACAAAGGCTACAAACTACAAGGGTGCCGCAGGAGAGAGACTCATTGCCAAGTCGTCAGGACCTCGACACAATGGGCCTATATAGGCCTGGCTTGATGACGACCCTTTAAATATCGGCCATTGTTGTGTGCATGCGTAGTGACGGCCCAAGTATGACCGGAAGCCGGCGGCGTTCCAGGGGCCAACGAGAGTGGGGAGGCCGCGGCAGCAGGGAGAGCAGGGAGTGCTGCGCCAGAAGACAGGCTGCCACGAGCCGAAGGTCGGACACCAGCAGAGAGGAGGCAGAGCAGCAGGATAGGGGGATGCCGACCCAGGACCGTCGCGGTGAGTGCAACACCAGTAGCCAGAAACTGGACTTGAAATATAGAGTGCAGGCCATCCCAGACCTCTGTGATGGTGGAATCGGCACTGAAGCATGCTAAGCACACTTGTGATCATTCCAACATGCCCCCAGGGAAGGAACTGAAGGTATTGGATGTATTTGGGAAGAAGGTCTTCCAAGGTTCAATGCTGAGGGCCAGGATTGTGGCTCATCAGTTCTACATGATCCATGATGTAGTATTTGCACAAATGTGTCCAGAAGCTAAGATCCTAGATGGAATAATCAATTCCTGAGCAGGCAGACTTCCATTGAGCAGTGGAGGATGTGAAGAAATGTGAGAAGCATCTTATTTGTTCCATATGCAAAGCTTTTGATACTGTGGCCAGGACTCTGGATGCTTCTGCTGGGGCCCAAAGACTTGCATGGCTGTGGGTGAGCAGCCTCCAAGAGAATGCTTGTTATTAATTTGCTTATGTGCCCTGTACAGGGGACAACCTGTTTGGCAACAATGCTCAAGAGACAGTGGCTCTGATTAAGGAGCATCAATCAACATTACAGTTATCAGTCGTGGTCCCCAGTGGAATGTCATCTGCAGATCAACTATCTGGAACTGTGAGCCATTCCCAATGCTCTGAGAGCTTTTTCTCAGCTCCTCTCAGGAAAAAGAATCTTAATCCAGGCTGACAATCAAGAGAACAAGTTCTACAGACACAAACAATCAGGAAGGTATGGGTTCTTACACTGTTTTCCAGGAGGCCATTTGTACCTGGCCATAGACAGGGCATCACAACAACCATCTCCAGGCAACCTACCCTCTGTGAATCCAGAATACATTACGAAAGGCTGTCGCCAAATGAATTCTGTCCAATTGGCTAGTGGACTTTTTTGCATTATCTGGCTTACAAATTACAGGCGCTCTCAAGGCTTATCAGTGGCTTATCTCAGGGCCACTTCTATGAAGGACATATGCGAAGCTGCTACTTGGTTGTCTGTGCACAACTGCATGGCCTTCAGTGGAGCTTCTGAAACCAATGGGATCAACTCTATCAGCCTTTATCCCACCAAATCTGAGTGACCCCCAGGATGAGAGAATCCCTTCAGTAATGGATGAATCTGGAAGTTCTAAAGATGGGCCTCTCATTGCACATTCTACTGCATCAACCAACTCTGTCTACCAATGTCTCCATGAACGGATGAGGGGCAGACATCGGTGAAGCATGGACCCAAAGATTGTGGTTCCCACTGGGAACTCATCTACATATTAGTTACCTGAAATTGCAAGCAATCTTCTATGCTGTAAGGGTTTTCTCTCACGTTTCAGAAAAGAGAATCTTGATCCAAAGTGAAAACCAAGTGGTCATGTTTTATATAAACAAACAGGGAGGTATGGGTTCTTACGCCTTTGCCAGGAGACCCTCCAAATCTGGTCCTGGGCAGGACATCACAGTGCCCATTTCCAGGCGACCTACCTTCTGAGAATCCAGAACCTGTTGGCAGAACCATCTCAGCAGAATACCACAAGCACACGAATGGCCCTGGACCAGGGGATTGCAGACTTGTTCAGTCGTTGTTAGTAGACCTCATGCACACAAATGAGAGTGGGCACTTTACTCCTTGGATTGCAAGAGAGTCTGGCCTATTATCTGAGGAGAACTCAACCTCACCGTCAAGCTTCTCAACTGTTTGCGATACTTCATGAAGCTAATAGGTAGCAGATTTAAAATTAATTGGAGAAAGTCTTTTTTTTCACTCAGCTCACAATCATGCTATGGAATTTGTGGCCAGAGGATTTAGTCAAGGCATCTAGCACAGCTGGACTTCAAATGGGTTTGAACAACCTCCTGGAGAAAAAGTCCATAAGCCACCTGGGAGCTTAGTACCTCCTAGTGACCCGAATTGGCCACTGTTGGAGACAGTGGGCTTGATCAGTCTTTGGTCTGGCCCAGCATGGCCCATCTTTTGTTCTTTGTAAAGGACACACAGGGGTTGGATTCATTTTCAAGGGATGCTTGTCAGCCCCGATCCATTCTGTGAGAAACTTTGTTTCCATAAAATCATTGCATGAGGCATCCCTTCCAATGCATCACTATAAAGTGTTTCACTCCTCCGTTCAGGGCCTTCCTGTATTACCTTCATAGACAACATGGCTTCCATTTGAATGACATCACTAATCTCTGGATTCTGAGGCAAGACACGCACACGGACTGAAGGGAGAGAGGCGCTTCAGATCATACAAGTCAGCGCAAAGGGAAAGCATGAGCTAGAGAAGTAAATCAAACTCTTCCTGCTTTCTCAGTTAACACAAGCAATCCCAGTGTGGAGCCTGCAGTTGTACGCATGGTGAGCCTCTCTCCAGGAAAATGTTAGATAAGCACAAGTATACGTTTATTAGCAAATTCTTATGGCCACTGTACTCCCAATAGCAAGTGAAGGCTTTGTACAGTAACTCTGTGTGTGATGCACTAAGGAGTGCCATCCACAGACATCCCATTTACACCACTACACAAAATGAATCAGCAGCTTGGAAAGTTTGCATAAGATGTTTTGACACGTCAGGATAAGAAACTCTGGCCTATTGCCATAGCTTAAAGTATTTCAACACAGCTGACCCAAAAGCTGGCTGCTGGAATTCTTCCCTGTGCTTGCACACCACTGTGATACATATTGTATTCAGACTCCAGGGGGGAGAATGACATTTTCTACATAAAGATACTTTCCTCTATATTTACAGTTTAGTTCATACCAGGAATTACAGAGAAATGGAGACAATGATGGCACATGAGGACAGCAAGGCCCATCTAGTCAGCCTGTTCCAGACACAGTACTGCAGAGCCCACCTGATTTCAGGCCTTCCCCCTCAAATCAAGAAGCCTTTGTGCTTAGTCAGGCCTTAACTGTCCTTATCACAGCTAAGGATCCTCTGTGCTTATCCCAGGCTTTACTCCTCACTCCCCCACAGCTAAGGATCCTCTGTGCTTATCCCAGGCTTTACCCCTCACTCCCTCACAGCTAAGGATCCTCTGTGCTTATCCCAGGCTTTACCCCTCACTCCCTCACAGCTAAGAATCCTCTGTGCTTATCCCAGGCTTTACCTCTCACTCCCTCACAGCTAAGGATCCTCTGTGCTTATTCCAGGCTTTACCTCTCACTCCCTCACAGCTAAGGATCCTCTGTGCTTATCCCAGGCTTTACCCCTCACTCCCCCACAGCTAAGGATCCTCTGTGCTTATCCCAGGCTTTACCTCTCACTCCCTCACAGCTAAGGATCCTCTGTGCTTATCCCAGGCTTTATCCTTGACTCCCTCACAGCTAAGGATCCTCTGTGCTTATCCCAACCTTTACCCCTGACTCCCTCACAGCTAAGGATCCTCTGTGCTTATCCCAACCTTTACCCCTCACTCCCTCACAGCTAAGGATCCTCTGTGCTTATCCCAGGCTTTACCTCTCACTCCCTCTCAGCTAAGGATCCTCTGTGCTTATCCCAGGCTTTACCCCTCACTCCCCCACAGCTAAGGATCCTCTGTGCTTATCCCGGGCTTTACCCCTCACTCACCCACAGCTAAGGATCCTCTGTGCTTATCCCGGGCTTTACCCCTCACTCACCCACAGCTAAGGATCCTCTGTGCTTATCCCAGGCTTTACCCCTCACTCCCCCACAGCTAAGGATCCTCTGTGCTTATCCCAGGCTTTACCCCTCACTCCCCCACAGCTAAGGATCCTCTGTGCTTATCCCAGGCTTTACCCCTCACCCCCCACAGCTAAGGATCCTCTGTGCTTATCCCAGGCCTTCTTGAACTCTGATATTTTTGTCTCCACCACCATCTCCATTGGAAGGCTCTTCCATGCATTCACTACCCTCTCTGTGAATGGATATTTTGTAGTTGTTGCATTGGAGGTGGACCCTTGGGCTGAGGTGGGGTTGAACCAAGCTGTAGGCGAGGACCTACGGATCCCCACCGTCAGCAGGTGGAGTGGTCTGAAGCCAGAGGCCACTGGAGCTTCACGTATACCAGCCCTCTTTCCCCTGGGGTTGAGCCTTTGGGTGCCGGGGCTGGCAGGACTTAGGTGGGCCTCAGTGTTAACTAAGGATGGAAGGTAGTTCAGTCCAGAGACAGCAGCCGATAGATGGTGTAGTCCTATCCTGGACAAGATTCGGTACAGGAACTTGAGCGCCAATGGAACAAAAGGTAGCTGGTGGCTCCCAAGCAAAGGGAGGCCTAAGCCTTGTAAGTCCACGTCCAGAGAATAGGCAAGGAGAGGCGTCACTGACAGGCGAGGATCAAAGCCGGCGGCAAAAAGAAGTTGTGGCAAGCGGTGTAGACTCTGGACATAGAGTCTGTAGTGAAGTCGTTCAAAGCAATGGTCAGGGCACAGAGAGGCCCGAGCAGGGACATCTTGGCTGGCAACACTGGGTAGCAAGGCAGGACCTGAGGCACTGGAGGGAACGAGAGGTCAGAGCGAGGAGCCAGGCCCTGGAATCCGTCTGAGAAGGTGAGAGGGCCGCGCCGTGGGGCTGCTGCGGGCGGCGCGCCTAACAGTAGTGTTGTGCCTGCATCTACCTATCTGAGCCTCATGTTATAACCCCTTGTTCTACCCCTTCTTTTTGGAGCAGCTTGATGGGTGAGCGGTGAGGCTGTGCACTTCTATGCAGAAAGTCCTTGCTTTGATTTCTGGATGGAGTCCTTGGCTGCCCTGTCAGCTGGGACTGAGGAAGCTGCCGAGGTTGCTGGATTCAGAGCTCATGATGCAGGGCTTCAGAAGGAGAGCCCTAGTGCCTGGCTCCCGACATCAGAAGTGCTGCTGCGATGACCTGACGAGTAACAGTGGAGGAACAATCTCTTCAAACAGGGGAAATATTCCTGGCTTCATGGCACCATGAGCCCAGCACTGGTTCTGACTGAGCTGGAAGAGAAAGGAAGCACTACTGGGCCAAAAGAAAAACAAGAGATGTCTCCTGCGTGCTATGCACCGGGGGTTCTTCAGCCAGTCAGGTTTTCAGAATATCCACAGTGAATATTCTTGACATACATTTGCATACACTGCAGACTCGGGGTATGCAAAACTATCTCATGCATATTCATTGTGGCAATCCTGAAAGCCCAGCTGGTTAGGTGTGCCTCCGGGAGAGGGTTGAGAAACACTGCCTTAAGCAACTGGTGACAGAAAGCAGAAGAGCGGGAGCAATACTGGATCTGGGATTCATAAGTGGCAATTGTTTGTCCTCTCCGAGGCAGTTCTGTAAAGGTGCCCCTGCTCAGTGATCAGCTCTCTGATCAGCTTTAACCTTGCTGTGGGGCCGACCCAGAGCCCAATGAGGCTTTTTAGCACCTAGGGCCCTAATCAGAAGAACATCAGATTGGCCATACTGGGTCAGACCGAGGGCCCATCCAGCCCAGCATCCTGTTTCCAACAGTGACCCATGCAGGGTGCAAGTACCTGGCAGGAGCCCACACAGTACATAGATGCCTTGCTATTTGGGACAGTGGCTACCTGCTTCTCTCTCCTTCCACTCTGATTCCTGGTCCTTCTCGCTCTTCCTTTCCCAGCGCAGAGCTTTGCATCTACTGCAGTCTACCACTTGCATTTGTCTTGGGTAGCTGCCTGTCTTGCCTAGTCCTTGTTATGTAGTAACTTCCATCCAGACTGGATTATAGCAGAAGTCAGCATTTTTTGTGTTTGGGGCTATGTTTAGGAGGCCTACTTGACAACACATTTCTGGGCCCTGGACTGCATGCAGATTTCCAGTGGGAAGAAGGGAAAAGCAACATTAGCAATAACTTGAGGCTAGAGATATGGTGATACTTCTCCTTTTAGAATATTTATATTATAAAGTATAATAATAATTCTAGGGGTGACCAGATGGCTGAGTGGCACTGCATTGCCTCGAGGAGGGACCTGGGTTTGATTCCCAGATAAGTTCTTCTGGGGCTGCGGATGATGCAGTGCTCGTTGCCCTCTGTGAAACATCAATATCTAGTGGCTGGATATTTAGGTCCCTTAATTGCAGGGCTCTGGAAAGAGCTATGGGGTTGTGTGGCCCATGGCCGAGGACAACTGCTGCAGCGATTTGGGAGGGGGTATAAAACAGGGGAGCTGAAGGCTCATGGTGCCAGATCCCATCCCTGAAAGCTCAGTGGGGTCTCTCTCCATCCCCACATTTTAGCTCAGAGTGCACAGCTCTGTAAATACATGGCGTGTAAGCAGCATTATGCATCTGTGAGGAAGTATGTCAAAGCATCCCAACCCAGCTGCTTGAAAGGACTTGCAAGGAGACACACCAGTGTGAGAAATCCTTGGGAACAAGATGTACCACGCACCAGAAATGCAATCGTTCATTGGTTTGCACAGAGCCGTGAGTCAGTGCCCAGGTGGAGTTCTGATCTGTGTCACAATGTCAGAGGCAGAACCTGTTTGGCAGAGGTCCCTGTGAGATTCCTCAGTCACCAGCGGGCCAAGCTGTTTACTGCCGAGCCGCCGCCGCCGCCGTCACCGCTGCAGGCTGAGCGCGAGGGGCGGGGCCAGCGGGGCGATGACAGACAGGCAGCCCTTTCCTTTGTGTGCGTGCCCGCTGCCCTGCCTTCCCTTGTATTTCTAGAAATGTCCGCGCTCTCTCGGCCACCGCTGACCGAACTGCTTTATTCTCCTGCTCTTGCTGTACTGCGGCATTTTGCACCCTGCATCCTCCGGTAGCAGGTCTCCCTATTAAATACTGCGTAAGTGCTGCCTGTTACAGCTGTTTCGGCTGGCCCCCAAAATCTGTTTGCTCACCTAGCAGCACCTTAAATCTGTCCCTTTTTCTTTCCACGGACTGCTGCTCCGTGTTTGCATTCGGGGGGGAAGTGCTTAGTCAATAGGGATTGCTAATTTGAACATCATTTTCACTCGTCTTTCCAGTGGCTCAGCTTCCCTCTTTTGGCCCCTTGTCTGTGGAGCAACCTTCCTTTCTCCCTCCTTTTCCTTCCATCACAGGATTTTAAAGACTTGCAGAAACACCCTGCCCAACTAATCTCCTCATCTCCTGTTTCTTTCCCCTGGACTGATCTGCAGCCATTTGTAAATTTTCCCTCTGTAACTGCTGGTCCTTAGAATTCGGTCCTGCACTTTGCTGAAAGACGTTTAGAGAAATAAATAATACTCAGAGAAGCAGGCAATTTTGGAACTTGAGATCTACCCATAAATCTATTTTTTTAGGCTCACCCAAAAAAAAAAGGAAATCATCTAGGATCTCAGCATAACTATATGCAAATATAGTCAATGAATATTTATTGTGGTTAAAACCTGAAAATCAGACTGCTTGGTAAATGTATTAATTTTTTTAGCATTACTTAAATACCACCTAAATAACAAGCTAGGCGGTTTACAATTCAAATATAACTATGTCTTTTAAATACAAATATAAAATAAGGTGCAGATATAAATAAAGCGATGAAATCCTGAATGAAAATAATATAGAAAAACAGATTATTTTGACAGAGCCTGAAATCCATAAAAAAACAAAACAATAAAAGACACCTTGAAAAAGAATATTAAACAGGGTCATCTCATACTATAAACTATACACTTAAATTCCAGGGATTACCTCTTTAAAAGCCTGCTTAAATAGCCAGGTTTTAGCTCTTTCTTGAGTAATTATGTATCGGGCATCCATCCACAGGATCTCTGTTCCTTACTTCACCTAGGTGAGCTTGTTAAATAGTGGGAATGCTAAGGAGTCCTTTAGCAGAACGTAGTTTGCTTTGAGGAGGATGGAAATGAAGAAATATGCACAGTCAGCAGAAATCTTGAGGCATGTTTTATTGTACAACCTTGGACAAGTTACTTTATCTCACAGTTTCTCACTTGTAATTCCAGATCTGCCGCTGTTCTGTGACCTTAAACACCTCACTTTACCGCCCAGTGCCTCAGTTTACTTAACCATAACGTAATATATAGAAACCGAGAAAAACGACAGCAGATACAACTCACATGATCCAGATAGCCTGCCCATTTCCTGAGCCATAAAATGGCTCTTTTTCCTGTAGCACTTTCGAAAGCTTTCAGCGTAGGGCATGCCCCAGAAATATGCTGCCATGGACGCTCCGCACTGTTCTGAGCAGAGGAAGAGACGATTAGTTTAGTTCATTTAAAATCATTTATATCCCACCCAATCTAATATACTCGGTGGGTAACAAATTATATACACACAATAAAACCAATCTGTACAAAACGAATAGCATTCCAAGACAAGTCAATAAAACTGCTTACAGTTCTAGAAGGCTGGGGAAGAAACGTAATAGTTCCATTAAAAGGTTTCGCCTTGAATATTTTATTTGTTATCCTTTATTTCTCTCCACGCATTTATGTTTTAGATATATTAGAATGTCAAGTGAGTAGGGATCATGTTAGAACGAAAGGTGCTGGGGACATTTACATTGAGTAGTACTGTTGCTTTAAGATGCTGATTATTTAATTGGGGTTGGAGTTTGAGGTCACGTCGCCGATGACTCAGGCCATACACAAATAAATGCTAAGACAGTTTGTAAGTGTTTCCGTTCATTACGTCGTTCTGTGTTTGCATTAATAAGCTGAGTGGCTCTTGCAGAGTTTGGTTGCGTAGAGAACAGAGCAGGAAATGTAGACTTTAGCTAAAGGCATAAGCCGCTGCCCCCTTTACCTTCCCCTCCCCCCCCCCAGCACTGGATGCGGGTTTGGCTCGGGAGCAGCCTGACAGCCCTGCCTCAGCGTCCCCAGCGTGTTTTGCAAGCGCTGCACACACGGTGGGGGGAGGAGGGGGGGCCGGCGCATGCGCCGGGACGAGCAACAAGTGGCTGGTCCATAGAGAGAGGAAGCGTCGGGGCCTGTCAAACGTTCGAGAGAGGAACTGCGGAGCATGGCGGTGACGTCACGGCTCCAGCCAGGTGGCATTCCGAGTGGAAGAAGAAGAAGGAGGAGGAGGAGGGGGGAGGAGGAGGAGAGGCGGGGGAGCGCGCGCGGGCGCCTGCGCACATCCAGCCGCCGCCAGCAGTCGCACGGTCCGGGGCGCCGCGATGCTGCAGAGCCGCGGTATAGGCGAGGAGGCAGCCTGAGAGGCGGCGCGCGGACGAGGAGCGGGGCGAGACGCTAACGGAAGCCCCCGCCGCGAGGAGAGGCGAGCACAGACGGCGAGAGAGAGAGAGAGAGCGAGCGCGCGAGAGACCCCGCCCCGCCCCCACCCCGGGAATCTGCCCCGGGAGAGCGCCCAGCGAGCACCATGTCGGCTGCGCAAGTGTCGTCGTCGCGGCGGCAGTCCTGCTACCTGTGCGACCTGCCCCGCATGCCCTGGGCCATGATCTGGGACTTCACCGAGCCCGTCTGCCGGGGCTGCGTCAACTACGAGGGCGCCGACCGCATCGAGTTCGTCATCGAGACGGCGCGGCAGCTGAAGCGGGCGCACGGCTTCCAGGACGGCCGCTCGCCCGGCCCCCCGCCGCCCGCCGCCCTCAAGACCCCGGCGGCGCTGGCGGCCAAGGAGGCGCCGCAGCTCAACCACGTCGACGGCGGCTCCAAGGCGGCGGCGGCGGGGGGCCTGGAGCGCTACGCGCTGAGCGCCGAGGGCCGGACGCGCTTCGACTACCCGGCGCCCCTGGGCACCCCGGCCGCCGTGCGCCTCCCCAACGGCTTCCCCAAGCCCGAGGACGGGCCGCCCGAGCTGAACCGCCAGAGCCCCAACTCCCGCCGCGGCCACGGGCTGGTGCCCCTCCCCCAGGGCCAGCTCAACGTGCCCCCCAACCTGCTGCCCCAGACCCTGCTGAACGGGCCGGCCGCCGCCGCCTCCCACGGGCTGAGCGGCCGGCCCCCGCCCCCCTCCTCCTCCTCCGGGCCCGGCATGGGGGGCCCCTCCTCCTCCTCCTCCTCCGGGCCCGGCATGGCCGCCCAGTCCGAGGCGGGGGCGGGCAAGCGGCCCGGCTCGGTGTCCAGCAGCGACCAGGAGCGCGAGCTGAAGGAGAAGCAGCGCAACACGGAGGCGCTGACCGAGCTGACCGAGAGCCTGCGCAACCGCGCGGAGGAGTGGGCGAGCAAGCCCAAGCTGATCCGGGACACGCTCGCCACCCTGACCAGCTGCACCCCCTTCGACGTGCGCTTCAAGAAGGACCACTCGCTGGTGGGGCGCGTCTTCGCCTTCGACGCCATCTCCAAGCCCGGCATGGACTACGAGCTGAAGATCTTCATCGAGTACCCCAACGGCTCGGTCAACGTCTTCTCCAGCGCCTCCGGGGTGGCCAAGCAGATGTACCAGGACTGCATGAAGGACTTCGGCCGGGGCCTGTCGTCCGGCTTCAAGTATCTGGAGTACGAGAAGAAGCACGGCTCCGGGGACTGGCGGCTCCTCGGAGACCTGCTGCCCGAGTCCGTCCGCTTCTTCAAGGAGATGGTGGGCCCGGACATGCTGCCCCAGCCCTACCTGGACACCAGCTACCCCATGCTGCCCAGTGCGTTGGTGAACATCCCTCGTGCCTTGTCCACCTCCAATGCACCCAGGGCTGGCATGCGGAAAAGGAAAGCTTCCCCGGAACCGGATTCTGCGGAAAGTGCCCTCAAGCTGCCCGAGGAGCAGCAAAGGCAGCAATGGATGGCCAGCCAAAGTGAAGCGCTCAAGTTAACCATGTCCTCTGGGGCATTTGGGACTGGGCATAGTGCCCCACCTCCACTTGGGCCTGGTCACCCTCCTCACTCCAACAGGACCACCCCACCTGAATCGGCCCCTCAGAATGGACCGTCTCCCATGGCTGCCCTCATGTCTGTAACGGATACCTTGGGAAATGCCCACTCCCCTAAAGATGGCAGCTCAGTACATTCAACCACCTCTACCAGGCGAAACAGCAGCAGCCCGGTCTCTCCGGCCTCAGTGCCAGGCCAGCGCCGTTTGCAGTCACGAAATGGGGATGTGAACCTTCAAGTGGCACCTCCACAGCCCAATGCTCACCCAGGCATGGACCAAGTCCACCCTCAAAACATTCCAGATTCACCCATGGCCAACAGTGGCCCTCTTTGCTGCACCATTTGCCATGAACGTTTGGAGGACACACACTTTGTTCAGTGCCCATCTGTGCCAAGTCACAAGTTCTGCTTTCCTTGTTCCAGAGAGAGCATCAAGGCTCAGGGGGCAACCGGAGAGGTGTATTGCCCCAGTGGAGAGAAATGCCCTTTAGTAGGTTCCAATGTGCCTTGGGCATTTATGCAGGGGGAGATTGCAACCATTTTAGCTGGGGACGTTAAAGTGAAAAAAGAGAGAGACCCTTAAAGATAAAATCCTTCAACATCATCTGGAAATGTACTTTGTGAATAGGACAAACTGCAAAAAAAAAACCCAACAAAACAAAACAAAAAAAGTTAGTCTTATGTATAGACATTATTTTCGTGGTATGTTTCTATATTTTGAAACAAAGGTATGTAATCTTCTTCACTTGAAGGATGAAGCTGGTTTTTTGTTAAACAGATTATAATATTGTTTGGTTACTACATAATACCTGTTCTCAATTTTTTTTTTTAATTTTTTTGGGTGGCAGTGTGTTGGCTAGGTACAGAGTTACAGCACTTAGCGAATTCCTGCTGCTGGTGTGTATTTTTGTAAATGTATGCACTTCTCTGAAAATATAAAAAAAAAAAAATCTTAAAAAAAAACAAAAGCAAAAAACAAAAAAATTGCCAAGGCCAGTGTGGATGCCTAAAATTGCTACAAAATGGTGACAGCTTTTCTTCTTGGTTTGCTTTTTGTGTTTTTTTTTTGTTTTGTTTTTTGTTTTACACAAGCTCTGGTGTTAGTCTTTCATGGTTTTTGTTCCATTTGCAATGGTGTGTGTGTGTGTGGGGGGGGATTTGTTGCAAGTTTGTAAAGGAAAAATGTTTGTTTTTTGATAAATCTGAACCTTTTTTTTTATCATTGTGTTTATTTTTTTTTTTTTTGTCTTTTTTGCTTTCTTGATGCACGGATGCTTTGAGCAGTAGGAGCAAAATGCTGTAGATTAAAACAAATCCATTGCTCTGTTTGTCCTTTATACATTTCTGTAGTTAACAGAACACTGTAACGTGCCTTGGAGCTTAGTAAAATTGTAATAAATTCAATTGATATTACAGCTTGCTGAGTAGTTCGGTTTTCTTTTCTGGACATCCTACACTCTGCTTTTCCTCAGCAGAATTCTTGCTGCAGGTTGCATGTCCTTGTTTTTTAAAGGCTGGTGATAGTGAGCAGCTTGTGTGGATCCTGGCACAGCGCCTGCTTGGTGTACACCTCGGAAATGTTGCAGTAACAGATGCTGACTAAGCAGTTTCTGTTTACTGTTCCTGCATTCCCCCCTCCCCCAAGCTGCTCTTAGCTCCCAAAGGACAGGCTTGACTTGTACAGTGAAGTGGGCTATAAAATTGTGCAGTACCTTTATAACTTTTAACACAAAAGGGATCTTTGCAGCCCGAGCCTGCAGTCTCTTGCAAGTCCCAGCATTCCAAAGTCAGATTGGCCGCGGCCCTCACCCTGCGTGGATTTGTTAAAACAATAGCGTGAGAGTTTTCTGGAAGCTGTTTGATTAAATATTGGTTCTTTTAATGGAAAGAATGGTGAGGAGGTGCCCGACTCCCAGTGCTGACGCCTCGGTTACCATTTGCGCTGGGCGTGCACGTGGGAATGCCTGCTTTAGAGTAAGGCTGAGAGAGCCCTCGCCAGCTCACAAGGGCAAACACAGGGAAGAACTTTGGCTTTTGTGAGGCAACCTGGTAGCAGAGCTGGAAAATGCAGCCCATGCAGAAGGAGGTCAAGAAGCTCGGGAAGCAGGAAGATTCCAGTTTAGACTTTGCTTAGTAAGCAGTTTTGAGTGTGTGGTTAAAGGTTAGGCTGGATGTGAAGTTTTGGGAACCTTTAAGCACTTGGATGGTGGCCGTGCTGCACACAGCAGTTACACTTCAAGCTTCCTGTGCTTCTCCCTGGGAACAATGTTCAGTTTCTGTTCCTGTTGTCCCTTTAACCCGAGCACTTGCTGGTGGTTTCTTGTTCATGATGCTTATTCCTTTGAGTGGACCACATACTTGCATGTGCTGTCCTGGGCATTTTCAGATTTGTCTTTTGAACAATATTGTGTGTGGGGTTTTTTTTTTTTGTGTCTGCTGCCAAGTTTTGTACAATGAGTCACATTCCCTAGTTAAAGTTATCAGAGGTAATTAACTTCTGCTGAGCGTGCAAATCCTCTCTACCTCCACTTGCTGTCTGCCCCTAATTGACCAAACATTGTTTGGCCTAGTGTCAGAGTCCTGACCTCTAGTCAGATCAGCAGAACCTGAGTTTTACTCCACAAACGTGCTGTGCCTACCTGTCCGAAGGAGTAACTCTCACGCATGCAGAGCCATTGCATCGGGCTTTGATGGCGGAGGAACAGTGTAGATGGGCACTGTATGCTGGGAGCTGTACAAAGGCAGCGATGTTGGAACTGACATTTTAGCTTGCTGTATTTCTCCAGTGAATCTGTTTGTCAGACATTTGATTGAAATCTGGATTCCTTATATAATGAGGAAAGATGTACTTCAGTGTGGGAGGTGCCCAAGCCCAGGGTTAACAGCTAAAATACAGCCAGTGGGAATGGATTTCCAGGGCTCGCAGATATGAAATATTGGTGTTGCAAATAGGCTTCCATATGTGTGTGTGTGTGTGTAAATATGTATAAGCACACACATAATGTGCCTTCTTTGTGTGTATACATGCGCACACATCTGAACTTCATTCATACATATGAGTCAGGTGGAAAGCCCCATGTAGAATGGCCAAGGATGAGAGACCAGCAAGCCCCACTCAGCTAGCAGTGAACTTCAGCTTGACAATTGCTAAACATTTCCAGGATGGTTTTTTCCTGTGAATGTTTCAGTAACATTTCTCTTTGCTCTGATCTGTTAGGTAAGATGCTTTTGATCCTAATGCATATTCCATTCAGAGGGTCGATAAAATGCTCCCCCCACTCCCTGAGCAATATTTGTTACATTATATACTGGGCCCTTAACTGACTTTGCTTTTTCTCTCCATGCAAAAGGCAGACATCCTAAATTTAAAGTTCAGTTTTTTTTTTAATTTTACTAAAATCAGTTTTAACTAATGGCAGCTAGTGATTTTATTGATGCAACTGTTCTTCCAGAGTTAAAACGTTAAGCCTAAGTTATGAACCACTTTTGAACAATAAAGGCCCCTACCTTTAAGTAACTTTAAATTAGTAACTGGTATAAAATAGTTGGTGTATTTTATTCATCCTTTGGGATGTAATTAAGCCTTCCCCCTTAAAACTGCAATCTGAAGGGAAGCGTGGAGAGCAGCAGGTGTCATGTGCTGCAAGAGCCAGGAGCATTCTGGGTAATGCCATTGACTTCTGCAAGCACTGTGCAAGCACTAGCAGACTTTACAGTTGCATGGACACTTTTATCCCAAATTGGTAATGTTCTCTTTAGATCATGGCTTTGTTTTGAAACTGCCATGCCCCTTAAACCCAGGCTGCGTGCCAGATCTATTTGGAAGCTGTAATATTCACCGATGTCATCAAGTCTTTTAAACAGTTGCTGTTAGTGGGTGGCATACCTTGTAAGTAAGCTTTTGCCAGCTGATCTTTTTATAGACCCACAGCATGGGGCATGCACTGCTCTCTGCTGCTGCTCTAGGGACAGCAGGGACGTTTCACTTTTATTTTTTTGATGCAGTCTCTGCCTTACTCCCAGTGTGCAGTTTGTATGTGCTGAGCAGGTTTGACGAGATTTTTCATCACCCAAAATATTTTGTGTTTTTACTCTTTTGGGCATTCAGCCATCAGGTCCCTTTATAGCATGATTCCTGTCTGCTTTCTGGCTGCAAAAGAGGAGAGAGTACAACCTTTCCAAAGGGGTCCTGTTTATACTTCAGCCACACGGGGTAGAGAGAGTGACGACGGACCTTGGCAGTGCGTGTAAAATTCTCATGCCAATAAAGTGATCCAGTGCTGAACCGTACAAGATGCACGCCGGATGGTTTTTAAATTGATTTTATTTTGAAAAGCAAGTGGTTCAAACCCAAAGCAAGATAGGCCGCACTTTTAAGAAGACCTGGCATTTTCTGGCTTCTTCATGTGCAATCAATACGAAAAGCACATCTTGTACGGGAATAGTGTGAACCGCACTAAGGCCGTTTTTCCTTCCAGATCCTTCTTTTAAAAACGCTGTTTTAAGCCTGCGTGGGAACAAGTGCCACAAACAACGTGCAAAATCCGACTGGAAGTCCATTGGCGGACACTTTCCAGTGTTAATAGAGAGTTCTCTGCCGGAGTTAACCGACAGCCAGCATCGTGCTCTTGATATAAAAAGGCAGAGCTGCTGTCACTCCAGTCCAGCACTCTTTATTAACAGTATGTAGATACCCTTTCTCTGGCGGGTGTGTTTTTCTGCTCTCATACTTTTACAAAGCACAACATCACATGGTATTACTAATGTCCCAGGCAGCCCTTAAGGAGCGGTTCATTGAGAGAGCTCCCTGGTGAAATGAGTCAGCAGCATTTTTCTCAGTGCTCAGACTGAGGGCTGGGGGAATTCTGCCCAGCGCAGCGCCGAATAGCACAAAGAGCTTGCAGCAGCTTGCTGGATAGCAACAGGCGGCCAGCCCTGTTTTTTTGACTACAGATTTTGCTTCCTGGTTGCAAGTAGATTTACCTGAGAACAAATGGCTTGAATTCACCTGCTGTATTACTTGCCTCGTCCAGTCCTGATCCTCTGCTGTGAAAGGGATTGTGAGGGGGCTAGCAGAGGGGTTTAAGAAGAAGCCCATCCACTTCAAGGGAGGAAGAACTCCGCTTCTTTTTAAATGCCCTTGCTAATTTGTAACTAATTGAGAGAAAATACAAACTGACTGGAAGGCGTTATTACATTTATTTCAAGTTTTGAAACTGGCACAGGTTCAAGGAAAGAAAGTTGGCAGGAACCAGATCAGAATGGCTGTAGAGCAAAACCGAGTGATGCCTTTGGGTTGGAGATGGGATTAATGAGTAAGGTTGAGGAGAAACCAGTCTTCAGGTGTGAAGGAAACGGCGGTACACACATGGCTTGTTTGCAGCAGGCTTGGCTAGCTGTGTTTCCCTGGCATGGGGTCAGCGGGCTCACATCTTGCAGATTGCACTCTGCTCTCCTTATCTGAGGGCAGGGTGGGTTCATGGTACATTCTTTGCAAGTTTCCTGTTCCAAACATCTGGCTGCCTGTGCTGCACTGCTGTTGTGTGCCCAGAGAGAGCGTGGCAGGGGAGTGACCCGCACTACCAGGAGGCAAAAACCAACCATGCTTGAAGGTCAAGCCACTTGTACCTTGCTTTTTTTTTTTTTTTTGCACCAGTTTTAAAGCTAGAATGACACTTTTTTTGCTTAGACGAATGGCTGCCTGCCATCTTACTGCTGTTGAGTGAGGGTAGCACAGATATACAGGCAGGTGTGATATGTTTTCTTCATTCAAGATTTCTAACGCACTGCTTTTTTGGTTCAGGGTGATGTACAATAAAATGAGCATAAAATTATATAATGCAATGGGACGCGTACAACAATAGAAGCCTCACCAAACCAAAGCTGTGAATTAGAAGAGACTGTCACACTTACAACTGGTGGTCAGAGGGTTAGTCACATCGGCCAAATGCCGTTTCAAAAAGGAAAGTCTCTTTAAAGCTTTATTAAAAGACCGGCAGTAGGTATTGCACGGAGTGGGCAGTGAAGAGAGGAGTCGCCCGCAGCGAAGGCGCTGAGTCGTGTGCATCTCGCATAGCGGGCACCTCAAGCTTCCTTTCTTGCGAGGACCTTCAGGGTCATGATGAGGCATAAATCTGGAAATTGGAATTTAGCTATGGCTTGTTGACATTCAACAGTTTCTGAAAAGGAGCAGCAATCGTACAGTCAATTTTCCACTGGCTAGGAAAGCTGCGAAGGACCTGGAGAGCTGGAGTTAACAGTATATGTTTCTGTACGCCGGTCCCACTTAATAGGCAAGCGGCCGAGCTTTTTACTGTCTGAGGGAGGGGAGCCTACATGGAGAGACTTGCAGTAATTCAGCAATGGAAAAACCAAGAATAGGCTACACTTGCGTTGCTAGGAGTGTGGCGTGAAAGCTGTTGCTGAAGTCCTATCTGAATCTGCACTTTTCCTTCATCGTCTCTTGCATGCATTGCTTCTAAATGTGTGACAGCCTACATGATAACACCTAGAAATGCAGAAGCCAGCTGTCACACGGTGCTGAAGCATTACCCCTGCAAGTGCTAGGAGTAAAATGAAGACCTGCTGAAAAATCAGAACAGCTAGAGCGGGGTGGGAGCAGAAGACTGTCCAGAATCATTGTCCTTTCCCAGCCTTTGGAAAATGCACGTAACCATTTCTTTGCCAGTTATACCTTAAAAAGAAACTAGCTACTACTCTGCCAAACAGGCCGCTACAGTAAACGTTGCGGGAGAGCCGGCGAGCGCCCGCGCGATTCAGTATCGGCCTATATGCAAATTAGGGCCCGCGGTAAAAGGCGCTAGGGACACTAGCGCATCCCTAGCGCCTCCTTTTTGACAAGCGGCGGCTGTCAGCGGCTTTGGCAGCCGATGCTCAATTTTGCCGGCGTCGGTTCTCAAACCCGCCGCCAGCCACAGGTTCGGAAAATGAAAGCCGGCACAATTGAGCGGGCTGATTTTTAATTTTTTTTTTTTTAATTTTTGAGGCCTCTAACTTAATATCACTATGATATTAAGTCTGAGGGTGTTCAGAAAAGCAGTTTCCCGGTGCTGGCTGAAATTAACGCCAGCCTTTGGCAGGCGTTGCTTTCTGTATTGCGCAGGAATAACTAATAGGCCCATCAATGTGCATTTGCATGTTGCGAGCCCTATTAGTTTCAGGGGGGTTGGTCGTGCGTTTTCCACCCGCTATTACCCCCTACTGTATAAGGGGTAAAAATAGCGCATCGAAAAATGCGGGGGTTAACAGTGCGCTCAGCCTGCAGGAAAAGACCTTTTGCAATCAGATTATCTTTCTGCTTCCTAAAGCAAAGTGTAATGGCAGAGCTCTTTAAAGGGGAGTGAAAAGAGCTGCTGAGCGCTGAGGGTGTGGTGCTTTACAGGTTTCCCTTAGGTTATCATCTGCCTTCTTACCACACCGAGTCTCCTGTGCTCTCACAAGGCCCTGAGCCAGGAAGGCTTTTTCCAGAGATCCTATTAGATCAGCCTCTACCTTGGGTTTCCTGTGAGTGCCAGCCGCAGTCTTCCTTGTACCGCATACGTTTTAACCCATAAACTGTTATTAACAAAAGTGACTTTGGGAAGAGCCAGTGCTTCCTTCCGGCATTAGCAGCATGGGAGCTATTTAATGTCGGGGCACCTGCCAGCTCCTAGTGACCTGGATTGGCCACTGTTGGAGAGCGAGTGCTGGCCCCAGTTCTTTCTGTGAGCAGGAAGGGAGGGAGCTCGGAAGCACTGGGGTGAGCAGATGACGGGCGAGCTCCCTGGGCGCCGGCTGCTGGTGCTTTATTTATAGTTTGCGTTGAGCAGACATTTTAAATGCCTCCTGGGTAGAGAGGGCAGCCCGGTGCCCGGTGCCTGCCTCTATGCCCCAGCAGCGGGGCCGGGAGGGCGCTCCGCGCGAGCTCTTTGTCCAGGAGCGAGCGCGAGGACTGGCGGGGCGCGCGCGAGAGCTGGGCCAGACATCACGTGACCCCCCTTCCATGGCGGAGCAGCCAGAAGTCACTGCAGAATTCCCCCGGCTTCGTACACTGGCGGCATTGTTCGGCTCGTCCACAAGTGCTGGCCCCAGGAGGGGGGGATCTGCTGCGTAGGATAGGAGGGTGGGGCAAGCACCGACGAGGAAGGGGCAGGCTCACCTCTGCTTAAACTGGAACCCTTAATTAGACTTTCTCTGCACAGGCTGCAAGCTCTATATATGGCTCATTCCAGCCATCTGACTCAGTTGCTACATGCTGGATGGTAATTACTGAGCATGCCTCTGCTGCAGCGCAAAGAAACCATTACAGGTTTCCACAAAAACAAAAACATTCCTTTTGAGCTGTCCAGCTGCTAAAACACCAAGTATTTATCATTCTAACTTGAGCAGATACTGTTTTTCAAAAGGCAAAAACAAACCAGAAAAGTGCCTGTTGTGCTCTTTAAGCAGGCAAGCAGCCGAACACAGCCCCACCTCATGGAAGGTGCGGCTGCCATGGCAGCATTGTAGGTACATAAAGCAGAGAAGGGCAGAGCCCAGCTCAATCCATCCTGCTGGCGAAAGGCGGGGAGGTGATGCCAGAGGAGAAAATAAGGTGGGGGGGAAAAAAAGAGAGGAAGAGAGGTGATAGAATACAAAAACAAGGACAAAGGCGTTTCAAAAGAAAAAATGATTTGAATCAACAAGACTGGAAAGAAAAAAAGCTCCAGACAGAGTAGAAAGGCCAATTTGATTCTTCCGTGAATGCTCTGCAGAAATCTTATTGTAAAATCTTGCCTGTTCATGAGCTGGCTAGGAGCATAACAGTACCTGCAACTTCTAGGCTTTGTAGTGCCATGGGCCAGGCTCCAAGGTTTGTTACTAGAGAGATGGAAATCACTAAGAGATGTCCTGGTCACCGCATCTCAAAAAAGATATAGTTGCGATGGAGAAGGTACAGAGAAGGGCAACCAAAATGATAAAGGGGATGGAACAACTCCCCTATGAGGAAAGGCTGAAGAGGTTAGGGCTGTTCAGCTTGGAGAAGAGACAGCTGAGGGGGGATATGATAGAGGTCTTTAAGATCATGAGAGGTCTTGAACGAGTAGATGTGACTCGGTTATTTTCACTTTCGAATAATAGAAGGACTAGGGGGCATTCCATGAAGTTAGCATGTGGCACATTTAAGACTAATCGGAGAAAATTCTTTTTCATTCAACGCACAATTAAATTCTGGAATTTGTTGCCAGAGGATGTGGTTACTGCAGTTAGTGTAGCTGGGTTCAAAAAAGGTTTGGATAAGTTCTTGGAGGAGAAGTCCATTACCTGCTATTAAGTTCACTTAGAGAATAGCCACTGCCATTAGCAATGGTTACATGGAATAGACTTAGTTTTTGGGTACTTGCCAGGTTCTTATGGCCTGGATTGGCCACTGTTGGAAACAGGATGCTGGGCTTGATGGACCCTTGGTCTGACCCAGCACGGCAATTTCTTATGTTCTTATTCAGTTATCGAATCCCATGACACACCATAATAAAATAGTTTTTAAAAAAAACCCAAATAATTGAAATTGGACCCGAACAATCCAATCCACACAAACTATAGAGAAACATAAGGCCTCAAACGGTCAACCCAGTCCACCCCTTTCATCAGTCAAATGCCATCATAAATGGCCAGGTCTCTTCTTCCCGAGACGAGGGCCTAGGACAGAGAACGCTCTCTTTTTTTTCTAATGGTGTTTCCAGTCATACTTCTTAAACCCCAGGAACAGAGAGGAATTTAGTGCATCAACTTACTCCAAAGATAGAATCTGAAAACGGGAGCAGTGGGGAATGCTCAAGGAGCTTTCCAGCAGAGAATTGTGCAAACATATTTTCATTAAACCGGAGTCATTTTCAAAACTGGGTTTTATGTGCAAAAATGGGCTTTTGAAAACTGCTGTGGAATGTGCTACTTTTACCTGCGTAAATCCTTTTGAAAAGTACTCCCAGAGAAGTTTGCAACAATGAATATAGAAGGAGGGACGGGGCGTGCAAGGACGATGATGAACAGCCCACGGGCCCTGTCATGGGCAAAGAAAATGTGCTTTCAGTCTATAGTAATTCATGTAGCAGGGACGAGGAGTTCACAAATGCACTACGACCAGGAGATCTTGTCCAAATGCAGGAGGTAGGGTGCTTTAACCTTAGATTTCATGCTGGCAGGTTCCCAGGATGGATGCACTGTCCCAGAAGTGGTGTGACTCACTGCTGGTCTAGGGTGAGAAAGCTGAGACGCATAGCGGCTCGGACTGATTGTGAAGGCACTTGCGGCCCTGGCCATGCTTTCTCTCAGGAAGAATGGAATCGGAGAGGAAGGGAAGGAAGGCTTGCACAGATCATGCTTGGGAAATCACGTGGATGCTTTTCTCATTCGGGGGGAAGAGCGTTTCTGCTGCTTAATGCCTCTTTGATATCTGCCTTGGAAGTTTTCTTTGATGTTCTTGAGAAGGGCTTACAGGTTGCCACATTAAAGGTGGAAGTAGCAGCACTGTTGGCATTTTGATGGCCAACAGGAGGCAGAGAATTGCCTTCCCACTCAGCAGCTAAATGATCTAATCTTCGGTTTACAAGGGTGCTGCCAAGCTGGATTTGAAACCTGGCTTTGAAGACAGTAATGGCAGCACTTTCAGACCTTTGGCCCTGATTTCTTTTAATAATCGAAATGGTTCTTCTGCTGGTGGTCTGCTGAGAGGCTTGGGCGAGCTGTGGGTGCTGCCGGTCTTCAGTTCCTTCGTCATAAGGAAGATGCAAGGAGAGCGTAAGTAGGGCGTTTCATTTCAATCCTGCCTTAAGCCTCAGCCTAGGTCTCTTTGAGGTACAATTTACACTGTCTGACAATCAAGAGGCTTGTTTATTTGAAGAATTCAACATTTTTCTGGAAATCAGTGTGATAGCTTTTATTTTGGGGAAAACAGGAAAGATAAAGCCGGCTTCTAAGACACTTATTATCAGATAAATAAGAATTCTGAGGTCCATATTCTGGCACAGGCCAGGTAAACCTATCCACCTAACTGTATTGAATACAGCCAGCTAACGTTAGGACGGCCCTGTGGCCCAACCAGACGTGGCCGGCTAAGGGATCATTTACTAAGCATTTCTTCCATGGGAGAAATCTTTTAGTAAGTGGCTCCCTAAGCCAGCTAAATTCTATCCGATGTGATATTTCTTATCGAATGTCGGTATAAGAAAAACAAATAAGTAAATAGCCAGCTATCTTATTAGCTGGCTAGAATTTAGCTGCATAGGTGCCCAAATATTCATTTAGCCTGGACCTTCCTATCATTCAGGCTTTCACCCTAAGCTTTGTGAGAGCTCATTCAGCAAGAGCTGTGGTAGTTCACAGGCAGAGAGAGTGGATGTATCTGTGGCAGTGATTTGTGGAAGTTGGTAGCTATCTTTGGCCTGGATTCATCATTCTTCGCAGAGCTACCGCCGACTCCGCCCCCTCCCCGACTCCTCCCCTCCCTCTAATTTGCATTATATCGCATGCGAAAAGGCCCTTGTCGCATGCGATATGGCCTTATCGCCTGCGTTAGGGCCCTAACGCAGGCGATAAAGCTTTAGAAAATAACCCCCTTTGTTAGCAAATAATAAAGTGGAGAAGATGAGCAGTACACACGGTGACAAACCATATGTTGAGAGTATAACACTAAGAATTCTGGGATCCTTGTAGAGGAGGTGCAAATCAGTGAAGGTGTTAACAAGCATTTCCACATTTTTATTCAAAGAGATGCACTGTGTCTTTGAATAAAAACTCTTAGCGCTATACTGTCAGCTGTCTTAGTTAAACATGTTAACAGGTAGGCATCAGTTGATATAAGGCTCAGAAGCTGAATTTAACCACCCTGAATAGGGCATTGCTGAAGTAAAGTCTCTGTGGTACAGATGGCAGAATTGTGGCAGAATAGGCAGTACCTTTACTTGCTAACTGCTTTCTCTGTTAGTCTCATGTCACTTTGGACCAAATCTGCCTTAGTAAATGTGTGTTATGTTGTGGATTTGACATGAGTGTCATAAGAACATAAGAAGTTGCCATACTGGAGCAGATCGAGTGTCTATCAAGCCCAGCTTCCTGTTTCCAACAGTGGTTACAAGTACCTGGCAAGTACCCAAACATTTAGAAGATCCCAAGCTACTAATGCCAGTAATAGCAGTGGCTATTCCTTAAGTCAACTTGATTAATAGCAGCTTATGGACTTTTCCAGGAATTTATCCAAACCTTTTTTAAACCAAGCTACACGAACTGCACTAACCACATCCTCTGGCAACAAATTCCAGAGCTTAATTGTGCGTTGAGTGAAAAAGAACTTTCTCCGATTTGTTTTAAATGTGCTACTTGCTAACTTCATGGAATACCCCCTAGTCCTTCTATTATTCGAAAGCGTAAATAAACGATTCACATTTACCCATTCTAGCCCTCTCAAGATTTTAAACACCTCTATCATATCCCCCCTCAGCCGTCTCTTCTCCAAGCTGAACAGTCCTAACCTCTTTAGTCTTTCCTCATAGGGGAGCTGTTCCATTCCCCTTATCATTTTAGTTGCACTTCTCTGTACTTTCTCAGTGCAGCTATATCTTTTTTTGAGATGTGGCGACCAGAATTGCACACAGTATTCAAGGTGCGGTCTCACCATGGAGCGATACAGAGGCATTATGACATTTTCTGTTTTATTCACCATTCCCTTTCTAATAATTCCTAGCATTTCCTGAACCGACGATTTCAATGTGTTATCCACTATGATGCCTAGATCTTTTTCCTGGGTGGTAGTTCCTAATATGGAACCTAACATTGTGTAACTACAGCAAGGGTTATTTTTCCCTATATGCATCACCTTGCACTTATCCACATTAAATTTCATCTGCCATTTGGATGCCCAATCTTCCAGTCTTGCAAGGTCTTCCTGCAATTTATCACCTCACTTCCTGTAACCCTTTCCAGATCATTTAAAAAATATATTGAAAAGATCCAGTCCTAATACAAATTCCCAAAGCACTTCTCTGATAACCTTTTTCCACTCAGAAAACTGGCCATTTAATCCTATTCTCTATTTCCTGTCTTTTAACAAACTTGCAGTTCACAAAAGGACATCGCCTCCTATCTCAGGACTTTTTACTTTTCCTAGAAGCCTCTCATGAGGAACTTTGTCAAACGCCTTCTGAAAATCCAAGTATACTATATCTACTGGTTCACCTTTATCCACATGTTTATTAACTCCTTCCAAAAAGTGAAGCAGATTTGTGAGGCAAGACTTGCCCTGGGTAAAGCCATGCTGACTGTGTTCCATTAAACCATGTCTTTCTATATGTTCTGTGATTTTGATGTTTAGAACACTTTCCACTATTTTTCCTGGCACTGAAGTCAGGCTAACTGGTCTGTAGTTTCCCGGATCGCCCCTGGAGCCCTTTTTAAATATCGGGGTTACATTTGCTATCCTCCAGTCTTCAGGTACAATGGATGATTTTAATGTTAGGTTACACATTTTTACTAATAGGTCTGAAATTTCATTTTTGAGTTCCTTCAGAACTCTGGGGTGTATACCATCCGGTCCAGGTGATTTACTACTCTTCAGTTTATCAATCAGGTCTACCACATCTTCTAGGTTCACCGTGATTTGGTTCACTCCATCTGAATCATTACCCATGAAAACCTTCTCCATTACGGGTACCTCCCCAACATTCTCTTCAGTAAATACTGAAGCAAAGAAATCATTTAATCTTTCTGTGATGGCCTTATGTTCTCTAAGTGCCCCTTTAACCCTTCGATCATCTAACGGTCCAACCGACTCCCTCACAGACTTCTTGCTTCGGATATATTTTAAAAAGTTTTTATTATGAGTTTTTCCTCTACGGCCAACTTCATTTCAAATTCTCTCTTCGCCTGTTATATCAATGTTTTACATTTAACTTGCCAATGCTTATGCTTTATCCTATTTTCTTCAGATGGATCCTTCTTCCAATTTTTGAAGGATGTTTTTTTGGCTAAAGGGGTAGCCTCTTTCACCTCATCTTTTAACCATGCCGGTAATCGTTTTGCCTTCCTTCCACCTTTCTTAATGTGTGGAATACATCTAGACCGCGCCTCTAGGATTGTATTCTTAAACAATGTCCATGCACCTTTCGTTTTTTCTAACTCTCTTCCTCATTTTATCAGTTTCCCTTTTGAAAGTTCAGTGTTAGAGCTGTTAAGTGGCTTTATGCTCCTATTCTGACCTTTCTGATTTTATTGATGTTATTCTTTGGGCTGTGGTATCGCTGGGAAGTGCTCCTGCTGCGAGAGGAGGAGCAGCGACAGAAGGGTTCTTGACAGGAAGGAGGCACCATGGGATCTCTTCCGAACAAAAGTGGCTTTGATTGCCAGGCCAGCAGGAGGCATTGCATGCTCTTCATGGTCCAGAGAACTAGAAGGTAAAAGAAATTCCTCTTGTAATACCTACAAAACAAATAAAGTGGAAATCCATTCTCCACCTCTTAGTGATTTAAGGAATGTCAAGTAATTGGGGAAATGAAATGTCGTCACTAGTCAGCAGATGGTAACTAGCAGAAGCCCATTCAATATTGTTGCTGATATGGCACTTAAAATTGTATTTCATTTTACTTTTTTATTCCGTTTTCTAACAGCACTAGTGCCAGTTCAGTAGATGTCTTGCCTTCTGGATATGTTTGTTTATTCCAACCAGAGTGCCTTCTGACCCGATTAGGCGCGCCACGTAAAGTCACCGCTGCCTGAGGCTGAACAGCATGCCAACTCGTGGGCTTTACTTTCTGCTCCTCACTGTAGCAAGAGACACCAGTGATGGCTCTTACCTGTGTACCGAAAACATGGCTAATGCATGTGGCCACTTCCGAGCTCCAGAGTGGGGCAATGAATGGGCACGCGCTTCCTGAGTCACCTTCCACCTCCCGAGACTCCCTCCAGCCTTCGTCCTACCCCCAGGCTGAGCGAGATGGGGACAGCCTGCACCGAGCACTGGAGGTGACTCACTCTGTGTGATGGGAGCGGCAGCCACATGTGGCAGCCAGGGTAACTTTATTTTTCAGGCACGTCAGAGCGGGTTACTTCTGGTCCATTGTGCCGGGTGCATGTGTGGCTCGGCCCCCTGCTCTAAAATTTGGAAGAGAGAGTGACGGGGCTTTCGGGCTTCCCTAGCTCTTCTGTTGGCCATTTACGTTCTCTTCGTGTCTGCATTGCCTGCTCCATGGAGGTTGGTGTGCCCTGGGTTTGAGATTTGAATTGCAGCCTTTCCTTTACATTAAGTAGGATAATACGAAGCTATTGAAGTAAATGGGATATACTATTAGAAAACAAAACACATTTATCCCCAGAAAGAAATAATTCTTATACCAAACCCAGGGCAACCCTTAGGTGAAAGCTCAGAGGGTGCCCAAGAGGCACCGAGCTGAATGACACAGCTTTTTCTCCTCCCAAAATGTTTCCAGTTATTTCTGTACATTTCCTCCTAAAACAAACCTGAAGAAAACAAAATGTGCATCAGAAAGTTTCTGAATCTAGAGGATGAACTATGAGTAAACACGAGAGTTAAGGTGCTTGGTGTCGCAGTCAGGTGACTTCATGACTCTACCCTGACACCGGCTAAGTATTTATTTGTTTTTTTACAAAATATCAGGGCATTCTCACAGGACAAGCAGGATGTTAGTCCTTACATATGGGTGACATCACAGGATGGAGCCCAATCACGGAACACTTTTGTCAAAGTTTCTAGAACTTTGACTGGCACCTACTGGGCATGCCCAGCATGGCACTAACCCTGTAGCCAGCAGGGGTCCCCCTTCAGTCTTCTTTTTTCCATGCATCAGTAACCACCAGGTTAAGGAGCTCCACAGAGATTCCTGACAGGAATTTTCTTCATGGAATTACTAAAAACGTTCATACCCCACAGGAGTCCCTCCTTTGAATTTTTGACTCCACGGTACTCAGGTAAATTTATACCCGTTTTCAGTCAATTCCCGTCAAGTTTGGCCCTCGCAGCCTACTGGCCGTCGACCGTACCGTGGCTAAATTTTTCAAAGGCCATGGCATCGGGGTTCCGTCGGTGCCCAGACTGTACTCGCACCATGTCCATAACAGACCTACATAAAGTCTGTGAAATGTGTCTCGTGTGTGAGCATGATGTCCTGACTAGCACCAAATGTGCTTTAATGACACCAAAAGGTCGCAAGGCCAGAATGGAGAAAATGGAACTTCTCTTCCATTCTCAAACTCCGACGCCGTCCATTGCAGCAACGTAGACTGAACCGGCACCGTCCACTTCGCGCCAGTATCGGCCACCGTCAGGCGTCGACGACTTCTCGGCCTTTGACGACCTCTACTCCCTTTCAAGACCGAGGGGATCGTAGGGAGAAACATCGCCATCGGCACCGAAAGTCTCGGACCATCGAGGGAACAAAATCATTGACCTTGCCATCATTCGAGCCGCCATCAAAGAAACCCCGTCCAGAAAATGCACCAACCCTTTCTGCGACTGGGTCACCGAGGCAACCCTCACCCGGACGGGTATTGTGAGCCGCGACTCCGCCTTTAACGGTGGTCCCTTCGGCTATGCCTCTGCCTCCTTCTTCCCTTCCGGAGCCGGGGCTGCTTGCTCCAGGTCTCCATGAAGAACTGGACCGGATGGTTCAGGAGGCCATCGATAAGGCGATGCACAGACTCCAAGGTCCCCCGGCGCCGAAATTGGTGCCAGTCACGGAACTGACCATCGATCCCATTCCAGCAGCATTGACACCGCTGCTCTCGAAGATGGAAGCGCTTATAGCTGCTTTTCCACCGATGGATCCTGGGTCACCGATGGCTCCGGTGCATTCCCCGCTTACCCTGTCATCGGGAGGGGAAACACCGTTCCGCATTCCTCCATCAGGAGTCCTGCCGATGCCTCAACCATTGATGCCGATGTGCCCATCGGCACCACTG
The DNA here is from genome assembly GCF_901001135.1 of Rhinatrema bivittatum. Lineage (NCBI taxonomy): Eukaryota > Metazoa > Chordata > Amphibia > Gymnophiona > Rhinatrematidae > Rhinatrema > Rhinatrema bivittatum. The sequence goes on along the minus strand of NC_042618.1, from coordinate 582,608 downwards.
ATCCATCCATCGATGCCTTCATCGGTGCCTCCAGTACTTCCTTCGATGCCTTCAGATCCTAGACCAGGACCTTCAGGAATACCATCATCCCGTCCTTCTCAGGTTCCTACAGGGACAGGTGCTGATCCCTATGACACCTGGACTGACGATTCATCTCAAGACACCGATGATTTACCATTGCCACCTTCTCCTACTGAAAGTAGAAAGCATTCTCCACCAGAGGACTTGTCCTTCATACATTTTGTGACGGAAATGTCTGAATTGGTTCCCTTCCAATTACAGACTGAGCAAGATGACAGGCATCAAATGATGGAGTTGCTACAATTCCTGGATGCTCCCAAGGAAATAACCTCCATCCCTATTCACCAAGTTCTTCTGGATCTCCTCAAAAAGAACTGGGAACACCCTGGTTCTGTTGCTCCAGTCAACAGGAAAGCTGATACCACTTATTTGGTCCAGTCAGCCCCAGGATTCCAGAAACCTCAGCTGGATCACCAATCTGTGGTTGTAGAATCGGCCCAAAAGAGGGCAAAAAGATCAAAACCCCACTCTTCCTTTCCCCCAGGCAAGGAGCACAAATTTCTAGATGCTATTGGTCGCTGTGTCTTCCAGGGATCAATGCTTATCTCTCGGATCACCTCCTACCAGCTATATATGACCCAGTACAACAGGGTCTTATTCAAGCAGATACAGGACTTTGCAGAGTCCCTGCCTCAGCAATTCCAGGAACAGCTTCAAGCCGTGGTACACAAGGGCTTCGAGGCAGGGAAGCATGAAATCAGATCCTCTTATGATATCTTTGACACCGCTTCCAGGGTATCTGCAACTGCTATTTTGGCAAGAAGATGGGCCTGTCTTAAGTCGGACTTGCGCCCTGAAGTACAAGACAGATTATCTGATCTGCCCTGCATAGGCGACAATCTGTTTGTTTGGCGAACAGATTCAGCGGACAGTGGCGGAACTCAAGGACCATCATGAGACCCTTCGCCAGCTCTCTCTGATGTCTTCTGAGTATTCCTCCAAACAGCCTTTCAGGAAGGATACTAAAAAGTCATTCTTCCATCCAAAGAAGTCCTATCCATCACAGTCTAAGACTCATTCCACGAGACCTTTCCAAAAGGCCCAGTCTCGTCAACCGTGGAAACAAAAGCCGCAGGTAGCTCCTCAGCCGGGCCCTGCTTCCGGCTTTTGACTCCTGCATAGAGAGCAGCAGCCAGTTTCCACTGTCTCAGATACCAGTGGGAGGTCGATTGTGCCATTTCAACAACAGGTGGCACACAATCACCTCAGACCAGTGGGTCCTTGCCATAATCTCTCAAGATTATCACCTGAACTTTCTCTCCATCCCACCAGACTCCCCACCTCTACCGACGTGGAGAACATCCGACCACTCACTTCTCCTGGAGCAGGAGGTCTCCCTCCTCTTCCAGTCCAGAGCAATAGAGCCAGTGCCCTACTCCCAACAAGGCCTAGGATTCTATTCCTGGCACTTTCTAATCCCCCAAAAATCAGGCGGCGTTCGTCCAATTCTGGACCTACGTGCCCTCAACAATTACCTCCACCGAGAAAAGTTCAAGATGGTAACCTTGGGTTCCCTCCTTCCTCTTCTGCAAAAAGGAGACTGACTCTGCTCTATCGATCTCCAAGACGCGTACACACAGATTGCGATAGCTCCATCTCATCGCAGGTTCCTGAGATTTCTGGTAGGCCCCAAGCACTATCAGTACCGAGTGCTACCATTCGGCCTGGCATCTGCACCTCGAGTCTTCACCAAGTGCCTCATAGTAGTAGCAGCCTTCCTCAGGACTCAAGGTGTTCACATCTCCCACTCAGCAGGCTGCTCTGTCGTCCCTACGTCTTACTTTACACACTCTGACTTCGCTAGGATTTCTCGTCAACTACGCAAAATCCTGCTTAGTCCCATCTCAAACTTTATCATTCATAGGGGCAGACTTGGACACCTTGCAGGCAAAGGCATTTCTGCCTCGACAGCGAGCTCTCACTCTCATCTCTCTCACACACCAGCTACAGTCTCAGCAACACACGACTGCACGCCACTTCCTCATCCTGCTAGGATACATGGCGTCCTCAGTACAGGTTACCCCAATGGCCCGCTTGGCCATGAGAGTCATGCAGCGGACTCCTAAGATTACAATGGACTCAGGCACTTGTCAGAATCAGGTCTAAAAACCTTCTCCATCAGAAAGCATGTCAGTGCAGTAGCCACCTTCCATAGAGGTGTCGGGGATGTTCCTCTTTCAGTACAACCGCTTGTAACACGTTTTCTGAAGGGCTTGCTTCACCTCAAGCCTCCACTGCGCCCTCTGGCCCCTTCTTGGGACCTCAATCTGAATTGGAATTTCACATTAATCAATCCATAATACTTCCTACCTTCTTTCCCAGGCCTCACTCCAATCCGGGAGAAAAGGCTCTGCATACCCTTGACTGTAAACGGGCTGTAGCATTCTATCTAGACCGTTCAGCCGCCCACAGGGAAAGCACTCAATTGTTTGTCTCTTTCCATTCCACCAAATTGGGGCAGCGAAAGCGGCCTCCGGCTCCCTCTGCCTGGATGAATGCACGGCCCCCGCCGGCAGTGAATGAATGCCCGTGCGATTTCGGCTCTCATGCCTTGAGCGCCAAAATCGCACGGGCATTCATTCATGCATCAAATTCCTTTATAGGAAAACCTCTTTCTAACAAATAAGTTGATCTCCAGCCTTTTTTTTTTTTTTTTAAATCAGAAAAAGACCACTGAACCCTAGTCATAATGAAAATAACTTTGGCTCCTGAATGGGCAACCGATTAGACTGGGATAAACAGAAACAATGCCCGTGCGATTTCGGCACTCAAGGCATGAGCGCCGAAATCGCACGGGCATTCATTCACTGCTGGCGGGGGCCGTGCATTCATCCAGGCAGAGGGAGCCGGAGGCCGCTTTCGCCGCCGGCTCCCTCTGCCTGGATGAATGCACGCCCACCCGGCCGCCTTGAGCGCCGAAATCGGGAGGAGAGGAGAAGGGACTACCGTAGCAGGCCCGAGCCTTGCTACTTTTTCGGTTTTTTTTTTTTTTTGCTTCGGGAAGAGGGGACAGGACTGGGGCTGCACCGGAGACCGGACAGGGCCTTGAGCGCCGAAATCGCCCCCATTTTTTACACTTTATTCCCGTTTTAATTTTCTAACACCACACTAACACCAAGTAGAGGGTAGGCGGTAAACTAACAGGTTAAGGACGCGGCAAAATAGCGGGTTACAAAGGAGATAATCTGAGCGCGCGTCACAGTATCGGAGGGGAATAGCTAATTCCTTCATTTACATATCATATACATGCTGGGTGCGGAAAGGGTTATGCGTCTGTTTTAAGAAGCGCTAAGGACGCGTGAAACTGGAGACTGTATCGCTGGATGGCCTTACGCGTCCGAATTGTGCGCTCCCAGCTCGTTACAGACGGGAAATCTTCAACCGCACGTTACAGTATCGAGCTGTAAGTTACTCTGAAGTTTTTAAGTATCTTACATGCAAAAAAAAAAAAAAGTTTTGCTTAAATTTATGCCTTGCTTTTTCTGTGCATGTGACACCAGGAGCCGGGTACTACAAAAACATACTGGGAATTTTAAATCCCTGGTGCGCGCCAATGCTGGGAGCTATGCCCGTGGCTGGGTCGAGCACGTTTTCAGAGCGGCCCGGCCATGGGGCAGATTTTCAAAGCTCTACGCACGTAAATCCGGGAGGATATGCATCCTGGGGCTTGAAAAAAGGGGGTGGGGCATGGGCGGTGTGGTCCGGGGGTGGGGCTGGAGCCTCCAGGAACAGCGGCCATTTGCTGCTGTGCCCAGGATCGCGGGCTGGCTGTCGGCTGGTACGCACAACCTATGCCTGCCCGGAGGCAGGCGCAACTTATAAAATAAAGGTTGGGGGGAGTTAGGTAGGGCTGGGGGGCAGGTTAGGGAGGGGAAGGGAGGGGAAGGTGGGGGGGGGGGCGAAGGAAAGTTCCCTCCAAGGCCGCTCCGATTTCGGAACGTCCTCGGAGGGAACGGGGAAAGCCAGCAGGGCTCCCCAAGAGCTCGGCACGCGCAAGGTGCACTATTGTGCACCCCCTTGCGCGTGACGACCCTGGATTTTATAACATGCGGGCGGCTGTGCGCACATGTTATAAAATCGGGCGTACATTTCTGCACGCTGGGTTGTGCGCACAAATGTACGCCCGTGCGTAGGTATTAAAATCTGGCCTCATGCACAAATCTCCTGAGGAAGGGGCGGGCTGGGAGAGGGCCGGCCGGGACAGCGAGCACCAGCAGCCGGCCGGCGTGTGGAACTTCAGCTTCTGAGAGCAAGTAAGTTTTACAACCGAAAAAGTTCAGGTAGGTGGGTGGGGTTCAGGGGTCAGGGAGGGAGGGTAGGTAGGGGGTTAGGGAACTGGGAAAAGGCCCGATGGCGTCCCTGCGCTTTTATTACAAATCGCCACCCTTGCGTGTGCAAGTCTGCACCATGCGAGTAGCCGATTTTGTAACACGCGTGCTGTGTTGGACGCACGTTATACAATTGGCGCGTCAGTGTGCACGTGCCGGGAACCGCGCGCACATGGACGCCTGCACGCTACTTTAAAATCTTACCCCTTACAGCGTAAGCCCTCTGGGGATAGGGAAATCCCTACAGTATTTGAATGTAATCTGCTTTGAAGCACCGAAAAGCAGAATATAAATGAAAGAAAAAATAAATAAACATAGGGAACAGAAGACTGGGGCTCTGTATTGGGAGTAGGCACTCAGGAAAAGGACCTTAACATTGAAATCTTCAGCTCAGTCTGCTACGGTGGTCAAAAAGGCAAATGGAATGTGAGAAATGATCCGAAAAGGATTGGAGAATAGGATGGAAGTATATTGTGTCTGTGAGTATTGTGTGCAGGTCTGCTCACCCCATCTCGAGAAAGCCAGGGTGGAACTAGAGGAGAGCGAGAACATTGAAAAAGGGAATCAAACAGCTCCTCTGTGATGAGAGACCACGCAGGCGCGGGCTCTTCAGATTGGAAAAGAGGCAGCTGAGAGGGGACAGGATAGAAGTTTATAAAATCAAGCATGGGGTAGAACAAATAAACAGGACCATTCTTTACCTTTTCAAATAACACGAAGCCAAATGGACGTTTCAAATCGTAGAAAGTACTTTTTTGCTCTGCGCACTATCAAGCTGTGGAATCTGTTGCCAGAGGATATGGTCCAAGCAACTAGATTACTCCTGAGTCTATCCCCTTTCACCCTCATCCCATGACCCCTCTCCTTCTAGAGCCTCCTTTCCATTGAAAGAGGCTCAGCTCCTGTGCATGGAAACCTTTGAGATATTTAAATGTCTCCTTCATATCTCTCCTTTCTGGCCTCTTCTGTAGGGTATTATGTTTAGATGTTTAAGTCTATCTCCAAGTGCTTTAGAATTAAGATCACTCATCATTTTAGTAGCCTCCCTCTGGACCTACTCTAAGCTGTTTATATTCTTTTTATAGTGTGGGCAGTATCACCTCCCTTTTTTGTTTGACCTATGCAGCCAAGCATCTGTCTGGCTTTTACCTACACTTTATCCACCTGTTTGGCCTCCTTAAGATCATCAGACACAATCACCCCAGATCCTGCTCTTCCTTTGTGCTTAGAAGAATTTCCCCTCCAATACTGCACCTTTCCCTTGGGTTTTTGCATCCTAAATGCATTACTCTGCACTTTTTAGCATTAAATCTTAGCTGCCAGACCATAGACCATTCCTTGATCTTCGCGCGATCCCTCCTCATGTTTTCCACCCCTTCCTGGCTGGCCCCCCTGATCTGCTTTATGGGATCTGCCGGGTGCTTGTGTCCTGAGACAGAATACTGGGCTCGATGAAGCTTGGGATGACCCAGCATGGTAAGTGCTATGTTCTTAAGATACTTGGTAACACATGGTTTGATGAATCAGAAGGGTGCTTACCATCATTATGTAGATTAGAAGGTCATCCCATCTCTGCACAACCATTAATCATCTTCATTTGAAGCCTCCCATCAAGCCTCAAGCTGTGTCTTTGGACCTCAGTGTGTTGGTATTTATTGATGAAAGCTCCCTTTGAGCCAAGAGACTACTGTGAGTCATATTTTTGCTGGTAGTTACTTCAGCCTGTAGAGTTGGTGTGCTCTACCTTATTCTACATTTTTTTACAATAAAGTGGTTCTGTGCACACAGCCTACATTCCTGCTAAAGTGGTATCTGACTTCCACCTTAACCAGTCAATTGTCATTTCAATATTCTTTCCCAGGTCCCGTGTCCACAAGGGTGACCAAATGCTATAGAGTTTAGACTACAAGAGAGCCTTGGCATTCAATCTAGAGTGAACTGAAGCCTTTAGAAGATCCAGCTGCTTCTCTTTTGATACCAGCAAACCAGGAATAGTTGTTTCCAAGTGCACCCTTTCTAATTGGCCAGAAGATTGCATTTCCTTGTGTTGTATCTAGGCAGGTGTGGTTTTGATGGCCTATCTCAAGGCTCATAGTGTCAGAGCTATGACAGCATCTATAGCCTATCTAAAACTGGCCTCCATAGAGATCTGAAAGGCTGGGTCGTGGGGTCTCACCCTGTTGCTTGGACAGGGACCCCTAACATGGAGGTAGGTTCATATTGTCTATCCTGTGGAGTTTCTTTGAGGTGTAGAACTCAACTCAGCTCCTCTTATTTTGGTTCCGTGCTGCCCCTATTAAAAAAAAAAAAAATCAGAAAAAACAAAAATGGCCTGTTATCACCAAAACAGTTTCTAGTCCTTGGTACTGTTTGGGATTTCTTTCCCCTTCAGTTTGTTTATGGCAGGCTGTAGCTAGGGATTCCCCATCTTTCTTGTCCTTGGAGAAAGCCGAGTTGCTTGTTCTGGAAGGACAGCAGGATGGGTGTCCTCACAAGCTTGCATCTCCTTGGAACTGGTTTCTCCACGTCGAAGCTAAATTATGAACTGAAGGGGCCCCATGTAGAGGTATTGCATGCTGTATAAGCCTAGCAGGGCATAACCAAACTTTCATGCCAGGTGATGTCACCTGGTTGTGAGGACTGACGTCCTGCTCTCCTTGGAGAACACATACTACAAGTAAGCAATTCTGCTCTACGGCTAGATAGAGGACTTGTATGAGTTTGGAGTTTTCCAAGCTAGTTTGCTGCCTTTCCCCCCTCAGCCTGCAGAATCAGGATGGGTCGAAATGCTTAAAGCTAACTTTGCAGCTGATTTCTAGTCTATAAGGGACCCTGTAAATGCAAAATTGGATTTTGTGGGGAGCAAAGGGTGAATGATATTAAAGAGAGGGAAATGTGGTCAGCCAGAACCTACTCAGTGCTGTGCAGGCAGGTTGCAGGGATACAGAATAAAGTGATTGATCTGGAAGTTAGGTCCAGGCAGAGTCATGACAGAGTACCAGGCATCCTTGAAGTTTGGGACAGCTCAGATCTAACTTTTTCTACAGAATTTAGTGAAAAGTCTTTCAGACTGATGATTCATTGCCTGACTTCATAGACACCCCTGGGACCTGAATGATAAAACTCCAAGTGGCTGAGCTTTTCTTCTTAAGTTTCAGATATGAAGGCAAGGAATGGATCTTGAGGAAAGGAAGAGACTTGGTCTCGCTGACATTTCAGAAGCAGTGCATTTTCATTTTTCATGACTTTAGCCGATTTAAAAAAAAAAAAAATTTTCAGGAAAAGCTGCATAAGAAGATTCTTTTTCAGTTGGTTCACCCTGCAAACATGAAACTTGGCATCTCTCTTCATCGCCAGAAGATGTTGATATGTTCCTGTAGCTCGGGACGTAGGAGGCCACGTGCAGTAGTGTCACCTCCCGTGCATCTTCAGGGGTGGACATTTCTTCTGAGAGTGCTTGGATCTGAGGTAAACAGGAGAGGGCTTAGCAAGGTAATCGCACCTGCATTGTAGAACTGGCAAGTAACATCTACTGATGACATTTTTTCTTTGTAGCATGTTACGAGAAGTTGAGACTTGTAAAAATATTTATAAAATAGGTTTACATATGAGAGTTGGTGCTGACTCACCATCCTCCTAAACTCCCCCTTTTTCTTTTGCTTTTTTTCTTTCTTTCGTTCTTTATAAAACTTATAAACGTAAATTACAAATAAAATTGATCTAAGCGGTGTACATAAAACATGCAGCATAAAATTTACATTACAAATATAACATAAAACAATTTAAATTAAAAACAAAAATCATAAACATATTCTTCTTTAAATTTCTGTGTCTAAGTCAAAAATAAGCTTCCTTAAGCAAATACGTCTCTTTCTGTTACTGTTACGGACGTAGCAGTGGACCCTTGGGCCGGCCTGAAGGAGTGAGAAGATGGAAGAGGAGAGTACTCCGCTGAAAGGCAGCAGGCCGGGAGGCGGCACCAAACCGTACGTAGCGCCGAGTCTTCACCCTGGAAGCCAGTGGACCCCCCGAGAGGAGCTCGTGAGTTCCCAGGCCGCTGGGACTTAGGAGATCACTGAAGAAGAGACGCAGACTTCACCCTGGAAGCCTGCAGACCCCCTGAGAAGAGCTCGTGAGTTCCCAGGCCGCTGGGACTTAGGAGATCACTGAAGAAGAGACGCAGACTTCACCCTGGAAGCCTGCAGACCCCCTGAGAAGAGCTCGTGAGTTCCCAGGCCGCTGGGACTTAGGAGATCACTGAAGAAGAGACGCAGACTTCACCCTGGAAGCCTGCAGACCCCCCGAGAGGAGCTCGTAAGTTCCCAGGCCGCTGGGACTTAGGAGATCACTGAAGAAGAGACGCAGACTTCACCCTGGAAGCCAGTGGACCCCCCGAGAGGAGCTCGTGAGTTCCCAGGCCGCTGGGACTTAGGAGATCACTGAAGAAGAGACGCAGACTTCACCCTGGAAGCCTGCGGACCCCCCGAGAGGAGCTCGTGAGTTCCCAGGCCACTGGGACTTAGGAGATCACTGAAGAAGAGACGCAGACTTCACCCTGGAAGCCTGCGGACCCCCCGAGAAGAGCTCGTGAAATCCCAGGCCGCTGGGACTTAGGAGATCACTGAAGAAGAGACGCAGACTTCACCCTGGAAGCCTGCGGACCCCCCGAGAAGAGTTCGTGAAATCCCAGGCCGCTGGGACTTAGGAGATCACTGAAGAAGCGAAGGATGGTGAAACGGTCTGAGGTCAAGGCAGGCGGCGGGAACGGAAGTCGGGAGCCAGCAGGAGTCAAGCAGGAGATCCGGAACCGGGGATCCGGAACAGGAAGGAGAAGGGAAGTCCCAACCTGGAGCAGGAGCTGAAGATCCGAGCAGGAGCTGTGCAACAAGCAGGAACCTTGTTGCAAGGCGATTTCCTGAAAACAGACGCCGGCTTAAATACAAGCCGGCGTCTGACGTCAAAATTGTGGGCGGTCCGCGGTCTGGCAGGAAAAGCCATTTAAATTGGGCTTCCCCGCGTGCGCCCCCCGAAGGGGAGGGGCCATGTTCCGAGGCTCAGCGGTGTCTCCCTCGTGGAGATGCCGCCACGAGAAGGCCTGAGTAGGCCCGACAGGCTGTACACCTCGCTGCGGACCCCCCGAGAGGCCGGGGGAGGTCGGAGGAGGTAAGAGCCCGGTAGCAAGACCTGCAACCGGCACTGCAACATTTTTCTATGAAGCTATTTGAGGGCAACTATTGATATGAATTATTGACTACTGTATGCATATGGACAAAAAACACATAAGAGAGTCCAGCCAAGCTTACAATCCAATTAAGACAAACATATAGGGCAAAAGAGACGTTGGGAATTTCATTTATTAAAGCAATGGTTAAAAATGAATCTAGCTGTAAGCAGGAGTCGGGTTAAGATTAAAAAAGATGGGATATAAATAAGGTGAGAGAGGGAGCAGGATGAACCAGTTCAGGAAGTCTATTCCAAGTGCAGCCATAAATTGGTGGTAGATTGGAAGAGCATAGCTGGGAGCGACTTGTCTATGCGTGGAGTGCACGAGGAGGGCTGTAGAGAAAGATGAGAGAGATGAGGTAGGGAGGAGCTGTAGAGTAAAGACTCTCTTTTAGGGGAGTAAGAGGAGCTTGAACCATATTTGGAAATGGATAGGGAACCAATGCAGTCACTTCAGAAGAGGAGTTATGTGAGCGTAGCAACTTTGCTGAAAGATAAGTTGTGCAGCTGAATTTAGGACAGATTGCAGGGAGAGAGATGGATCACTGGGGACCTGTGAGGAGCAGGGTGTTGAGGCATTATGATATTCTCTGTTTTATTCTCCATTCCTTTCCTAATAATCCCCAGCATTCTGTTTGTGTATGATATATGAACACAAGATGAGGATGCACCATGGAGTGATACAGAGACATTATGATATTCTCTGTTTTATTCTCCATTCCTTTCCTAATAATCCCCAGCATTCTGTTTGTGTATGATATATGAACACAAGATGAGGATGCATCATGGAGTGATACAGAGGCATTAGGATATTCTCTGTTTTATTCTCCATTCCTTTCCTAATAATCCCCAGCATTCTGTTTGTGTATGATATATGAACACAAGATGAGGATGCATCATGGAGTGATACAGAGGCATTAGGATATTCTCTGTTTTATTCTCCATTCCTTTCCTAATAATCCCCAGCATTCTGTTTGTGTATGATATATGAACACAAGATGAGGATGCACCATGGAGTGATACAGAGACATTATGATATTCTCTGTTTTATTCTCCATTCCTTTCCTAATAATCCCCAGCATTCTGTTTGTGTATGATATATGAACACAAGATGAGGATGCACCATGGAGTGATACAGAGGCATTATGATATTCTCTGTTTTATTCTCCATTCCTTTCCTAATAATCCCCAGCATTCTGTTTGTGTATGATATATGAACACAAGATGAGGATGCACCATGGAGTGATACAGAGACATTATGATATTCTCTGTTTTATTCTCCATTCCTTTCCTAATAAACCCCAGCATTCTGTTTGTGTATGATATATGAACACAAGATGAGGATGCACCATGGAGTGATACAGAGGCATTATGATATTCTCTGTTTTATTCTCCATTCCTTTCCTAATAATCCCCAGCATTCTGTTTGTGTATGATATATGAACACAAGATGAGGTCGCACCATGGAGTGATACAGAGGCATTATGATATTCTCTGTTTTATTCTTCATTCCTTTCCTAATAATCCCCAGCATTCTGTTTGTGTATGATATATGAACACAAGATGAGGATGCACATGGAGTGATACAGAGGCATTATGATATTCTCTGTTTTATTCTCCATTCCTTCCCTAATAATCCCCAGCATTCTGTTTGTGTATGATATATGAACACAAGATGAGGATGCACCATGGAGTGATACAGAGGCATTATGATATTCTCTGTTTTATTCTCCATTCCTTCCCTAATAATCCCCAGCATTCCATTTGTGTATGATATATGAACACAAGATGAGGATGCACCATGGAGTGATACAGAGGCATTATGATATTCTCTGTTTTATTCTCCATTCCTTTCCTAATAATCCCCAGCATTCTGTTTGTGTATGATATATGAACACAAGATGAGGTCGCACCATGGAGTGATACAGAGGCATTAGGATATTCTCTGTTTTATTCTCCATTCCTTTCCTAATAATCCCCAGCATTCTGTTTGTGTATGATATATGAATACAAGATGAGGATGCACCATGGAGTGATACAGAGACATTATGATATTCTCTGTGTTATTCTCCATTCCTTTCCTAATAATCCCCAGCATTCTGTTTGTGTATGATATATGAACACAAGATGAGGATGCACCATGGAGTGATACAGAGGCATTAGGATATTCTCTGTTTTATTCTCCATTCCTTTCCTAATAATCCCCAGCATTCTGTTTGTGTATGATATATGAACACAAGATGAGGATGCACCATGGAGGGATACAGAGGCATTATGATATTCTCTGTTTTATTCTTCATTCCTTTCCTAATAATCCCCAGCATTCTGTTTGTGTAGGATATATGAACACAAGATGAGGATGCACCATGGAGTGATACAGAGACATTATGATATTCTCTGTTTTATTCTCCATTCCTTTCCTAATAATCCCCAGCATTCTGTTTGTGTATGATATATGAACACAAGATGAGGATGCACCATGGAGTGATACAGACGCATTATGATATTCTCTGTTTTATTCTCCATTCCTTTCCTAATAATCCCCAGCATTCTGTTTGTGAATGATATATGAACACAAGATGAGGATGCACCATGGAGTGATACAGAGGCATTATGATATTCTCTGTTTTATTCTCCATTCCTTTCCTAATAATCCCCAGCATTCTGTTTGTGTATGATATATGAACACAAGATGAGGTCACACCATGGAGAGATACAGAGACATTATGATATTCTCTGTTTTATTCTCCATTCCTTTCCTAATAATCCCCAGCATTCTGTGTGTGTATGATATATGAACACAAGATGAGGATGCACCATGGAGTGATACAGAGGCATTAGGATATTCTCTGTTTTATTCTCCATTCCTTTCCTAATAATCCCCAGCATTCTGTTTGTGTATGATATATGAACACAAGATGAGGATGCACCATGGAGTGATACAGAGGCATTAGGATATTCTCTGTTTTATTCTCCATTCCTTTCCTAATAATCCCCAGCATTCTGTTTGTGTATGATATATGAACATAAGATGAGGATGCACCATGGAGTGATACAGAGGCATTATGATATTCTCTGTTTTATTCTCCATTCCTTTCCTAATAATCCCCAGCATTCTGTTTGTGTATGATATATGAACACAAGATGAGGATGCACCATGGAGTGATACAGAGGCATTAGGATATTCTCTGTTTTATTCTCCATTCCTTTCCTAATAATCCCCAGCATTCTGTTTGTGTATGATATATGAACATAAGATGAGGATGCACCATGGAGTGATACAGAGGCATTATGATATTCTCTGTTTTATTCTCCATTCCTTTCCTAATAATCCCCAGCATTCTGTGTGTGTATGATATATGAACATAAGATGAGGATGCACCATGGAGTGATACAGAGGCATTAGGATATTCTCTGTTTTATTCTCCATTCCTTTCCTAATAATCCCCAGCATTCTGTTTGTGTATGATATATGAGCACAAGATGAGGATGCACCATGGAGTGATACAGAGACATTATGATATTCTCTGTTTTATTCTCCATTCCTTTCCTAATAATCCCCAGCATTCTGTTTGTGTATAATATATGAACACAAGATGAGGTTGCACCATGGAGTGATACAGAGGCATTAGGATATTCTCTGTTTTATTCTCCATTCCTTCCCTAATAATCCCCAGCATTCTGTTTGTGTATGATATATGAACACAAGATGAGGATGCACCATGGAGTGATACAGAGGCATTAGGATATTCTCTGTTTTATTCTCCATTCCTTTCCTAATAATCCCCAGCATTCTGTTTGTGTATGATATATGAACACAAGATGAGGATGCACCATGGAGTGATACAGAGGCATTAGGATATTCTCTGTTTTATTCTCCATTCCTTTCCTAATAATCCCCAGCATTCTGTTTGTGTATGATATATGAACACAAGATGAGGATGCACCATGGAGTGATACAGAGGCATTATGATATTCTCTGTTTTATTCTCCATTCCTTTCCTAATAATCCCCAGCATTCTGTTTGTGTATGATATATGAACACAAGATGAGGTCTCACCATGGAGTGATACAGAGGCATTATGATATTCTCTGTTTTATTCTCCATTCCTTTCCTAATAATCACCAGCATTCTGTTTGTGTATGATATATGAACACAAGATGAGGATGCACCATGGAGTGATACAGAGACATTATGATATTCTCTGTTTTATTCTCCATTCCTTTCCTAATAATCCCCAGCATTCTGTTTGTGTATGATATATGAACACAAGATGAGGTCGCACCATGGCACGATACAGAGACATTATGATATTCTCTGTTTTATTCTCCATTCCTTTCCTAATAATCCCCAGCATTCTGTGTGTGTATGATATATGAACACAAGATGAGGATGCACCATGGAGTGATACAGAGGCATTATGATATTCTCTGTTTTATTCTCCATTCCTTTCCTAATAATCCCCAGCATTCTGTTTGTGTATGATATATGAACACAAGATGAGGATGCACCATGGAGTGATACAGAGGCATTAGGATATTCTCTGTTTTATTCTCCATTCCTTTCCTAATAATCCCCAGCATTCTGTTTGTGTATGATATATGAACACAAGATGAGGATGCACCATGGAGTGATACAGAGACATTATGATATTCTCTGTTTTATTCTCCATTCCTTTCCTAATAATCCCCAGCATGCTGTTTGTGTATGATATATGAACACAAGATGAGGATGCACCATGGAGCGATACAGAGGCATTATGATATTCTCTGTTTTATTCTCCATTCCTTTCCTAATAATCCCCAGCATTCTGTGTGTGTATGATATATGAACACAAGATGAGGATGCACCATGGAGTGATACAGAGGCATTAGGATATTCTCTGTTTTATTCTCCATTCCTTCCCTAATAATCCCCAGCATTCTGTTTGTGTATAATATATGAACACAAGATGAGGTTGCACCATGGAGTGATACAGAGGCATTAGGATATTCTCTGTTTTATTCTCCATTCCTTTCCTAATAATCCCCAGCATTCTGTTTGTGTATGATATATGAACACAAGATGAGGATGCACCATGGAGTGATACAGAGGCATTATGATATTCTCTGTTTTATTCTCCATTCCTTTCCTAATAATCCCCAGCATTCTGTTTGTGTATGATATATGAACACAAGATGAGGTCTCACCATGGAGTGATACAGAGGCATTATGATATTCTCTGTTTTATTCTCCATTCCTTTCCTAATAATCACCAGCATTCTGTTTGTGTATGATATATGAACACAAGATGAGGATGCACCATGGAGTGATACAGAGACATTATGATATTCTCTGTTTTATTCTCCATTCCTTTCCTAATAATCCCCAGCATTCTGTGTGTGTATGATATATGAACACAAGATGAGGTCGCACCATGGCACGATACAGAGACATTATGATATTCTCTGTTTTATTCTCCATTCCTTTCCTAATAATCCCCAGCATTCTGTGTGTGTATGATATATGAACACAAGATGAGGATGCACCATGGAGTGATACAGAGGCATTAGGATATTCTCTGTTTTATTCTCCATTCCTTTCCTAATAATCCCCAGCATTCTGTTTGTGTATGATATATGAACACAAGATGAGGATGCACCATGGAGTGATACAGAGACATTATGATATTCTCTGTTTTATTCTCCATTCCTTTCCTAATAATCCCCAGCATGCTGTTTGTGTATGATATATGAACACAAGATGAGGATGCACCATGGAGTGATACAGAGACATTATGATATTCTCTGTTTTATTCTCCAGTCCTTTCCTAATAATCCCCAGCATTCTGTTTGTGTATGATATATGAACACAAGATGAGGATGCACCATGGAGTGATACAGAGACATTATGATATTCTCTGTTTTATTCTCCATTCCTTTCCTAATAATCCCCAGCATTCTGTTTGTGTATGATATATGAACACAAGATGAGGTTGCACCATGGAGTGATACAGAGACATTAGGATATTCTCTGTTTTATTCTCCATTCCTTTCCTAATAATCCCCAGCATTCTGTTTGTGTATGATATATGAACACAAGATGAGGATGCACCATGGAGTGATACAGAGACATTATGATATTCTCTGTTTTATTCTCCATTCCTTTCCTAATAATCCCCAGCATGCTGTTTGTGTATGATATATGAACACAAGATGAGGATGCACCATGGAGTGATACAGAGACATTATGATATTCTCTGTTTTATTCTCCATTCCTTTCCTAATAATCCCCAGCATTCTGTGTGTGTATGATATATGAACACAAGATGAGGTCGCACCATGGCACGATACAGAGACATTATGATATTCTCTGTTTTATTCTCCATTCCTTTCCTAATAATCCCCAGCATTCTGTTTGTGTATGATATATGAACACAAGATGAGGATGCACCATGGAGTGATACAGAGGCATTAGGATATTCTCTGTTTTATTCTCCATTCCTTTCCTAATAATCCCCAGCATTCTGTTTGTGTATGATATATGAACACAAGATGAGGATGCACCATGGAGTGATACAGAGACATTATGATATTCTCTGTTTTATTCTCCATTCCTTTCCTAATAATCCCCAGCATTCTGTTTGTGTATGATATATGAACACAAGATGAGGATGCACCATGGAGTGATACAGAGGACATTATGATATTCTCTGTTTTATTCTCCATTCCTTTCCTAATAATCCCCAGCATTCTGTTTGTGTATGATATATGAACACAAGATGAGGATGCACCATGGAGTGATACAGAGGCATTATGATATTCTCTGTTTTATTCTCCATTCCTTTCCTAATAATCCCCAGCATTCTGTGTGTGTATGATATATGAACACAAGATGAGGATGCACCATGGAGTGATACAGAGACATTATGATATTCTCTGTTTTATTCTCCATTCCTTTCCTAATAATCCCCAGCATTCTGTTTGTGTATGATATATGAACACAAGATGAGGATGCACCATGGAGTGATACAGAGGACATTATGATATTCTCTGTTTTATTCTCCATTCCTTTCCTAATAATCCCCAGCATTCTGTTTGTGTATGATATATGAACACAAGATGAGGATGCACCATGGAGTGATACAGAGACATTATGATATTCTCTGTTTTATTCTCCATTCCTTTCCTAATAATCCCCAGCATTCTGTTTGTGTATGATATATGAACACAAGATGAGGATGCACCATGGAGTGATACAGAGGCATTATGATATTCTCTGTTTTATTCTCCATTCCTTTCCTAATAATCCCCAGCATGCTGTTTGTGTATGATATATGAACACAAGATGAGGTCACACCATGGAATGATACAGAGACAGTATGATATTCTCTGTTTTATTCTCCAGTCCTTTCCTAATAATCCCCAGCATTCTGTTTGTGTATGATATATGAACACAAGATGTGGATGCACCATCGAGTGATACAGAGACATTATGATATTCTCTGTTTTATTCTCCATTCCTTTCCTAATAATCCCCGGCATTCTGTTTGTGTATGATATATGAACACAAGATGAGATTGCACCATGGAGTGATACAGAGACATTATGATATTCTCTGTTTTATTCTCCATTCCTTTCCTAATAATCCCCAGGATTCTGTTTGTGTATGATATATGAACACAAGATGAAGATGCACCATGGAGAGATACAGAGACATTATGATATTCTCTGTTTTATTCTCCTTTCCTTTCCTAATAATCCAAAGCATTTTATTCCCTTTCTTGGCTGCTGCTGCATACTGAGCAGAAGATTTCAATGTATTTTCAATGATGACCCCTAGATCCTTTTCCTGAGTGGTGACTCCTAATGTGGAACCTAACATTGTGTAGCTATAATTTGGGTTTCTCTTCCCTAAGTGCATCACTTTGCATTTGTCTACATTAAATTTCATTTGCCATTTGCATGCCCAGTCTCCCAATTTTGCAATGTCCTCTTGCAATTTCTCACAATTCTTGTGATTTGACAACTTTGAATAATTTTGTATCATCTGCAAATTAGACCACCTCACTCGTTGTTCCCATTTCCAAATCGTTTATATATATATTAAAAAGTGATGGCCTCAGAACAGATCCCTTGAGGCACTCCACTGTTCACCTTTCTCCATTAAGAAAATTGTCCATTTAGTGCCAAAATAATGTGTGGCACTACAGTATAAACTGTTCAATAGAAAATGAGCCAGGAATTTCTCTTTTTAAGGAGTGAGCGCCGGCAGGCATTTCCCGCAGCAGTGCTCTCGGCAGGCGTGAGTGCCGGCAGGAAACGCTGCCGGAGCTCACTCCTTATAATTAAAAATTCCTGACTCATTTTGTGCAAAGAGAGTTTGCCGACGGACCAGCTGAAAACATTGTATCCTGGCAAGCTTCCTCGCCCTCGAGTTCTCACTTACTCCTGTGCTGGCCTTGAGCCACTTTTGAAAGACTGTACTGAAAAGATATTAACCTCTGACCCCTGGTGGTCCCCTTTTTTTGCAGATAGCTTCCTTCATAATGCTGCCTCCAACCAAGACATCATCATCTATAACCTTCACACTGCTGAGGTACTGTGATGGCCAGGGAACCGCTCCTTATCTCGACTTGATGTGAATGCGCAGCCTCGGTGCGAAACGCGGCCCTGTCGGGCTGTTTCGGCCTTTTCAGAATAAGAGGAGATTGCTTAAACAAGGGTTCTTTCCTGTTGGCCTTCAAACAAAAAGAGCAATTAATACTACATGTATTGAACAGTTTCTATGGTAGTGCCACACATTATTTTGGGATCATGGGTTATCTGCCTTACATCCTCCTCAGTAAAGACCGAAGCGAAGAATTCATTTAGTCTCTCTGCTACAGCTTTGTCCCCCCTCAGTGCCCCTTTTCCCCCCGCGATCATCTAATGCTCCAACTGACTCCCATGCAAGCGTTTTGCCTTGAATGTACCTGAAAACATTTTTCTTATGAGTTTTGCTTCCAGAGCAAGCTTCTTTTCAAATTCTCTCTTTGTTTGCTTATCAATGCTTCGCATCTAGCTTGCCAGTGCTTACGCTGTTTCCTGTTTTCTTCATTCAGATCCCTTTTCCATGTTATAGAAGGATGTTCTTTTGGCTATTCCAGCCTCTCTCACCTCACCTTTTAACTATGCCGGCAGGCGTTTGGCCTTCCTTCCACCTTTTTTAATGCAGGGGATACCTCGAGTCCGGTCTTCCAAAGATACCTCATTCTGAACCCCACACGTCTGAGCGACTGTCGGCTTTCCCCTTTGTTCTAGTTTAAAAGCTGCTCTGGCTCCTTTTTAAAGGTTAGCGCCAGTAGTCTCCCGCCACAGTAGGCTCCCCACTTCCTAACTAATCTAAACCTCCCTTCCTTGCACCATCGTCTCACCCACGCATTGAGACTCCGGAGCTCTGCCTGCCTCTGGTGACCTGCGCGTGGAACAGGGAGCATTTCAGAGAATGCCACCCTGGAGGTTCTGGATTTAAGCTTTCTACCTAAGAGCCTAAATTTGGCTTCCAGAACCTCCCTCCCACACCTTGCTGTGTCTTTGAGGAAGGCTGATCATTCAGTTGTTTTCTTTCTGCACACGACTTCTTTATACGTTTCTTTGCAAATATACAGCCTTTTAAAATGAAGTTCTGCCTCATTTGCTTCATTAAAAAAGATCTGGCAGGCTGAGCTCACCTTTCCCCCAAAAGCTGCGGTGTGCAGAGCCACCTCTGGCCCCCTTCACAAGTCCAGCTCTCTGGTAAGTTATTAATTTCCTGGTCAGGTTACACAAGCAGATCTGGATTCCTCTCTGCCCTAGGCTTGCACAACTTCTCTCTCACCCCTCTCCCCAACGATAAAAGGTGACACAAAATGTGATTGCTTAACAGGAAAGTTTTAGAAGGTGTCATTTCCAGGCCAAAGGCTTTCTGCACGTTCCCATCCTGCTGCTGTATCAGTAAGGCTAGCTGGGCCCAGTGTTGAAACGCTACTCAGCCAGATATCCAGCTGTGTTCAGCAGGTGCCACTAAACCAAACAAGTCAGTTTTCCGACTACGTCGATAACTGGATAGCCAATGGCAGGGGAATGGGCAGCGCTACTTATAGGATAAGTGCCTATGTTTGCCTTATCCAGTTAAGTTAACCAAATAAGTTTAACCTAAAGTTATCCGCATAACTAGAGCGTATCCAGTTATATTGCAGAATATCCCTTCTAAGTTACCTGAATAAGTAATATCCGGATAACTGGATATCCTTGACTATTGGGCCCATCATGTCTTCATGGACAACAAAATTCCTTCCTGTCCATGTCCTGATACTTCTGAGTAACGGCAGTGGCTGATGAGCTTGGAAAAGGAAGGGGCGCTGAAGAGTTTGCTGTTAGGGGTCTCTTGCCAGCCAGGACTTTACTGCCAGTAATGAGCTTTGTTTCTAAGCTGGTCCCCTCTCTGCACTCGTACCCGTGGAAGCTGCTGAACGCCTCTCCCACGTAACTCGCTGAGTAATCCCCAGCCTTCCTGGGGTAAAATAACCGGGTGGTGCGGCTGGGGCCAGCAATCCTGCCACTGTAAAATATACTCAAGGCACTTAGTTTCCAAGCGCTTCACCTTTTGGACTTGCTGAAAGCTGCCGTGTAGATGACGAGCACTTTCTCGTGGCCGCGCGACCATTCATTGCAGTCTGTCCTGTTTGCTCTGGGACTGTGCAGCTGTACCATCCCTACATGCTCTCTCCTCGGGGTCTGCAGTCTGGCACCCAGACACGGCCTCCTGTGCCTGTGGCTCCTTTCCAGAGTTAGCCAGATTGCTATTCTTAAGTTGGCCACTAGGCGTCGCTACATGCTTCTCTCCTGCGGGCCATGGGTGCTAATTCAGGCACAGCAGGTCAAACTCCTAGCCATTTTTAAGGCAGAAGTGCCTCCTTCTCATGGATGACAGCTTACCTTAGAATCACCCGGGCAGTGCCACTTTAAAAGGAAAAAAAAACCCCCTAAGCCGAAGCAAACTGAAATGGCAGCTGAGGAAATGGCTGGAAGGTCTTTTTTCTGCCTCTTACTCCTGACCAGCAAACCTTTGTGTTAAAGGCAAGAAGCCGAGTGCCTGCTTCTTAATCTGGTATTTTCCTAGGGAACATTTGTGAGGGTGGATCTGCGCCATTAGCTCAGTCAGGGCTTTCCCAGTGCTGCTTAGGGCGCAGCTGGTTCCCCCACGACCTGCTTCCCTATGGGCGAGCTGAAAGGGTCAGCAGTTCTCCTGCAAGCTATGGAGAATACCCCTCCCACCTCTTTTTATTGTGCAGGAAATAAGAAGGCCTTATCAGTGGCCTATGTTTGCAGACTGGGGCTGTTGCTTTTCGCCTGGCAACCAAAGTTCAGCATCCAAACAAGGCAGCGAGTGGAGGCTGCAGCCAGTGCTTGGCCCTCTGCCTTAACCGCTGAGGGAGAAGAAAAACAAAAGCGGGCTGTAGGCCCGGCCTCTTCAGAAGCGCAGGCAGCCTTACTTTCAGTTTGAAGAGAGCTGCGAGAAAGCCTCACTAAAGAGCACTAGGCCGCTCCCCACTGCCTCCCTCGCAGCAGGCTGGCCAGAGCCAGGCCATCTGAGTCACAGGGGACCCGGGACTAATGTGGCATACGCCAAGCTGCCTTAACTGGGCCCACCTCGCAAGGGGACCGCTTTACTGGGAGCCACCGTAGCTGAGCTGACAGCTTTGCAGCAAAGCTTTATCACAGCCAATTCCAATTCCGCAAGCCAATGTTATTAAGAAAGACGACGGGGGAAGCGGTGAGGGTGCTGGTGGGTCCTGCCTGAGCTTTCCCTGCTTAGGCCCTCACCAGCGCTCCAGGTTTACCTGGCCAGTGAAATCTAATTCTGCCCTCGTGAGCCGGGCTGACCCCGAGGTTATCTGAGGCCTTGTGTATGGTCCGTGTGCCAGCAGCCGAAGCTTGGCTCTGCTATCACTTCCTGGTGCCAGCTCCCTGCAAAACGAGCAGCCTCTCCCTCAGAACGTGGGAGCTCTACTACACCGAATCCCCTTTCATCCTACAATAAACTGGAAAGCCGCGTTTTACTTCCCCTTTAAAGCAGCCCCCTGCCACCGGGACTCGTTCCCGTGGGACCGCAGGCAGCTTGGTACTCAGATTGTGTGCTTGTATAAGAGAAGAAGGCTTGGAGAAGCAGAAGCAAAGCCCTGAAATGACGTGTGTTGTGAACATGTGTAACCGGTCCAGCACAGCGTAAGGGCCTGACAGGACATGCACGCTCCCGTCAGCTGTCCCACACTGGGTGCTCTCTCGCAGACTGAGCTAGCGTCTCTCTCAGAAACAGGAATACACATGGAGGTGGCATGAGACTGCACGTCACTCACTAATCTTTAACCAAAACTCATTCTGCCTTGGCCATCTCCGCCAGCCTCTTAGCACAGATGGCTTGCCTGAGTGGCAGAGGCAGCCCTCACTGTCCCCAAGGACTAGAGGAGGTGCCTCCTTTAAGATGCACTCTCGGCCAAGCTCTCACCACTGAGCTAGTGCAGACGTGGCTTCTTCTTCATCCCTAGGGCCTGAGTGAACAGGAGGGGACCCACCGCTGTACAGTGTAATGCTCAAGCTTACCTGGCTAATGGAGCTGTCCAAATGATGCTGGAAAGAAGTGCTTAAATCTTAAGATGAAATTAAAACATAATAATTCTTGGAGGGTCAAATTATTACTGGCAGTTTATATTGTCTGCTAGTTACAAGGTTAGTACTTGTTTGCCAGTTTTTGGAATTGTTTCCTAATTTTAAGGTTAGTGTTTGCCAGAATTATTTGTGTAGTGGGAAAATAGACTTGGAGAACAATCAGGTTATCCTAGAAGCTCCAGACTGGCTTGGGAGACCTTGCTCTGAAGATCTGCTGAGGCTCCACATCAGCCATCCCTTACGGTACTCAGATGCCTGGGTGCGGTTGGCACAGAGTCCCATCATCATGGGAGTGCATGACAAAAGCAGAATATAAAAAAATCAAATAAACAATTCCATAGGAAGCTCTAATTCTTCTGGGGACGCCTTTCAGCCTCTGGATGATTCTACTTTGAAACTTATTTTAGGACAGTTAAGACCTAGTCAGTCACTACTGGACCTGTGTGTGTCTGCTTGTCTGATGGTGCTCCATTGGAAACGTTACTGAGAATGCTTAATGAATGACTTGATTCAGGCTTTTTTCCCCAGATTATTTTAAGAAGGCATACGTCCACTGTTAAAAAAAAAAAAAAAAGACCATCTTGATCCTCTACAAATGGATGCATCAATTGCAGCAGTGGCATGGGATCTTCTTAGTTTTTGGGTAATTGTCAGGTTCTTGTGGCCTGGATTGGCCTCTGTTGGGAACAGGATGTTGGGCCTGATGGACCCTTGGTCTGACCCAGCATGGCATTTTCTTATGTTCTTATGATCCACAGTAGATTTGACTACTTGATCTTGGACATGAAAAGTGCATGGGGCCTTCTAAAAGCTGCTTCAGACAGTAAGCAAAGAGTATCACGTGCCGAATGGGAATACCCAATGGGGGATGAGAGAGGACTCCAATCCCACTGCTCTACCTGTGCGCGTGACCTTGGTGGTGGGGGTACCAGGGAAGGGACTGGGTTACCTGCAGTTAGACACACAGAAGGGCTTACAATGGGAGCTCCTCCACTCCAGCACTACAAAAGGCACCTTGGCTGCCTGCTCATTGTTGTATTCAGTTTAACATTGCAGTTCTTTTACTTAATGGACGCCAAGGCCTAGCTCCTTTTTATCCGGCTGGTAGAAGATGAGATAAAATGGATGGAGTTGCTGTTCTGGATGTGAAACCCTTTGTGTGGGCACCTTAACGTACGGCTCCTGCCTAACGTCTCTGATGAATGTATCCTTATTTATGATTTTCTTTTGAAATGTGACTGCATATTTCCTGAATTGTTTTATGTTTATAGATTGCCTTTTATAATTTAGATAATAATAATAATAATAGTTGCATGATCCGTAGTTTTGATCGAGGAGGAAGGCTGCCAGGCCTGTTTACCATTCTGCAGCGGTTTTACAATTTCTGCTGCTGTTAGAAAGATTGCGTGACAATTGGCTCCTGCCAGAAAACCGCGCTGCGTGAGAACTCTCAGCCCTCCTCTGGGGAGCAGCTCTTAATATTCGGCTGACACAAACCCCAAGTGATTTGCCACCCTCTCCAGGAAATACCAGAATCTATCCTTTTACTAGGCTCGTGTGCTGGTCACTCTGTCAGCCGTGCTCAAAAAAGCGCATTTGCGCCGTTTTTCAGTCCATTAATGATTAACTTTCTTTTCTTATGGTCCACCCTTTTCTCCCTCCCAGAGCTGTCCCTTAGGAATCCTAATTAAAGAGGAAATGAAAATGTTTTGCCTTCACCGCATTTCCTGCAGATGTGGAATAGAGGCCGCCAGGCCTGCAGGTGCCATTCCCCCCATGCTAAGTATTCCCACGCACTGATGCCGAATGCATAGATAACGCTGATTAT
Organism: Rhinatrema bivittatum; assembly: GCF_901001135.1. Taxonomy (NCBI): domain Eukaryota; kingdom Metazoa; phylum Chordata; class Amphibia; order Gymnophiona; family Rhinatrematidae; genus Rhinatrema; species Rhinatrema bivittatum. Next base: position 558,479 of record NC_042618.1, on the reverse strand, counting down.
ATCAATATGTTTAAGAAGTTTGAAAAAGATTTGCACTTGCATAGTGCTGTAATGTTTCCTGCATCTGCAGGAAGGCAACTCCTCAAAATAACATAGTGAGAATCCCAGGGGAGGCAGACCTCCCTGCCCCCTCCAGAGCTGCCACTGCAACAGATCCAGCGGTCGCCTTGGCTGTCTCGCATGCAGTGAAATGTTTCTGTGCACGTAAAGTAAGTTCACTCCGACTGGCTTGAATTGTCACAACACCAGCACTGGAGAGGAACAGAACGAGCCACGCTGTCCAATCATTCGCCCGGAGATTTTATTTGGCTACCAACAAACTGAAGGAAACTTAAAACCAGAGCATCCGTTCTTGAATTTTACATCACATCAGAGGCAGATGATGTGACAACCTGGGATGTAAGTTTTCAGCAATGACCTTTCTTACTGCTTTCTAACAGTTCCGCGTTTCTACTGGCGAAACCCTCAGAAATATTTCCGAGATGGAAAGTCGTCGAGCACCTGTTTAAAAATGCCAAGATCCTAGGATTTCCAGCGGAGCACCTATAATCCAGCCATGTCCCGTGCAGACCATGCAACTAAGGAAAGGAAATCATTTCTGGAAAACCGATTCTTTCACATATTTCTTCCTCTGCTTGTGTTTTGTGCTTGCGGCTCAGTTGGAAGCAGCCCCGGCTGGAGCTTTGCTGCCAGGAACCTCCATTCTACCATAGCTCTAACTCCCCCGTTTCATTGGATGTCCAGCTCAGTCAGAACCAGGGCTAGGATCTGGTGCCAGGAGCCTGGGGATTGTCCCTCAGTCAGGGGTCACATACCAGGGCTGTTTCCGGAGCCCTGTATTTATCAGCCCTAAATGTGGCCAGCAGGTGTCACCATTGTGCAATGCCTATGGCTCCCTCCCTCCGGGTGCTGTGGATTCTGCCTCCCCAGCTGACACGAGGAGCTGGGAATTGAGTCCAGGTCCCTCTAACCCCCTTTGATTTAGTCAGGGACAATTCTTTGACCAGAGCTTTTTCAGGAATCCAGTAGCTGTGCATCCTGAGTCTGGCCATTGGGTGTTGCTGTTGTACAATGGCTGGGGCTGTGAACACTGTCTCCATAGCAGACATAGGCAAGTTCCAGTCCGCAGGATATTCCTAAGGAATATGCATGAGCTAGATTTGCATACAATTAAGGCAGAATGATAGTTCTTTTCTTATTGTTTCAAGCATCTTTTGGAAGGCCCCATGCAGTTTCCATATCTCAAACCCTTGCTTCTATGTGCCTGCCTAGTTCAACTGTTCCATATATTATGCTGTGACGTCCAGGATCAAGGAATAATGAAGCTTATTTTCTTTTAAATGTGATGCCCAGTATGTGGAATTAGTGTCTTTTGTGACACAGTTAACTTCATAATTAAATGTGTATTTTGAGTTTCAATAAATGTGGCACTTACTGAAAATAAATGCACTTGCATGCATGACAGAACAGGTAATTACATTTCTGGCTGTGCAGGAGCCAGAAGCATGCAGACAGCATTTGAGAAACTAATGACAGTACAAAATAGCTGCACTGCACTGTCACTCTAACAGTTAAACCCATACAAATGGAAGCCTCAGGCTTTTTCCAAATCACAGGCTCCTACTGTAATCACTAGACTGAACTTCCTCTCTGAAAGTCTGAGCACACCGCTGGCCGGCATATTTTGCTCTTCCCAGAAAGCACAGATTCCTGCATGTTTCCTGGTCCTAGGGAACATGAAGACCCGCACATTCACAAACGTGATCGCTTCCTTCTTTTCCGCACATTTTTAGAAAGAGAAAGCAGATAAGAGCATGTACAGGTGTGTGAATGATACATTAAGATGCCGAAACCCCTCCCTTCTCTCTGCCAGTCACGCCTGCACACGTTCTGATCATCACTGCAGAGCTGGTAAAGGGGCACTCAGTTGCTTCTTAATATATCATCAGTAATGAGCTGGTGATTTTCGTTTACAAAAAAAAGGCCGGGTGAAACTGGTGGAAAAATGTACAGAATATTCAAATGTTTCTGGGAGATTATTCTGACCAGATGTACTAATTGTTTCCTAATCTGTGGCACAAGCGCATGCAGCCTGTCCTCCTGGCATCTGCACTGCTGACACTTTGTAAAACTCACCCTCTGCATACGAAGGTAAGAGGTGTGCTGCCACCCCTCAGCACGAAGCTCTCATCTGTATCTGCAGCTTCCTTCTGTATATACCCAGCTACAGCATCATTTGGTATCCAGAGTTTTATCTGCAGTTTTGTCCTTTTCCCCCTCACATCTAGGCTAGTCCTCACCTTGACAATTATTAGGCAAGGACCAGAGGCTGCTCTTTCCTCCAGAGCCTGAGAAAGGTGCATGCTTCCTCATGGCAGGTGCAAACCAGACATTTGCAACACATGTGAGAGCTCTAGGGGGTTTTGAACCCTTGGGTCAGAAGATCTGACAGAGCTATCTGATTTGTGGGAGCTAAGAAAGCAGCTCGTACTTGCTGGTCTTTAGGTATTCTTGGGTGGAGCTAAGCTAAGGCAGGTAGTCATTGGTTAGTTAGTAAGTAGACCCAACCTGCTTGCGAAGCTGCTTTTAAGTGCTAGCCAGCAGGGAGTTTCCTGCTGGCACAATGTTTGTTGTCTGTAAATGACTGCATCTGAGCTGGGTCACTGGATACACAGGGCTGTGCTGGATCTTCCCTTCTTGCCTATCTGGGAAAAGAATCCACATTACCGGACTTCCTTGTTTGTTTTCTGCAACCTGTAAGTCAGGAAACCCATGTTATGTTTTGAACGTTTGTTGCTTTTCATTAAACATTACTAAAAAGTGTGACTGTTGCATGGTAGATAAACCAGACCCTGACAAAGCTTGTACACATTTTTTTGTATTTCTTAATTGAAATTACTTGTATTTTGGTTATATTTTATTGTAATTTGTTCTAATTTATTTTTTAGATGGATTTTTTTTTAATTTTATTATTTATTTGTTTTGATATGTTTTATGTTATGTTTTATTAGCTATTATTGTTAGTCATGCTTATTTTAATTGAACATTGCTTTGTTTTACATTAATTGTGATTAATCAAGAAATAATAAACATAAACAAATATAAACAATTTGTGCCATACTTAGAAGGATTCTGGCTCGTGAATCAAACTTGAGTTTTTTACCCCTTCTGAATCATTAGACCAACTCAACATAAAGATTCTCAAATCTAGAGACCATCTCTTCTGAACTGAAATCAATACTTTTCTTGGAGGTTGTCCTGGGCCGGCTTTCACTTCCTGGACTAACCAAGGTTAGGGATGATGCTTAGATAACGTTTATAATCCCTGGTAGAGAAGGAGTCTCAGCCATTGCGCATGCGCTATAAGGCCCAAGAGGAGACACACGCCTGAAATACAGCAGGCCACAGTCAGAGTTTGTTTCAAAACAGAAAAAAGAGAATTTATTGGAAGTCCATGAAGATAAAGAGTCCAGCAAAAGGCATTGAAAGGAAGGCAAAGCCAGCACAGTGGAAAATTCTACAATTAAAAAAGCAGGCGATTCAACAAAACTCTCCAATATACCAACATTTTCACAGTTCTTCTCTCAGTACTTGGGTATTGTACTCAAGAGACGTTTCCCTCTCAGGCCCCCGCATTTCAAACGCTAGCTCCAAGCTCAGATTCAAGCACCTTCCAAGTGCTCATGGCAGCACCCAATATGTTGGCTACAAACCTATCCCTTTTGGAGGAAAGGCCATCTTCAGCCTCACCTCTTTACTCACAACTCCTTGAACATTCCCCAATGTTACCACAGACTACATACATTAGTGACCTTACCGAGGTCACACTCTTCCCTAGCAACGCAAAGGAAAAAACAGAGGGGCAGATTTTAAAAGTCCTATGCATGCCGGGACTATTTTCAAAAGGCCCGGCAGCATGCGTAAAGCCCCGGGACGCATGTAAGTCCCGGGGCTTGAAAAAATGGGCAGTCGGGGGGCGGGGTGGGGTGGTCAGGGGCGGAGGCCTGGCCAGGGGCCTCCGTACGGCCGCTGGGCCGGGGGATTGCACGCTGGCACTTGGCCGGCACGTGGAGTGGCCTCGGAGGGAAGGGGGAAAGCCAGCTGGTCTCCTCGAGGGCTCGGCGCGCGCAAGTTGCACTAGTGTGCACCCCCTTGCATGCGCCAACCTCTGATTTTATAACATGCGTGAGGCTGCGCGCGCATGTTATAAAATTGGGTGTACATTTTAAAATCTGCTCCAGAGCGTAAACAGAGAGCAATCTTTTCCATCAACATACGCTATATTTACAGAAATAATAAAAACATCATGGTTAGTAGCAAGATCTATAAATGATGGAGACATCCAGGTAGACATACACCAGTTGGCCAGTTTGGTGAGTCTATGTTCAGTACAGCAACAGCACCTGGGAAAAAAATAGAACTGCTGCCACCTGCTGACAAAAATAGTAAGTAGACATTACATGCTAACACACAGGATTTTTCCTTTAGCCAAGAAATATTGACAATAACCAGAAGTACTGACAATAACCAGACGTACACAAACCTCTCCAGTCCTGCAACACCTGGGACCGCATGGGAGAATCCACATTCATAAACCAGACTATGACTATTAGTAACTCTCATTCTGTGACCTGAACCCCATTACTCCACAATTGATATGGAACAAAAAACCCATCTGCAGAACCATGCAATAGCATCATAATTCTTCATTTACCATTCAGCAAGCCACATTTTATGCACTCTACTGCATTAACATCCAGAATGGAGAAGATGCACACCAAAATACTTATAAGAACTCTTGAGTTAGAGCAATTACCACCTTTACTGTATAGTCTCTGAAGGGAGATCACCTGAGTCTCTGAGTGAGAGGCCCACATATTTAAGTTATTTAACATCTTCTAGCTGAAGAAATTAAGGCGCCACACCCCCGGGCCCGCCCCCCAAACGCCACGTCACACCCCTGAAACGCCGCGTCATTTGGCGACACCCCCGACACGCCCCTTTTTAAAAGCCCTGGGACTTACGCGCGTCCCGGGGCTCTGCGCGCGCCGGCAGCCTATGCAAAATAGGTGCGCCGGCATGCGAGGGCCCTGCTCGCGTAAATCCGGCCGGATATACGCGGGTAGGGCATTTAAAATCCGCCCCTTAGAGAATAGCCACTGCCATTACCAATGGTTACATGGAATAGACTTAGTTTTTGGGTACTTGCCAGGTTCTTATGGCCTGGATTGGCCACTGTTGGAAACAGGATGCTGGGCTTGATGGACCCTTGGTCTGACCCAGTATGGCATTTCTTATGTTCTTCTAGAACATCACATATGTAAGGTAATAATTATACCACCAAATCCAACCCATCCTTCAGATTCTGGGAGAATGCTGCAAGAAAATCATCCAATCCTGGACTCTTCCTCCTACAATAAATAAAGTTAGAGCATCCAAGCATGAATATCACTGGTAGAAATATAGGTGAAGACAAAATAGAACAATATATATATTTTATTCCCATGCTTTTAGATATTTTCCATACATTTTATGATTTTTTCCAGTTTATGAAAATTTTCATAGAATACCAAACCATTTTACCCATAGAACTTAGCATATATCCCACATCAATTTATGATAATCAAGCAAAATAAATAAAGTCCATAAGATCCAGTAGATGTATAATTTTCAAAAACATCTGGTCATCCCTCCTTCAAGGAGTAGTTCCCCATAGTTCCATACCAAGTCCATTAAACACCCGTAGAATTAGCAGATATCCCAATCACCATTTGGGTTGACTGATAGCTCCTCAGCACCTGAGAAAGAAAAACACGACAGAAAGACAACAAACAACATTGAGAAATGTCCTTCTTGGGCGTTCTTGTATCAAGCAAGGAAACACAGTCAGGGGACACAGTCACTGAAGTTGCTTCAGACTATGGGCTGTACCATTGTGGATCAGAGATTTCTATAGTTATTACTCCAAGCAGTATCTTTGAATGGGAGTAGATACTACATGTCCATCCACCTCTACGATCAGAGGGAGTGCTGACTGCAAAACCTTCAGCTGTTGGTGGTAAGTTGGACTTACTGGGAAAGAATGGTTAAATCTTGAAAATGAGGTTTTTTTCTTAAAGGGTTAAACTATTACTGACTGTGTATATTGTGTGTTAGTTTTTAAGGCTAATATTGTTTGCAAATGTTAAGAATTGTGTGTGTTTAGGGATTATAGGCTTTAGATTAATTTTGTGAACTAGTATAGTTTAGTATTAGCAAGTGTAAGAATTGTGCGTGTTTATGGATAATAGACTTTGGATTAATTTTGTGAGCTTATACTAATTAGTATTTGTTTGCAAGTGTAAACAATTGTGTGTGTTTAGAGATAATAGATTCTGAATTAATTTTGTAAGCTAGTGTAGGGAGATATCTCATGTTTTGCCACTGATTCACCAAATATGAATTATAATAGCCATGTACAGGCCAAATTCTGACAGGCCCCAAAAGGCACTGTCACAGCAAGAAAGAAGAAAGACTTTTATCCAGGTGAACTAAAACTGCACTGTCTTGGTGAAAAATGAAGAACTTTTGTCCTGTTACACTGAAGATCTGCCTGTATGCATGTTCCTGTGTCAATAGGAGCAAAGCAAACAAAACATCAACAGCTTAAGTCCTAAGGCAGTGTCAGGGATGAGCCAAGGCGAGTCCATAGGTCTGAGAAAAATGATGATACTGGCAAGACAGCTTGACATACAGATGTAACAGTTCTCCCCTCAAACAAATGGGGAGGAAGAACAAGACCTTCACCATGGCAGGACCCCTCCTGAAGTAATGGGGAGGGGGAAAAAGACATGTAATGCGGCAAAAAACCCTCTACCCACCACAAGGTTGTGCATGAGGATATGCATATTCATCAGCTGGGAAATATAGGATGGGGGAGGGGGGCCAGAAAGAGAAAAAATGGGAGGCTGAAGCAACGGACTCCCTGGGGAGAGTGACCCTGAAACCAAAAGGAAGAGAAAAGCAAGTGAAGAACCCCCCTGAAAAAGGAAGGGAGAAAGAGAGCACAAACCTGGGGAGAAAACCCGGAGAGCAAATCCTGAGCATCCCTGCAAGTGAAAGGCTGGTGAGAAGCAGACCAGCACTGCCTGCTATCAAAGGCAGAAGCATAGGTGTGGCCTGGAGACTGGAGAGACATGGTGCCTGTTCAGGTTTGGAGAGTAGGATGGAGTCTGAGACAGTGAGGAGCAAGAGCAAGCCCAGACAGCTGACAGGTACCAGAGCCAGAAGCAAATCTCCTGACACTGCCTGCCCGATCTGCCAGTACCAAGCCCAGGAAACAAGTCTCTCCCCTGCCCACATTCTCCAGCTCTCCAGTCAAAGCCTGCTTCAGAGGTGAACAGAGATATCGCCTGACGCCTAGACCAAAGGATAGTAAGTTAGCCATAAGTGTTAATATATTAAGCAGGCTAATGTTTATGGCATGTGTGAAATCACCCATGAGACAGAACTTTCTTTAGGGAAAACAGATGCTTAGTGGCCAGAATGTTAGCGATAGGAATTGTTCTTATTTTCTAAATGCTATGTCTTGCCAAATCTGATAAATAAAAGTCTATTTCTGAGGAGAATACACATTGTCTTTTCCTGACTTAGGATCACAAGTAAGGTGGGAGGGCAGCTGGCAGTGTCCTGTAGTAGACAGATCCTTGTACCCCTAAACTTGCTTACAGTCTGGAGGCTCACCAAGACAGGATAGACTATGCCGTCTGCAGATTTGACATCAGATGTGTAGGTAGATTTATTATCATAAATGTATCAATTTATGATAATCAAGCAAAATAAATAAAGTCCATAAGATCCAGTAGATGTATAATTTTCAAAAACATCTGGTCATCCCTCCTTCAAGGAGTAGTTCCCCATAGTTACATACCAAGTCCATTAAACACTCGTAGAATTAGCAGATATCCCAATCACCATTTGGGTTGACTGATAGCTCCTCAGCACCTGAGAAAGAAAAACACGACAGAAAGACAACAAACAACATTGAGAAATGTCCTTCTTGGGCGTTCTTGTATCAGGCAAGGAAACACAGTCAGGGGACACCGTCACTGCAGTAGCTTCAGACTATGGGCTGTACCATTGTGGATCAGAGATTTCTATAGTTATTACTCCAAGCAGTATCTTTGAACGGGAGTAGATACTACATGTCCATCCACCTCTATGATCAGATATGTTTATCATTAGTTTATTTGTTAATTGTCCTTAATTAGTTCTTAATTTATTCTTAATTTATATATTTTATGTACATCTGAATTCTTGTTGACTGTAAAGCTTGTTGCTGATTTATTGTTTATTGTAAACCGAGGTGATGTTATTAACGTGCCGCGGTATATAAAAAAATCACTAAATAATAAATAAATAAATAGATTTAGTAGAACTAGAAAATGAAGCATTAGTGAAGGTAACACAAGTTTTCACTAAGAAAGAAGAAATTCCACTTCAGATCTCTAGAGTACAAGAGAATTTAAAACAAACATATCTGCAGTTAGGTAATGTTACTAATCTATACTAACGACCTTGCAATTTTTGTTTAGTGAATCTAAATTAACCCTTAAGACATTATCTGAATATGCCACCATTCTGCACTTACTAAGAAAATTACTGCAAAGTGATAACTCACATCCACAGGCAACCAATCAGGTATTGGAGAAAGACATTAGCCAGTTAAGGGCAGAGATGGATGATATCATTCAAAAATGCTCTCTGCAAGAACCAGATTTCAAGTCAATGGCAAAACGGCATCTAAAATTAATAGAGAAAAATAAATGCTTTAGAAAAATAGGTCACTGAAGCTCTGCCTATAGACCCTCATCTAGATAAGCTACCTGCATACCTTCAACAGCTCCAGGCATTGCAAGAGAGGGTTAGAGAGCAAGAAGAGGCAGAGACAGACTCAGAACTAGATGAAAATAGAAGTCAGGAGTTAGAAAAGGCTATGACAACTCAGAAAGACGAGTCAGACAAAAAGATTAAATCTTTAAAAAACCAGTTAACAGAATTAAAACTGCAATTAGCTGCAATTGATAGCAAAAAATAGTGGAAAGGATCAAAGAATTCAGCAGCTTGAATTCCAAAGCCTTTCTCTTCAGGAAACACATCTTACTAAGATTGAGTTATTAAAAGCTGAAAATAAAACATTAACCAAACAGTTTTCGGTAGAAAGGCAAAGTAAACAGTTCTTTGCAGCAAACAAAGCAGCTCACCTTTGCCAGCTGCAGGAGGATAATTTAAAGTTAGAAGAAGCTAATTTAAGGTTAGAGCAGGAAAATCAAGAATTGATATCTGATTTAAAAGAATCTAGATATCAATTGTAACTGTCCCAAAGTATGGTTCAATTATTGGGAAAAAAAAAAAAAAAAGCTAATGTAATGCCAAAACCTGTCTCTCCAAAGCTGAGCATGCAGACATCAGAATATTCCAGCACAGCTCAAGCAGTGCCACTGACCCCACACCTCCCTAAGGGTCAGTGGGGATGGAAAGGGGAAGGCATAACACAGATCCATAATCAGCCTTTTTTTCAAGATGGGGAAAGCTTAAAGCATGGGACAAAGCAGAGGTGTTAGCTTCTAAATACAGCCATAGTCTCTCGCAAAACACACACACACCTGTACCTCCCTATACAGCCTGGACAGAGAGAGGGAGGTGCCCCTCCCCGCCTCCCAGAAGGGGGGCTGGGATCAAAGGCCAACACCCCGACAGGCCAGCCAACATTAGAGGGTGCTTCAAATCTCACTAAACAAACCAAGTTGCTTCATACATTAATTACACCATTTAAAAAGAATTCTGACTTCGATATCTTACAGCATTTAAGATTGCATGAAATATTTCAGGGAGTAGGTGCCCATTCTGAAAAAGTCCAGGTAGCCCTACTCCCATGGACTTTCAGTGAAGAAGCCAGACGATACGTAGCCAGCATCCCAGCTGGAGGTAAAAGACTCCTTAGACACATTTGAGTTTGCCCTCAAAGAGCACTTTGGAACTTATGCTAACGGTGTTTTGGCACGGCAGGCTGCCTACAATGTAAGATGTGGCCCTGAGGATAGTCCCAGAGCTTTTAAGCTACCACTTAAAGCAGACTTTCTTTTACGGGGAGCCCTGTGCCACCGAAGCAGACAAGATTGCTCGCTGAAACCTCTTTTTTGAGGCTCTTCCCCCTACTCTGCGAACTCCTTTATATCTTCACAGGGAGGTGCCCTTAAATGTCCTCATAGAGGAAGCAGAAAAGCTGTATCCCATTTGTCATAAAGGCAAGTTTGCCCCTAGGGAGCAAAAGACAGATAAGAAGAAGGAGAGGAACCAGGAGTCAGAGTCCAGAAATACACTTTGAAATGAATCCCCTCTCTTCTTATCCTAAGTCTGACAGGTCCTGGACGCTTCCTCCCCAGGAGCAATCTGATGGCCCAGCAGCTAATCCAGAAAAGGGTGCTGGAGATTCGCAGCCACTCAAAAGAAATCACAACTGGGGGCAGCGGCAAACATATACCCAGTTTCCTCCTATGGAGAATCAGCTGGCGGAGCTGACAGCTATTATCCAGAAGCTCGTTGACCAAAGCCATAATGTGCCTGCTCCACCAGAAAACGTTCCTCAGGAAAAAGAGAGAAAGTCTGAGGAATCTAAGAGTGGCACCAGGCCTAGCACACCCAGTACCTCTGGGTCCTCCCCTAGTACACAATGACTAACCGATCCTGTTTTTCCTTCCCTGGTCTCTACCATAAGTGCCTGGGAGCCTCCCTTGTTCGAAACCAGAGATGCCCATACTGTACCAGGTGATATCCAGCCGCAGGAGAGTCTTGCGCCCCTTCTCGATGTGGACTCTGTCAGGAAGCACAAGTATTTCTTATAGAAATTAAAGCCTCAGGGACTCTGCTACATGATCCCCATCAGAATACAAAATGTGTTCAATTGGGAGGGGCTTCTCGATATGGGTTCCGAGGTAACCCTAATAACGCAGAGCTTGTTTGACAGGATCTCTGCTTCTTCAGAGAGTAGGTCCTCTCCAAGTGTATTCCCGTGCAAAGTGGACTTGGGGGGCATATGGAGGAATGCCTGTAGAAGTCAACGGTAGGGCATGGCTCACCCTTCAGATAGGGAAGATGAAAGTGAAGCACCCAGTTCTGATCACCAAGACCCCTGGTGAAGAATACCAAGTTGGGAATTAACACCTCATGAGACTGTCCCCCATCCTTGATTATGTAAATGAGATCATGTGGACTCAGGTCAGGTACCCTCTCCCGTATGGAAGAATGGCTCAAAGGGGGGCGGGGGAGAAGGCCTGTAGTTCCTTCTTCGTAGAGCAGAAAGAGACTGCTCTCAGAATAAATGTCCAGAGATCAGCAGATCCCTCCCTCCTAATACTTTGGTACAGACTGCCCGAAGACGGGGGAGATAATAACAAAAATGTTATCCTCTTGAAAAAGGAGACCATACTCAGCATTGTCCCAGACACTGATTGAATGGAGATTTGCCTCATTGACCAGAGCCGAGCTGACTCAGGAGCTCCGGAGGTAAGTCTACCTGTAACCAAAAACGTACATCTAGTACTCCCCAGGAAGCTGACTGACGTACACCAGCGTGGAGATGCCACTTCAGTGTATGTCCAGCTAGCGGACACACAAAACAGACCGGTACCCCTGATGCTCAGCAGCGAGGACTCCTTCATGAGCGAGTCCCTCTTCTGCCAGGTGAAAGGTAAGAGAGAACGGGATGCAGAAACCACAGTAATAATAATAACTTGGCTAGTGCTACAACTGCCCATGAATGTGTTACCCATGGGTGGAAACATTTGCAAAACACTTTTGTATTTGCCCAAAAGAATTTGGAGACAAATGTCATAGGTAGAAAAGCCTATTATTTATTTATTTATTTATTATTTTTGTTATACCGAGTTTCATGACAGATATCACATCAACCCGGTTTACAATTAACAATGTGTGTAAAGCATAGCGTAACGTATATTCCCAATAAACAGTGAAACTTTAAATACAGTGTATCAATACCGTGTGTGAGAAAGTTACAATAAAACAGGGAAAATTAACTTGGAGCTGGAATAGGGGGAAAAATTGAACAATGCAATATATACATTTCTTCCAATTAATGAAATAGTATAGTAGAGTGAATAAATAAGCCTATGTGGATACATGTGATGGTACATAAATAAGAGACGGTAAAATAAGTGATCAAGGGAATAAATAAGACACAGTAGTGCATGGAAAGATATGATAATAAAATGAAACGGTAGTGAGTAACCAAGAGAATAAATAAATAAGACACAGTAGTGCAAGGTAATGATATGATAATACTCAGCAGGTAAAGATGATAATACTCAGCAGGTAAAGATGAGTATAAGTTTATGGTAGGTGGATTCTTGATTAGATCCAGTTATTGTAAACAAGTTTATGAAGATGAGTAAGGGTTTTATTCAAGGCTTGGAAATGCTTTTTTAAAAAGCCAAGTTTTAAGTCTTTTCTTAAATGTTAGAGCGCATGGCTCCTGTCTCAAATCAGGAGGGATGGAGTTCCACAACGCTGGACCAGCTGACGAGAAGGCTCTGAGACTCAAGGCTTTATGTTGGAAGGTTTTGGCTTTTGGAATTTGGAGTGACTCTTTGTAGTATTCCCTGATGGGTCTGGTGGAGGTGTATTTTTTGAATGGTATTTGTAGATCGAGATGCGTGTGTTGGTTAATGGTCTTGAATATGATGTTGATGGATTTGTACATGATTCTATAGTGGATTGGTAACCAATGGAGGTTTTTGAGGATAGGGGAGATATGGTCCATTTTCCTGGAATTTGTAAGGACTCTGGCTGCAGAGTTCTGAACCATTTGTAGGGGTTTGGTATAGGAAGCTGGGAGGCCTAGTAGCAATGAGTTGCAATAATCTAGTTTGGAAAAGATTATTGCTTGCAATATAGTTCTAAAGTCCTGAGCGTGAAAAAGTGGTTTAATTCTTTTCAGAATATGTAATTTGTAGAAGCAATCTTTGGTGGTTTGGTTAATGAATGTTTTAAGGTTGAGACGATTGTCTAAGATAGCTCCTAGATCTCTTACGTGGACTGTTTGCAGGAGTGCGGGTGGTTTTTGAAGTGTGTTATTGTTTTCCGGTGATATGAGCAAGAATTCTGTTTTTGAAGCATTGAGTATGAGGTTTAGGTTAGTGAGAAGAGGTTTAATTTGTAAAAGGCAACTGTCCCAGAATTCCATTGTTTTTGGAATTGTTTCTTTTAAGGGAATCACGATCTGTACGTCGTCAGCGAAAAGGAAGTGTTTCAGGTTCAATTTTGACATAGTGGTAACAGGTATAGATTAAAGAGCGTGGGAGAGAGTGATGAACCTTGCGGCACCCCTCTGTTAGAATGGTGGTATTGGGATTCTTTGTTGTGAATTTTGACTCTGTATCCTCTGTTTTCTAGGAATGTTTTGAACCAGTTTAGTGTAGCACCTGTCAATCCAATGTTTGCCAGTTGTTTTAGAAGAAGGGTGTGATTGACGGTGTCGAAGGCCGCCGAGAAGTCCAAGAGGATTAATAAAAATGTTTGGCCTTTATCAATTCCAGAAATGAGGAAGTCGGTGAGAGAGATTAGTAATGTTTCTGTGCTTGCAGCTTTGCGAAAACCGTATTGGTTTGGTGAAAGAATGCTGTGGTCCTCTAAGTAGTTGGATAGTTGGGTGTTTACCAATTTTTCTATGATTTTTGCTATGAATGGGAGGTTGGAAATAGGGCGGAAGTTGTTGGGATCACATGCATTTAGATTTGGTTTTTTCAGCAGTGGCTTGATTGAAGCTGTTTTTAGGTCATCTGGGTAGATACCATGAGATAGGGAGCAGTTTATGATGTCTGCCAGTGTTTTTGCTATAGTGTCAGGGATGAGAAGAAGCATTTTGGAGGGGATTTGATCAAATGGGTGTGATGATGGCTTCATTCTCTTTAGCACTGAATGTATCTCTGTGATTGTGATGGGTTCGAAAGCGTTAAGCTGGATGTCTTTGTTTTGGGGGAGATATGTGTTATCTGATTATTATGATTTAAAAGCTACCTCTAAAGAGTATAAAATTGGAGACATGGTCTTTTATTTATTTATTTTGTGTTTTTCTATACCGGCATTCACGATAGGTATCACATCATGCCGGTTTACAACTAACAAAGGGGTGTAAAAAGAGGATACAATAAAAAACATTAACAGGTGCGGAGCGAAACGTTGCAGTTACAATAAAACAGGGAAATACACAACTGGGAGCAGAGAGAAGGCAATAGGAATTTAACAGAAAGAACAAATTTACAATTTTATGGTATTTACAAAGTTATCCGGCCTGCCTGCCCGCCCCTGTTCCCAGGCCTCCCTAGATGGCGTGGATGCTGCCGATCACCATCTTGCCCTTGGAGTTCCTTAGGCGCGCGCACTCTCGGGCCAGTCTTATGCATGTCATGGCAGGAACCTCAGGGGTGACCCCCCAGATGACGACATTCATCATTCATCATGGATGACGTCATTCATCATGGACTTCGTCCACACCTATCCTCCAGACCCATCAGAAGCGCCTACAGAGGCACATTGTTCGCCCCTCCAGCAACATCATTACTAAGAAAAAGAGCACTCTCAACTGCAGGACCACACCATTGAAACGCTCTCCCCCCAGACCTACGCCTCGAACCCAGTCTACCAGAGTTCAAAAAAAAGTTAAAAACCTGGCTCTTCAGGCAAGCGTTCCAATCTCCAGAATTTAACTAAGCGCCTTATCCTGACTGAACTTGGGAATATTCTGTATTACAGTTAATAATACACAATTTTATCCAAAATTAAATTTCAATTTAATTTTACGTTCAATTTAAGTTTAACATGCTAATTGGCTTAATTTTTAATTTAATTATGAAAATATTTAAGTATTTATCATTATTGTTCAATGTTCAAGGATTGTATTATATGTTATTGTTCAATGTTCTTTGTAAAAAAAAAAAAAACCCCGGTCTGACCTCCCAGACCAGGGCAATCGTTTCGTTTCATGTAAACCGGACTGATTTGTATTGTATACAGGAATTCTGGTATATAAAAATTAAAAATAAATAAATAAATAAATAAAATGGACTCTTAAGCCGGCTAGCCATGTCTTTTTAAATAGTCAGTCAGTAAGGCAGCTAGTAAGCAGAAGTTAGAGTGTTTGTATACTAAAAAGAAAAAAAAAAAAGGCAGCCAGAAGCTAGAAATAAGCTAGGAGCAGTGTACACCTAAGTAAAAAGGTTGAAAAGTTCAGTCCAGTTACTCACCTTGGAAAGGTGTTGAGGTAGTGTGACTTGGTTTGAATAGGGACCAACATTTGTTGATCAAGAGAGCAGTGAGTCACTCTGGCTGACTAACTGCACTTAGACTGTTTGTTTGTTTGTTGAATGATGGGGTGGTGTGTGTGTCCAGGACTGGAGTAGCTCTGCTGTAAATAATGGAGTGATGGTATCCATGTATCAGCTTGGGGCAGCCCTATACTGAATGCTGTGAAGTGACTTCCTGTTTGATTTTATTGGGTGCTAATCATACAGGAAATTTTCCTATCTGGGGACTATCAATGGAACAGAAATGTGTGTTCTTGACCATAAAATCATCTTGTCACATTAGATTATCCATAATACTTTGTTTAAGGATTTCTCTTATGGCATCTTTCAAAGTGATGATCCCAAATTTCAGAAGAAATTAGCAAATTTCCAGAAAGTTTGGGGCCAATTTTTAAAGATTAAGAAAGGTTACTGTTTCCTTGGTGTTATGGGGGGATGAACGAAGGCACATATCTCAAGATCGTGTGATCCATGTTATAACAACAGGTTATAAACCTTTCTCCTGAAAGCTGAGTGGGTGAGTGGACAGCTGGAGAGGAGAACTTGCATTTGTCATCAGTACTCAAAATGTATTTTGTGAAACCTTTCTCCACTAAAATGCTTAGAATGAGAGCTGTGGCCTTGCTTAGCTGTAAGCTCAGGGCTCACGTCCACCGCTCACCTGGAAGACTACAGATCCCAGCAGTCCGGGTAGGTCCCTGTGTGGTCACTTGATGACCTCACGCACACCCTGCAGCTGTCCCGGCATAGGAGGCTTTTATTAGTAACTTTGATCTTTTCTTGCTCAGTATAGAATTTCCCGAAAGGGCAGGGACTTTCCCCGGTGCCTGCCTCTCTTTCTCATGCCCTTAGAGATTCAGCTTCTGCACTTAGAATTTAACGCTTTACCTTCCCCCGCGTGAGTCAGTGAAGGTTACTGCTGCTGTTCTGCATTTATTTACTTATCTCTGCTAAAGAGAATTGGATACGTCACAGTATTCACAGTGAGAATTGCTGACAGACGGAGGATGTTTTAAAGCTATTCTACTTTGAAATGAAATTTTTAAAATTTGTATCATTTTGGCTTATTTCCAAAAATTTACACCCGCAAGAGAAACTATTAAATTGTCATAGGAGCAGTCCTTTTCATACTGGCACAATCCCTGAGGGCAG